>NC_056748.1:740608564-740786064 GCF_019279795.1 Protopterus annectens
ACGTAGAGTAAGCCTACAAAACAGATATTAAAATATCATAATACCTAAAATTTACTAAGGGACAAACTGAAGAAAATAATCTGATTTGCCATTAATCATTACTGCAAAAACAGAATGCTCTTATAAATGTAGACTTTCAGAATGTTCTTTTATTGTAGAAGAAAAGCACTGAGAAGATGCGATTTTATACAAGAAATTATTAATATCCAGAGTCCAAAGCTGCAAAAAAAAAAACTTAGGTTGACATATACTAACAGAATTTGAGTGAACCAAAGTAAACTTGCATAAGGATGAAGGGGGAGGGGATAAAATAAAACACACCTCTTTAAAGTTTAATCAAGACCTTAGTAATAGAGACATAAAAAAGCATTACTTCTGGTAAATTAAGAGAAATTTATTAAACAGAAAACAAGTAAACAAAGTGTTTACATATTGGCTTATTGAAAAAGAAGACAATGTTAAAACAGGTTGGATAATGGAAAGTGTAATGTAAAGACAGAGCTTATATTCCCCACTGTAGAACTTATGACTAATAGACATATTAAAAATGAAAATAAAACATAACTTACAAGTTCCATAAAAGAATATTAGCTCTCAACTCAGCCTGCAGTAAAAAGCAATATTTTAATATTAAAGTAGACTCTGGTTAAATCTTTTTAAATATGTAGGACACCTAAAATGTACCATTAAATCCTAATTAAATTTTGATGCTAAGCAAAAACCTGCAGTGAACCAAAAATGTAATTTTCTACTTCTAACTGTACTGATTAAATTTTCAACAGAACCGTATTTTATGCATACTTGGCATATCATCTGTCTTGTGTGCATGCGCTAACCATAGACTCTTGCAGGCAAATCACAGATACCTCTGTGTGAGCTAAGACAAGGATAATTTTTGAGCAAGAAACACACCAAAGTAAAAGTAATTTGCAGCAAATTTAAAAACTAATTTGCAAAAAAGTATTTGATCTACTCTGCACCAATGTTAACTAGGAGCAAAAGGGAAAAGGAAAATTAAAGAACAGTACTGAAAAAGGAAGTATATTAGAAAATATTAATTGTAAGAGTGTTGTGTATATCACTGGATAGTTTAGCACAATACAGCATATGAAGAACTCCAGGTGCTATTTCTAAGTCATTTATCAAATAAGCAGGAAAATGAGCCTAGCAGTTTAACTTAAACACAAGGTTGTTGTTGTTCTTCTTTTGGCTTTTCCCGGTTAGGGGTCGCCACAGCGGAACTCCGGTCCACTAATGATTGGCAGTAGATTTTTATGGTGCCGAGGTGCCAGCTCGACACCCAACCTTCAACAAAGGAACGCCCATTTAGTCATGTCTTTCTAACACCACTCAACTGCGGGAAGACATGCAGCCTGCACACAGAAGGCGCTCCAGCCGAGAATCGAACGGGAGAACCTCTTCCTGTGAGGCGACAATGCTACCGCTGTACCACCGCAGCTTAACCTAAACACAAGGTAAAGATATAAAATAGAAGACTTCCATAAAAAAACATAGTAGCATCATTAAGATGAAATTAAGACTACTTAATAAAACTGTTAAACTACTTATAAGACCCTCTGAAGAAACTACATCTTTTAGGAATTTGAATAACTTGACAAGCAGCATAAAAGGCAGTATCAAAATTATATCCAACAACCAGCCGAGAAAAGGAGAAAGACTAGAAGGCTTTACTAAATCATTAGATAAATGTCTATATATAGATTTTCACCCACTTTGAAGCTTATAAAAATAACCTTTGCTTCTTTGTAATCATCTATTTGAAATGCACAACTGTACCAAGAAGAAATCCAGTTAAAAAAAAGAAAAGAAAAAAGAGAGTATAAGAAAACAAGTGTCCTTTTAATCATAAATTGACAAAAATGGGAAATTATCTTCCTGCAAAGTTATTTTCCTGAGTGATGTCTGGAGAAGCTTCAGTTGACAAATATTCAAAGTAAATTCAGTTTAAATGCCAACAGCTCTAAGGATTTTTTCCTGTATCTTGGCAATTTAACAATGTGAGATAAACTAGTGTCCCAAGTAATATCTAACAGGTTCATAAAGTAAAATTTCCAGGCAACCCCTTAAGGAGAATATTGTTGCATCCATTTCTCGTATCTAGGATAGTCAGTTTTCTTTCATGTTTGTAATTTCTTTGGAATGCAGGTCAGTTTTAAATACAGTATTAGCAATATTGTCCTCACAGGTTGAAATCCTTGTCTCATTCCACAAACCTAGAAACTAATTCAGCCAAAGTAGCATTAATACTACTGAAGACATTTTCTCTACACCTACCTGTAATGGCTGCAATGCATGCTTCACTTCAGTGAGAGGAAGAGTACTAACCCAAGCAGGTGCTGAAACAGGTAATTTATTACTATTTTTGTTTTGTCTTTTAGATTCAGTTTCTTTTCCTAATGTTGAAACTGAGGATACTTTTTTCTATGTAACTGGAAATTATATCTCCTCTCCAGTTTTGCTAGTCATGCTGGTGAAAGGTCAGACTGTAGGTTTACTGAAATATATAGAATGCTGGAAGACAAAATATGTGTAAATATCCAAGAAAAAAGAAAGAAAGCCAAAACATAACAGAAGGTTTTAGTAAAATATAATCCCAAATGTTTTCAAATAAATCAGAGAAACATCATGGAAATAACCAATAAACCAGGACGAAACTCAAAGCTAGCAACTTGGCCACCATCTTGAAATATTCCCCTTGCTTATCCCTTCCTTTATACCACACCTGGGTGTGTTTACAAAGTTCTGGGATGTTCCTGACTTGAATTCCTATGAAAGGGATTGGGGGCATTGCATAAAGCCTCCGTCACATTTCATATGCTCTTTGCTTCTCTGTTTTCACCTACTACACTTTACTGTGAGTACCAGCTGCTACCTGTTTAACCAGTATGCTGTCCTTAAACTCCTTCAAGGTCCATGATAGGCCTACTTGCCTTTTGTCATTATATACACATTATAAATGTTCTCTGCCATTATACTGTTCCCTTGTGACTTTTTCAGTATTTTATTTCCCCTCCATTACCACCATCCCCAAAAGTTCTTGCTTGATATGAACACTGGCTTCCCAAAAAAAACACACACAATTCCATTTTCTGTATCCATAGCTACACTGTAGTGGTATCCCCTGTTAACTGTAAGTAGTACAGCGAAAGCACAACTGGGCTCATAACAAAGCTGCCAGAAAATAATTTCTTCAAAGAGCTTATATGTACCCACGTGTCTGCATATTTCATCCCTGGCATATATCAGCACAGACGGAGGGCTGCTGTCATATTTCATAATCACATATCAATGTTTATATTTAATGGCCAGTTAAGGGTGAGAATGCTGTGATAACAGTACCGTTAAGTTCTTCCACCTTGACAAAATAAGATTTAAATGTAGTTGAACAAAAAGCAGCTATTACTTCATTACACAAAGAAGGCTTACATCCTAACAGTGTATTTGTTTTTCATATTTATATTTGTAATAGTCATTGTAAAATTTCCTAAGATGCATTTAATCATTCAAAGTAATCTAAGAAACCAGCAGGATTACACGATTTCCACAAACCTAGCAGGTCACACTGTTCCCAAACACAGAAGAGGAGATCTTGGGGAAAAAGTGGTCACTTCTAAGAAGAATTTTCAAAATTCCATGTTGCTGTACTGATACCATCTGAAACAATTGAATCCTGTGACTGCAGGAGAAAAACTGAAAGCACCTCTGGCTTAGAACAAATGATTATAAAACTGTTTGCTTCCACTACTTAATTGTGTTGTACAAAAACCTGAAGCACTTTGAAAATTTAATTTATTGTACTATTACCCTCTAGTTATTGTATTGTTAATTGGATTCTTTTCCTTTATGTTTAGTAAACAAGTTTTTTTTTTAATTTGTATTATGTAGAGTAGAGTTTTCTATATTTTTATAACTACAGTGACTTAATTTTGCCATCACCCTGCAGTAATTCCTTTATGCAAATGTAAGTCTTGGTTTCACCACTAAATACAAAATGTACAGCAGTTACATTAACTTTTATAACCATTCCTAATACAAAACTAAAAGGATACAAAAATAAGTTATTAAAAGACAGATAAACTGACAACATTGCAGGAGAGGCTAACATTGTACCTGTTGTTATATAAATGTCTGGAAATTTGCCATTTTTTGCTGGATAATAAAACAGGAACACTGATTCAGTTCCATGCAATTTGGTATTTTTATTTAATGAATTTGAATGCTCTAAAAAAAGGTGAAAGAGAACAGATACCACATGTCAACACAACACAGAGGGGGTTAAGGCTATTTGTTGTTATTGAGCTCAAGAGTCTACCATTAGGGTTATTTCCTTCAGTCACCATTTCTACAATGCTGCCACGAGCAAGATAGTATACAAGACCAATACTATGGATAACCATATAAAGAGGCACTCATTCCATATTTGTTATGCTTAACAGGTAAAACATTAAATGTCAATGCATATTCCAATGTCTTTGTTTTCTGTTAAAACTAATATTAAATGTGTTCAAGCTTTACATTTTTATATCATTACAAGAGAATCACATGTTCAGAATGAGAAACAGTGCTATTTCATACGCTGGTCATCTAACTACTGCCCTCGGGATGACAGTCTCTGCTCACAAGGGTTCAATGTGTTCCATCTCAAATGCTACCAACTAGCTAATTTAGCAATAACCCATGCCTGGATGTGGGTAATGCTGGATTTACCCACGGTTGGTGTGGTTTGGTCATGAGGGCGAAGCCCGAGTGGCCAAACAAAGACAACTGTGGGTAAATCCAGCATTACCCACACCCAGAAGTGGGTTATTGCTATCATACAATGACTTTTAAGAAAAAAAATACTTACTTTTCTTAAATAATGGCAATGTATAATGCCTCTGTGCTGCCCTTTCGCAGCTGTCTGGTATTCTGCGGCAGTTCTGATGTACTGCGCATGCATACACTTACGCAGTACATCAGAGCTGTGGGTGGAAGCAACAGAGAAAGCAAGGTCTCCGTTGCTTTTTACAAAGTGTCTCACTATGCTAAAGGAGTATAACATAGCGAGACAGCTTTAAAAAACGCAACGGAGAAAGGAAGATCTCCGTTACTTTTTTAAAGCTGTCTCGCTATGTTAAACGCCTTTAACATAACAAGCCAGTTTCTAAAAAGCAACGGAGATCTTGTGTTCTCCGTTGCTGTAAAAAAAAAATAAAAAAAAAAGACTTATACTAATGGGAAAAGTCCGGGCGACTGGACCTTTTTCCATTAGTATAAGTCTGATTTACAACATGCACGCTGACCAATCAGCGTGCACGTTTTGGAATATTAATGTGGGGTCGTTGTATAATCTGGTATAGTTCCTTGTTAGATGTGTTATTCTTGTACCACAATAATTAATGCTATTATGCGGGAAATCTGACTACATAGCAGGAAAGTATTATTAGTATTATTTAGGTTACTATAATGATAAATCATTACGTATGGGGTTACCCATTTCCCTGTGTCCTTTACCCTACACAAAATGTCTTCAATATAGTAATATATTTATTCCAAAAGTGATGCTGAACAAATAGTAAAATGATACAATAATTAATGATACCAAACAAAATATTTCTACTTCTAAGTTCTCAAATACAAACTTTTCATAGTCCCCCCCCCTACTCTACATCAACAGTTTGATTCCACTGTAACTACCTGAAAAACTACACACCTCTTACAAACATATATACATATTATCCATCCAAAAACACTGAAGTTAGGAAACCATTTACTTTGTAGACCTCTGACATAATAATCTTTCACTTACCACCAAAATGATTCCCAACTGCTTCAAACATGATTTAATATTACCTTGTACTAAAATTACTTTGCTAACTGCAACTAACCTGCTTAAATCTCATTGCTATTATTTGTGTACTGGCCACAATTCTGAAAAAAAACTTGTTTATAAATACATTCTTGAATGAATACAATGTATGTTATACTCTCAGATAAACAAATGACAAACAATATGGATGATAAGAAACTCACAGGTACTATTTGTGACTTAAAACATAATTTATTATAGTATCTTCTAATACGCTAAAAGCTAAACAAATGTGACTTTTCAAATGAAGTCATATAATGGTTCCAGTGCTGAACTTGTAAATGACCAAAGTGGACAAATGTTTTATCCCAGTCAAGAAAATAAAATAAAATGCTACTTATTTAATTAAACTTTTAGATTCATGTGAAATAACTGTTCATCAAAAAATAAGAAGCATAGTAATAGGTGTTGCACAGCAAACAATTCTTGGACCACTTCCATTATCTCTATTCATAAATGATCTTTCCTGGGATCTCCCTCAATTTAATTGCATCCTGTATACAGATGGCACAGTGATAACTAGCCTAGCAATAAAAGCGAACACAAACTACAAGATTTTGTTCCATAGAGAACTGATTAAATAAAAACAAACTGAATGTAAATACAAATAAAACAACGTTAACGCTCTTCAGATCACATCCAGAACTAAACAACACTACAACGTTTGCAATTATAGATCTTGTAAACACAATACTGTCTCAAACTAAGCAAAATCTAAATAATAAAAATACATACTATTTGATGAACAACTCCTTCAGTCATTAAACTGATTTAGAAATTGACAAAGTGCTGAAATAATTAAGACATATATATAGGTTTTCTCACTGATTTATCCCTGAAGACAGAAAAGCAATTGCTATAAATATGTTACTCTCGATATTTGAACATGCCTTTCATTTTACTCCTCTCATCTAAAAATACCAAATTCCTCCAAATCACAAAAAAATAAAAAACAAACTACTAAGGTTTAATAATCTTTCACCATCTAACATCTCTGTGGCACAATGTAAGTAGCTAAATGGTTATTAATCATAACAAATCTGCTTTTCTTCTAAATTTACTTACCTTTAGACTTGCAATGAAACATATTGCCTGCCTCTAAAACAAACTAATTTTTAAGCGCTCTACTTATTCCTTACAAAATGGCACAGCGACACATCTCATTCAACCATCGTTCTCTCTATCTGTAACTGATAAAGCCTTCTCTAAAATAGCTGCTGCATCTTGGAATACTGTATCAGATATAAGCTATGAAAAACAAGTCTGATGATTTTTAAAAAAAAAAAAAAAACTAAAATCAGTTCATACCAAAGAAAACAATTGTAAGTGTTTTAGGAACACATGTCAACACCTTCATTTTTGATAAACTAATATAGCGTTAATTTGGTTCTCCTTTAATTCTTCCTTGTGATGTTGTCTCATACTTTTGTTGTTGTTGTGTCTTTCGGCTTTTTCTGGTTAGGGGTCGCCACAGCGGAACTCCGGTCCGCTAATGATTGGTAGTTGATTTTTACATGCCGAGTTACCAGCCCTGATGCACAACCTTCAATGAAGGTATGCCCATTCACGCATGCCTCCATGCAGAAGACGCTCTTGCTGAGACTCGAATCGGACAGCGTCTTACTGTGAGGCGACAACACTACCGCAGCACCACCACCGCAGGTTGTCTCATACTTTTGTACTTAAATATTCACCATATCACCATATACAATGTCTGTCATTTCATGGCATTTATCAATATCTAACATTTAGTAATACCTGTCATATATACTTACTTTCAATAATCAATAATGTCAATCCACTTAGTTTAACTAGAAATCATCGGGATTATATTCAGATATATATATATATATATATATATATATATTTTTTTTTTACAAGTATTCTTTCAGTCTGTTGTGAACAACATACTTTGGTGTATAAAACCATTACGCAAAGTATCAACAATTTACTCCCAATATTTAATCAATGTCAAATTGTATTGTACTGTGGTTTCATGCATTGATTAATGTTTCAGTGCTTACTTAGTGTTTCATTATACTGTACATGCTGTGTTGGCTTGAGTCAAGACTTAAAAGGATCTTTAAACTAACTCACTTAATCTGGCTAATGAACAAAAATAAATACAATCCCTTCAATTAGTCAGGGCTGGTTTTGTGCACTGCTTAGGGAGGTGGTGTAAGGCTTTGATATAAATTTCATGTTGCTCCTGTACAGTAAGCAAAATCAATTGACTTCAGTAATTACACTAATGCAAAGTAACAATAAAAACAAGAATTTCTGCATAACATTAGCAAATTTAAATATAACCTTGAATCAATAAACAAATCAACAATTTGGTGAATGTTACTATATTTTCATATATTTATATACAGAATACTTTGGAAAAGTGCATATAAAATAAATTAATATTTACTAAATATTGAATAAGTAAAACAAGTCCTCTAGCATAAAATTTCTGCAATGTGTCTCAGGCAAGTAGTCAAACTAGTGCAGAGTTTACAGATACCTATTACATTTTTTAATAATGTTTATTTTTCATCATCTAATATAGAAATAAAAAGTAAAATATAGAATGAAAGAAGCTAATTCTGCTCCTTCCAAAATAGTTAAGCTGCATTCTTTAACTACATAGAATGGAAATTAAAGTCTAAAGAAAGAAGATCTGTTGAACTCAAATTGTTGTAAAAAATATGTATACAATGTCTTGACTGTACAGTTTTAAATAAAGTAAATGAGAGAGTACATGGCAGAACAGAAAAAAGATATTCATGGACCCAAAGCACTCACTACTATGTATATAATATGAAAGAAGTACAGAATTTAATACTTCCAAAATACAAATATGAATAAATCAGCTTACCTAAAGTTCACTGGTGACTTTTCTGAAGGGCGGCTTTACCACAAAAACTGAATGCCGCAATGAGTTTCTCCACAAAATGCTGTATTCTGCTAGCCAGTTATGTGTATTTCAGGTTTTTTTTTTTTTGTCTTCTTCTCCATTGTGACATGACCGTGCATTTTGTGTATATAATTTAGGGGGTGTAGGGGTCTTTCACCCATTAAAATGATTTTTTGTGTTTTTCATGGTTTTTGGCTTGCCATTTATACTATTCTTCTTTCAAAAGAACGGTAAATCAAAAAGCTGCACTTCAATGGCTTATAGATAAACCATAAAAATCCCACTAAAAGGATACATGAAAGGTAATTTTACTGTTACAATGAGCTCATCAAGAAGACATACCCAAAGAGTTAGAAAAAACACTCATGTCAAGAGCTGTGGTAAAGACGGAATACTGCTGTGATGCATAAAAATGAGATTGAGAGAGACATTGTTCACAATATGGAAAGACCTCATTATCAGCTAATTTGCACATCTCTTTATTGACATTAACTACCATGTTGCAAATAAGTGGTAGCTAACACAGGTGCCTCATGCATTGCATTGGCACAGACATCTCCCCCCATTCATTTTCCCACACATATACACAAATTCAGTATGAACTGCAATAAGGAAGACATCATGTCTGTATCAGTTACTCACCTGACTATTTACACATTCTCTGTTTGACTGCTGGGGTTGGTGCCAAACTCCATGTTTCCATGGGAGAGTCTGGTACTTACCACAACAGACTCAGCATGCAGACTACTCCATACAACATCTCCAAACCATTTGACTTTGTTCTCAAACCTGTGTCACCCATATCCACGGTGTAGAGGGATAAAGCCCCATTACCCAGACAACTGGAGTTCAGTTAGTGACTTGGGTTATGGAGGAGCCGAGAATGGGAAATGAGCATCTTTCAGCATGTCCATCCTGAGAGTAGGGTTTGGGATTTCTGGGTCACAGTTGAGACCCCACGATGGAGGTTAGTGAGAATTTCCTGGCTATGAAGCAGTTTACTGTTCACTCAGGAGCAGGTGAAGGTTGAGTTGATCTGTCATTCAGCTCGATGATGCAATGATATTACATGCACTACACTGATTGTTTCTGAGGTTAAGGATGACTATAAGTCCTTCTTCAGAAACATTAGAAAATTAATGAATAATTCATATCACTGCTCAGAACTTATTTATAATGACACCTTCTATTCTGTCAAGGGTATAATACTATCCCTCTGTGTCTGTGTGGGTTTTTCTCACTCGTCCAGTTTTTTCTCACCTCCCCAGAACATGCTGTTTAATTGGCCAGTCTAAATTGCAGGGGTATGGATAGTCCAAAAACAGCAATGGGGCATTCCAGTATATGACACTGCTGACTTGACACTGATTACCAAAGTCCTAGAGGGCTAACTGGAAGGAGGAAGAAGCTCAAACAGCCACAGGTCAGTTCCTGTTTCTGATGGAGAAGTCTGTGTTACAGCACAACACAGCTGCCGCTTACTGGAGTACTGGGGCAATGTGCAGTAAGTAGGCAGAAACAAGATGGCACTGACAAGTCACCTTTGATATCCATCACAATGTATATTGGTAGAAAAGCAGACGTAGGTAAGAAAACAAAAAAAGCCACACAGTGTTTGTTGCTATAAAAGGAGAATGGAAGTCTAAGCTATAAATGTTTGGTTTGGGAGTGCTATGCTCTTGAGGTGAATACTGGACCTTGAACAAAAAAAAAAAAAAAAGATAAACAAAATCTTGCAATCAAAACGGATGGTTTATCCTCAAGATGGGGATCAGAGATAAGGAAACAAACCAATTAAGAAGTATTGCAAGCACAACAAAGTATTTTTTCATACAGCATCTCCATTATTTCCTGTTGGGTCACAGTTCTGAATAAGAAAAACATTAGATAACTGTGTGGAAACCAATACCCAGGAACAACAGATGGGCATTGCAAATATCTAAAGTACACGTTTTTAGACTGAATGAATAACATTACTTTTATTTTATTTTATTTTACTGACTAGGAAGAACCACTTGAGCCCAGGCTTATTCTTCCTCAGGGTAGACTGAGGAGAAACCTCTACAGTGTATAACACATATGAAGAAGGCCACATCGTGAGAAACTGCGATATAAACCTAAGTCATGGAAGCAAAGTTAAACCAGCAAGTATAACATATGTTTAATGTGAAACAAAAAAGTACAGAATATATACAAATAGACACTTAAAAAATGTAAAGGGGAATAAATTAGGAAGTAAATAAGTAACTCAGCAGCCACAACAATGGTGGGAGTGGCACAAAGAGATGGGTGGAGGCAAAAAGGAAGCACTGGTGATGTAAGAGCTATACAGCATTGAGTATTAGCAGAGGAAAATAACCCAAGTCACAATGTTTTTAGATTTTGTGTATCTTATAAATTGCACAATAAAGCTTTAAAGCAAAAATGTAGTATCAGCCATTATATTTCTCACCCTCTGAGCATTAAGAATCATAACACTTGTCTTTACAAGTCATAACTGGTCAGAAAGCATTGCATAGTCTTATTTTTCACAACCAAAGGACTTCATATACCAGACCCTAGATAGGTAGTGATAAGGAATCTTTAAATGGGCTTACTTTATTTATTCAATAAGGTATGTATCATAAAAAGGCCTGACTTTAAGAAGAAAATCAATGAATCAAGGAGATTAAATCTGAGGATCAAAACCACAGCTCTATGCCTAAATCATAGCACTTATGAGGTATGCCAACATTACGAAAACATGATATGGTCTATTAGGAAAGAAACGGAAACCTCCAACATAATGGCATGCACTTAAACAATCTGAAATTACCTGAAAGTTCAAGCTACAAACTATAAGAAACTTACAACTGAGATGTCTACAGCATCAGCAAAGTATGTTCTTATCCTGGGTTGTTCCACAGAGATCACCTAATTCTTGTTTAATTACCAGAAGCCAGTGGAGGCCTGGGGAAAAGCTCAGCACTGTGATGAAAATAATCTTTTTCACAACGGCTGAAGCATTTATTACTTCATCTGAGCCTAGATCCACCTGAAATATAGATCATTTTATTAATTTATGTGACATAAGTCAGAGGTGATCAGTCACAGTGTTTTCAAAGCTAATAAAGAGTTTTTTTTGTATTTCACTACAAATTGCTGTGGTGCCATTTATCATCATGTCAGTAGTTTATTTATTCTTCTAAGATCATCCTGCTGTATCTGGGTTCGTACAGCTTACAAGCTGTTATTGCTAATGGCACATTATTAATGCAATAGGCACAGAATTCATTTAGTGGAGTGATACTTCGACTGGTTTTAAAAAAGAAAAGAAGAAAGTAAATTGCGACCTGAAGTGATATGCTAAACACCTTCCAATAATAATCCCATTAATAAGACACTATACTGTCACACATATTTCCTGCCTCGTTTGTTTTCCCTGACATGTTCATTTATCTATCACCAGTTTGTAAACTTCGCTTACTGCTTGTCTAAATTAAGCAGAAGCGGCAGTTTTTAAAACATTAAAATTCACTCGAGTCCAAAATGTAACTGCTCCAACTACAAGAAAAAAAAAAGTAGAAATGATGTGCTTGGTCAAGCAGAAAGTGCAGCATGTTATAGCTGAGCCAACCAGAATCATTCCTAATCCCTATCTTATTAGTCACACTTAATGAAACTGCTCTGTTGTGCGACAGTTCATAAAATTTCAGTGGTTGTTGATTCTGGTGTCAAGAGACATGATCTTCATAGCTCATATAACTGAAACATCTTGCTTGTCAGCTGAGCGCTGTATCGCCATTTCACAGTATTGTTTCTGTTACTATGTTTTGGTTTTTAATCTTTCAAGTTACAAGTTCACTACAAAGTTAAACTTATTGCTTTGTTTTGCACCTTATATGAAAAAATATGTTGCAAAATCCTTAAAACAAATGACATTAAGTAATCATCAATCAGGTATACATTGTTATTTTATATACTGTAGAGCACTGATTAAACATCTAAAACTGGAACACTACATGCATTTTCAAAGGGAGGGACTTAGTTCAGTGGACTGAAATAAACAAAGGCAAAAATATTGGTTCAAGCCATTGGATCCAGTGGAATGGGGCTATCCTGTGTCATCCTCCATTTATTAAACAAGAAACATCTTTATTAAATTATCACGTATGACACAGGCAATCATGCATTTATATAAATGAAAACAAACCATATTGATATAATTCTAGCTGCAAACATTATACACCACAAACCATATTGACAATTTCAGTTGCAGACATTATACATCACTCTATAATCTATTCAGGCATTGTCAGTCAAACATTACATAGCTCATTAAAATCCTGCCTTCTTTTAAACCTCATTCCTCCTCTGCATGTATTGCTTCCACAATTCACATTTGTTTCAATGTAACTTGCTCCTACCCTTTTCTAAAAATTCCCATTCCAGTTGTTTTATCTCTTTTATTATATTCACTACTTCAAGTACTGTTGCTTTAGACTCTGATTTCTATTTTCTCAGAATTGCTTTTTTGAGACCCACCATAATTAGACTCATTAAGGCTGTGCTATGTCCAGGCAATTCCAGTTCTGTATCACAGCTCAAAAAAGAATTTCCTTAGTTACACTCACTAATTTGCTCACCCAGTATTTCGGGCAGAGTAGTCTGCCCAGAAAATATGTTCCCAGTTTATTTTTTTTTCCCCACCACACCTCAAACATTTGCTATCGACCTGAGGAAAAATTCTTTAGAGTCTACTTGGGGTATAAAAATACCTATGCAAACATTTCCAAGCAAAAATTCTAAATCTTCTAGATGCTGTTGCATATTTGGGAGACAAACATATATCCCCCATTGTTTCTTTGTGAATTGGTTATCTAATATTTCTTCCCAATTCTTTCTAACTTCCTCTGATTGATTCTTGTACTTATCATGCAATATTTTGTATGCTCTACTAAATGCTCCTTTTTTAACAAAAGCTTCTGTTGTAGATTCTACTAAAAACTCTACCAGTGATGATCTTTCATTTAGAACCACCACCCCCCATTTCTTTCTCTTGGCCTATACTCTCATATCAATCCTCGACAGGCAAGACAATGTCTAATCTGCAGTCCAAATAAATTCTTGGCGTCTTCCCAGTCTATTACCTTTCCCTCTCTAGTTATTTGCTCCCAATACCTTGGTTCCTTTGCCAGTTTTCTCCAATAAATTCCAGCCCCTCTTGTCTATTGTCTGTATCCCTAGCTGCAGTCACCTCTATTGGCAGAATCTCCTTTCTCCCTATGTCATCCTGCATTGTGTTGTGCCACACTTACTTTGTCTTCTGACTGGTAGTGATGCAGGAATAGATATATCTTATGCCCCCAGGACTTTATCTTGTCAGTCTCATGATTATAGGAATGTTGGTGAATGTGTGTCATGCTTTCTTCTAAAACCTTCTGCACTGTCCCCTTACAGGTACAATACAATGTATATTATCTCTTAAGCATATGCAACAACCTGACATGGAAGAAAAAAAGGTCTTATCTCAGATACTGGGTATGTTATATCTTGCTGACTCAGATTATATTGTTTCTACTGGTTTAATCTCTCTAAGTCTTTTGGGTTTCTAATACAATAATGGAATGGACTCCATTCCTAACTCAGGGTCTGATTACAGTTTGTGAATTAGTATTGTTTCAATCTTTGATGTTAGCCAAACATGTTATTTTAAGCATTCCCAATGTGCACAGAATTGATTTCTTATGTAATTCACATAAATTTAGATATAATCTTTTTTATGAGGCCTGTTGTTCCTTTTACTACTGGAATAGTCTGGGTATTACTTCCAAACTGCTCTCATTTCTGCCTGTTAATCCTGTTATTTTATGACTTTGTATCTCTGTACATAAGACATTGTAATCACTGGGTGTAGCAATGCTAAATTTTACCTTTTTTCCTGGTTTTCTCCCATCAGTTTTTTAACTGTTGGCAATGGGTGATCCTACACGATATAAACCATCATTAATTAAAAATGGTTTCTGGTTTTAGTTTCCGATGCTTCTCAACTACTTCAATGCTGTATAGTGTTTGCATAATCTCCATTGCAACAGTTTTGCCTGCTTATTGTGCCTTTCAGTATACAGGCTCTCTGCCATGACTGTATCACACCCAGAAACAAGATGTGCAACTGTTTCCAGTTCTGTTTTACAGAACCTGCATTTGTCTGATTTTCCCACATATTCAATGGACTTTGTAAACCAACATGTAAGTAGTCCACGGTCCTGGGCCATCAATATTAACCTGTCATCTTTTGGCTTGGGTTCACCTCTCCTCAACCATTCCTGCATCAAATCTTGATCAACACGAGGTTGTTCCAGAAGTCTGTACTTGTTAGAATATTTGTGCCTTTTCCACAATTATTTCTCTCCTCATCTGAGCCTTCTTATAATTTTTTTTTGTTTGTTTTTGTTTTTTTGGCACATTCAGTTGCTGTATGATTTTTGTCTACTACTGGTTTGACTTGCATTCCTGCTTGACACCAAAATGTTTCTGCTAAACTAAGCAGAAGAGTCATCTCAGACTTCTTCCCCTCATGTTTTAGAATGTTCACTATGTTGTATCCAGTGAAGTCAATAAATATTCATGCAATCCCCCGACTGCAGATCCATACACGTAATCAATTTCAAGTAGGCCCATACCTCCCTTTAAAACTGTTTCCTCCAATATATATTTTCCAGTGTCCCAAAATGAGTTTTTCATGCAGACATTTTCAAATCATCTACATATTAAGAAGACTTACACATATAGTTCTTCATTCTGTTTCTGTGAACTTGTAGTACAAACAATAACTAGTGTTAACTGTGTTCTCTAAACCTAATGAACAGAAAATCTTCTGATTCTGAGAAGCAATAAGCAAAAAACTGGTCGTACACGGTGGTGCAGCGGTTAGCGTTGCCACCTCACAGCAAGAGGTTCTCCGGTTCGATTCCTGGCTGGGATGCCTTCTGTGCGGAGTCTGAATGTCCTCCCTGTGGTCATGTGGGTTTCCTCCCACATCCCAAAGACATGCTGTAGGTGGATTGGACACTCTAAATTGGCCCTAGGCATGTGTGTGTGCATGTGTGTGCCTTCTGTGGAAAGTTGGGTGCCAGGCTGGCAACTCAACACCGTAAAACTCCACTGCCAATCATGAGCGGACAGGTGATCCGCTGTGGCGACCGAAAGAAGAAGAATAAGCAAGGAACTCATTTTGCAAGAAAGAGGAATTGCCCACAGTACAAAAAGAAAACAAATTATTGACTCTTAATCACTTTAAACCAACAAATTCAACAGCCTTGAGAATAACTGCTCGTCTGTGTAGACAGGTATTGTTTCTGACACTGACTCAAAGCGCACAAGTCTGAGAGGTTCAAATGTCACTTGAATTCAAAAAACGAATTTGAAGTAGAAATTAAACTATGATTTTTTCAGTGTTAGTAAAGCCTCTCCTACCCAAATGCATGTAGCTTTAAAACGTGTAGCCCTTTCCTATCAGCCAAGTCCAAGATTGCTTTCAATAAATACAAGTTTATCTGCATTTTCACACTGCACTTTCCACAAATCATACAATACAACCAGCCTCAAACACATACTGTACCACTAAGACAGTATTACTTCTGCTGCCTTTCACAGTATATTCAAAACATCAGTGGTCCCTCAGCATTTAAATTATACCCGTTCAGCTTTGGTCAATTATTCCCTCCCTTCTACCACCACACGTCTCTCTCCTCCCCATGACGTGTCTCACTTATTTTCAACCCCTATCAGTTGCACTCCGAAACATTTTTGCTCTACTTCTCTTCATTCTGTTCATTTCTCAGAAATTTCTTAAATGTCATCCCTAGTCTCAAATTATACATGTTCTTAAAAGTATTCTCAGCACTTTTTGCTAATCCTCATTTTGCTCTCAATGACATACATTTAAATGTCAATACAATATTGTATTGTATGTCCTATGCTCTTCCTGTGTATTGGCCATAATAAATTATTGGTGAAAAAAACAATGTTGTAATATTATTATTATATATTAAGAGCACTGTAAGTTATCACCCAAGTAAACTACAAATATACTTGAATGATCAAATCTGATACAATTATTTTTGTTTTTTTCACATTTGTCCTGCGTTGCTGCTCAAAAGGGGTTTTTAGACAAGCTAACCTACACAGTTAACAAATGAATAAATAAAACAAATTAATAATATAAGCAAACACCACAACTTTTTATGACATTTAAAAAATTTATTTTTTTTCCTAAAAGAAACCAGAAAGGCTAGCCCTTAAAATCTGTACTCTATGAAAAAAAAGTTGTAAGGGAATATATTGTCTACAACCTGAATCAGTTTCATCCACAAGTAAATGCATCAATCTTAAACCAAAAATTCATTAGCAGGCCATACTCCAAATGATCTTTGAAAAATGTTTGCATTCCTTAACCAGCTGCAGACATCTTATCTGCTATGAATCCAGCACAGCACAGAAATGTGCTTGTGTACAGTCACTGGCAATGGATTCCTCATAGCTGTGATACACACATGCATACTTGCCATCTGCTGTAAATTGGACAAAACACTGGTACACAGTTGCACATTTCTCATTGGTTATTAATATGGCAAAGAGCTGTGATGAATGCATATATTTTTCGCCTACTGCACTGACACAGCTACACACCTCTTACCTGTCATACATGTAAAGTTTTATACACATCTGAAGCCCTGTTGTCTGCTAAAAATCTAAACCTGCAATGGAACACATCTGAACATGTCTCACAAACTGTGACTGTGGCACAGCACTAAAGTGCATCTGCAATCTGCTTATAAGCTTGAATCTGGTACAGTACTGATACACACCTTTCAGTGCCTATGAATATAGCACAGTACTGATATACAACCATACACCTCTTAACCTGTTTCAGTCTGCCACAGCACTGATAAACACCTGCAAACTGAACACCTCTCTGCCACTATAAATACAGCCCTAAGCTAATCCATAGTTACACCTTTCTCAGCCATTATGAATTTTGGGCAACCCTATTGCAAACCCACAGATCTTCAGACTTTTAAATGATTATGTATTTGACATACATACTGATAAAGATTTGTACACGTCAAACTATGTATTTGGCACAGAAATTAAATCCACTTATAGACCTCTCAGCTGCTATGAATCTGGCCTGCTGTCAATAGAGAACAACACTGATACACACTTAGATGTGGATTACACTTAGAGACCTCACAGCTATGAATCTGACATAAACATGCAAACCTCCCATCCTCTTTAACTTTTTATAGCACTGAGATTCAGCTGCAGAACTTAAGTTGCCAACATAATAGTACAAAATTAATGCTCACCTGGATACCCCACAGCATTTATGAACTTGGCACAACAAAGATACATTCCTGTACATCTCTTAGTCCTAAAAATTCAGCACACTGATAGACACCTGCATACTTCTCACTCACTTTGAACTTAGCTTATCACTGATACTTACCTGCATGCCTCTCAGCTGTTGTCATTGTAGCAAACCATCAATGCATAAATGCATACCTTTCAACTGTGAAGCAGGCACACTACTCTTATAAACGTAAACATTTTTTATCCTCTATAATGTTTTTTGGGGGGCGGTCAGCAGGATCAGGCCAGGGACTTCCCTTCCTGTAGCAACTGACCTATTCATTCGTCCATCAGAGACTGCCTTCTGACCCATTCATTCCCCAGCAGAAGCAACAGTCAGGTATTAGGTAGCAGGATGGGTTAATCTACAGATCCTGTGAACTGTCCTGTCGCCACTCACTCAGCAGACTTTGAGATCTGCTATAGCTGCCTCAGGAGGTGCAGGTACGCTGCCAACTGAGTAACACACTGCTTCAAGTGCAGGGCACAAAGGCATCATCAATACACTTGAGATGTACCTGCATTCTTACAGGGGTGTCCAGTGCAGCCAACCAAGCAAACCAGCCCCCCAGGATGGCTTTGTCAGTGCTGGCCATTCAGTCCTGTCCACCCCTCCCTGACCCCCCCCCCATGCCACTAGTTAAACACAGGTTGCCTGAGATGCAGTCAAGTTTTTATCCTTCAGCACCACTGGACCAGGTCTTATCCGCTATCAAACTGGCAAAGGACCAATGTACACCTACATGCCTTTTAGCAGCTTGTAAATTTGAAGCAGAGAATGTGTTTACAAGTCCTGTGTGTTATGAGTAGTTGTAGCATTGGTACACATCTCAGTGACAAAAAATGTGGCACATCCTGCTCTATACCTCCATATTACTTAAATGTTATGCATTTAGCAAGAACTGAATACTAACTGCATATCTCTTATCCATCGTGACTGAGATGCAGTACTGATATACACCCGCATACATTTTATTTACTGTGACTATAGCACAGCAGTGGTGTATATCTGTATACTTCTTAGTCTCTAAAATTGGGCACAACATTAATACACAGCAGTGTCACAGCTCAGCTCATATGTATATAGCTCACCACTGTGACACACCTGTATACCTCCCGGCCTCAGTCGCTTTAGTGAAGCACTGATACACTTCTGCACATCTATTAGCAATTTTGCACAACACTGATAAAATACCCACATGCCCCTCAAACAGGACAAGTCTGTTATTGAACTGATACATACCTGTACACTTCTCATCCACTACATCTAAAAGACAAAACCGCACAAATGAGCACATCTTGGCTGTTGTGAATTTGGAGCAACACCTGCACACCTCTCAAACAGTATGAATCTAATACAGCTCAGATACACATTTGCAAACTTCTCATCTGCTGTGACAGGCAGTACAATGTTCACTTTCAAATATGACCTTCTATAATGGCATCATGTGTTAAACTAAATATCAGCACACAGATTATTGTAATGCAGCTTATTAAAACATTGGTTCAAACTGATAGAAAATTAATAGACATGGAGATTTCAGTGTTTTCTGACTGTGTTACACATTCTGGCCATCAGGGTCAGCCCTATGATTTTTAAGACTGAGAAGTATGTAAATCTTTCCTTTCTTAAGAATGCTTGTTGAAAATGACTCTTCATAGAATGGATTTCACAGTGAATGGTGTTTTCAGTAGGGCATTATTTTCAATTGTTGTCATATTTCTTGAAGGCCATAGTACAATATACCGAAGGCAATAAAGGAGCCCACACACAGACCTCTAAAATATTATAATTATGAGACCAGCATGACTGTTCCACTTATGCTTAAGAGGTTAAGCAGTCCTGCAGAAAAGGGCAATGTCTACAAGTACACGAACCTGCTAATACTCCACAGGTTTCAGTGAAGACATACCACTCATCTTAGTGTGAATGAAGTGGGAGGGGAACAGCAAGGAATAAGATTCCCTGACTTGGAGCACAGTGCAGATTTAATTGGAGTCCTCATCCCTCTCTTGGCTGTTCAAGGAGAATTCCTCATTGCCCTTGTTGTGTTAATCTCCAAAGAAAATGCCAGCAGCAGCCCTGAATAGAAGTTGCCTAACAGTATAATGCAAGTTTAATTAACTTTTGAAAGAGAAGAGGAGATTTCTAACAAAACAGAAAAACAAGGGAGCCCCCAAGTGGGTTCTGCTACCACTCGATTTGCCATGCTAATCCACTTCTCTTCACAACCCTCCTTCCGAAAAATGTTTGGGAAAAGCTCTTATGGATCTGTGTGAGATTCCCTGCAGAGCTCTCTCTTTCAGCTCTGGACCCTTACAGCCTCTCAGTCTTCGTTTTTTTTTCTTTTTTTTTTTTTTTTACTTCCATACAAAGACTGGGAAGCTAATCAGCCTCCTCTCTCCTCCTGAAATCCACAGCTGTTGAACAAACTAATCCCCTCGCCTTTTTGTCTCTCAATAGCTTGATGCCTTCAAAGAAACTTTGGGAAAAGGCTTTGTAGTGGCTCACACTACTCTAGCAATAGAAGTTAGTGCAAGCATTCTTCCCTGGGTAAATAGCTTAATAAACAAATACTTACAAAACAATCTCTCTCCGACACACACTGTGACAAATCCTGCCCTGTAGACACCATGTTATCTGAAACAGGATTAAGTGTCTATTGACTCAGCATGCCAAGACTGACAGCCAACAGCAGTCCCCACCACAGTGGAAGTTGTATTTACATCAGAAGACTCTTAAATAAGCCTTTGGACAGAATATTGAACAGTATCACATGCCTCAAACATAGCAGTCTGTCTAAAAAAAAAAAAAGTTCAGGTTAGGTTGGTAACTCGGTTTCAAAGTCAAAGGCAGTGGCTGGAATGCCTGCAGTGCTATTTGTAAACTGGCATTGCACCCATGACAATATATTACTTACTTCTATTCATTTCCAAGAGCTTCATGGATGCAGTTTTCACAGCAAAGACAAGGACTTGAAATAATTTAGCAGGCCTCTGGTTTCTTACTTAAACATACACACTAAGCAGAGCACCTAGGGTATAGCTAAACATACTTACAGCCATTACTGTACCAATGAAGCACAAGGCTGTATGTGCAAACTAAAAAAAAAAATATTAGCCTAATAAATCCGCAAATTGGCAGGTTATACATTTCTATACCTCACATTTCTAAAATATTTTTGGGTAGTGTTATTTAAGCACTTCAAACTTAGATAAGCTGCTGCTCTTAGTCACAATGTCCAAGCTTACCATCACCTCTATAACTGAGGTTCGTGAATTCCATCATTATTCACAGTGAGTGTGTGCAGAAATTAAATTCATTGCAGAACACTGGAAATTAAACTCAGTTTGTAAGCATAATGAGATGAAATTGCAAATGGAAAAGCAAACAAATATAGCTAGAGGTGATTTATTGAAGTTACTGCCATATCAAAATGTCTGCTACCCTTTGTGTTTTATTATTAGCCACTGCATTACGTTCCATTAAGCTTGCTTTTGCTTCTTTCCTCTCCTCTCTTCCCTTAAAGATTGTCTGATGTTCAGCATTATTTCTACTGTGTGTGGCATTTGCATTTTGAGATGCTTTACAGTGCATGGCAACTTATTTAGCATTCTTTGTGGCTCAGGCCTTTCTTGTATATGACTGTGCGCTCCCTTGACTGTTATATACTTTCACCAGCCTCTCTTGTAATCCTGTTTTGAACAGAATTCTTCTGTTCTGTGTATCTTTAATACACTGTACCATTAAACCTTTTGCCCTTATGTTTTCTTGCTACAAATACATCTGGTGTCTTCTACCTCCCTTCTTCTCATCAATATATCATGAACCTTCAAAGCTGCTACATTGTGTAGAGTAGTAGAGCCCTGACTACATTGCAGGTGACCCAAATTTTAATAGTGACACATGTGCCTGTAGGAGCTGGCAAGGGATGATGGGACTGAGTGGCCACTGCCTGCTCATCCATCTTGGTGAGAGAGAGGGATGTTGTTCTGCCACATGAAATCGGTTACACCTAGCAGGAGCACTAGTTGTCTACCCCATGGAACCTGGTTCAATCTTCTCATTCTTTGACTTATTTAACTTTTACTACACCTTCATTACCGCCCTCACTGCTCTGTATGCATTTAACACTACCAACTATAAAAGGATACAGTTACACAGTCTTATATAAATAGTTGGTCATGTCGATGCACATGCTCTTTAGCTGTCTCACAGCAATAGTCTTCTGTCTTCATGCCTCAGGTGTACACACTGTGCCTCCTGTCACTACCAGGCGTCAAGTCACATACATGACTCTCCCACTGTCCCAACCTAAACACAGTCTCCCAGAACAAGCATCATCTAGATGCTCTGCTCTTCCCCACTGTGGGCAGGCAAACCACAGACCAGGCTTATTTAGAAATTAGGCATATATGTGGTGCAGACAGCTAAGTGCCTTGTCTATCTGCTAAAGTGGAGAGGAAAGATACAGCTCATAAAGGCAACACTGGAGGTAGTGTGGCCAGATTAAGGAGAAAAGAATGAATGTATTTTAAAGGACTGATATGTAATTATTTCATAGGAACACTCTCTTCAAAATAAAATACATTTTTCTGTGCTGTGACACAAAGTATCAGAGCAAAAAAAAGACACATATTCTCCCCGTCACATGAGTAATAGAGTGCGGACTCCCAGCATCTCCGGGATCAGGTCTATCTGAAGTGAGAGACACTGTCACTGTATGGCGTTTGTGGTAGTGGTAATACTCTTTAATGATGTACTGCATTCCCGCTGCAAGAAGTACATCCTTAACTGGCTGGATGTGAAGGTACCAATAAATACTTACAAGAAATACTTTTTTTACTGGCATACCTCTCAGATGTCATAGAGTATGAGGTACATAACACATTTTTTCTTCTGAAAAGTCCTTCATAAAATAAGGAGAATGGAGGAAGCAATTTTACTCACTTACCAATGACATTTCAAAACAGAAATTCTTAATTTTTAGTGATGGCCTAGTTCACAACTATAGATTACTGCAGTACTTAATTTTACTCTTTTTTGTGTTTCCAATTTATTAATTTGACATGCATTTTGACCACTTGTCACCTACACTGTCAAATAGTTTGCTGAAGAAAAGTTAAGAAGCATGTTTCTTGAGAATGCATCCTGAACAAACACACACCACCCCCTCAGTGTGTATAAGTCTACTGAGCATTCCTCATGAACAAGTAGCAGCAAGTGAAGATTTTAATATAGACTAAGCAGTTCAGCATGGCAAACGTCTGACATTTCCTTTCAGAGGCTTTTGTCGGCTCTCTAAAATAAAACAAACACAGAAACTAACCTGGCCACCATTACAACCCAACTCTTCACTGGTTTATAATATACAACTCTAACTGTATCTGGGATACATCTTTACACCCAACAAGACTTAGAGACCATTACTCTAGCCTGAAAAATGTACTGTAGCAAGGATTTTTTGAATGGTACACTAACTTGTAGATTAAATTCCAAAATGCAGCCTTATTCCCCATATAACATGTTACTGCACACTCAGACACAGAAACAGAACTTTGGCTGTTTTCAACTTGTGTTTTTATTTATTTATTTATTTGCAACGCAAATTATTCAGTTAACATGCTAAATAGTTCATCCTACAATTAGAAAAACAGGCGGTGCGCTAATGAGGTATTCTGAGAAATCACAGCATCAGTCATTCAGTCAAGATCCCTAGCTCATCCATCCATTTTTCAAATATCCCACTTAATCCCATACAGGATCACAGGAATGCCAGATCTCATCTCAGCAGTCACTGGATGCAAGACATTGAAACTCATTCTGGACAGGGAACTGGTGCATTATAACACTTGCATGATCACACACACACACACACACACACACACACACACACACACACACACACACACTAGATGTACATCTATGGGCAATTTGGAAGATAGAGGTGCATACTTGAGATATACCTGGCTATGCTCTACATGGCTCTGCACATCTCCTAAGAAAATCAGCATTCACTTCAAAAGGATCTCTTTATAACTAGTGGCCCAACTCACAAAACTAAAAGGATGCTGCCAGTTCTTCTACCAGGATGCATAAAATCATTTCTGGCAATGACACATAACCAGATCTGAGAACCACATAATCATATCTGATGACCCTACACAAATAAACTGCAACTCCATTTAAATATCTGGGAAATCCTATAGCATCACTCCCTCTACTTACATGTGTGACTGTGCATTTTCGCTAAGTAGAACAGTTCATTCACCCACCAAAAAAATTATGTTTACAAAATTCAGTATAAAATGGAGTTATTTCTCATTTTTTCTGCTTTTGTTTATTTTCTAACCATTATTTATAGTGCCTTGCTAGCTAGAAGGACTGCAATGCTGTGGCCTGGAACACTGCAAAAAGAGATCATCTTCATAATGATATGCCTGTTTGAGGGTATACTTTATTAAATAATCATCTTCATAATGATATGCCTGTTTGAGGGTATACTTTATTAAATAATCATCTTCATAATGATATGCCTGTTTGAGGGTATACTTTATTAAATAATCATCTTCATAATGATATGCCTGTTTGAGGGTATACTTTATTAAATAATCATCTTCATAATGATATGCCTGTTTGAGGGTATACTTTATTAAATAATCATCTTCATAATGATATGCCTGTTTGAGGGTATACTTTATTAAATAATCATTATCATAATGATATGCCTGTTTGAGGGTATACTTTATTAAATAATCATCTTCATAATGATATGCCTGTTTGAGGGTATACTTTATTAAATAATCATCTTCATAATGATATGCCTGTTTGAGGGTATACTTTATTAAATAAATTAAAGAAGTTTATCCCTGACTATGTGGATCTAGCATCCAAAAAAAATAAGAAAGTGTTACTCTCTAGGGCACTCTGCTATGATTTTCAAAGGCCAGCAGTATGTTTTTATTTAATGTTCAGAGTTTGAGAGGTATGCGCAAAACATCAAGGTATTATTGCAGACAGAGACAAGACTCTGAGCAATAATGATTTTACTGCAGACAGGCAAACTGTGAAAAACAGAGGTTTTAAGAACTTGTGTCTTGTTTGCCACCTTGACAGAAAAAGAACAGGCCATCAAAAGTAAAAAAAAAAAAAAAAAAAAAGAGAGAGAGAGAGAGACAGGAAAGAATAATAAATAGGAAGATGTCTTCCTTTGTCTTCCTAAATATTGCAAAAAGGCTCAATGTGTGTCAATACAATATTTTGTAATGCAACATTTACAAAAATAATCTGCTCAGACAGCTATTACAGTTTGCATAATGATAATGTATTCCTCATGTTCTGTTTTCTTTGTCACATACTGCAACACATTGTAAAAGCATGGATAAAACAGTCTTGACTAAAAAGCATGGGCAAGTCTAATATTAAATTACATCAATATTCTATGGAGTGAGCGACACATCATCATGCCTTAGCACTTTGTCAACTCTGACCTCACTTGACAGAATCTGTACAGATGTTCTTGTATATAGACCACACTATTTCTGTCTAAAGTAGTTTTAGTAAACAAAGCAAAATTATTCCAGATTCCTAAAAATTTTACTGCTGGCATTATGTGATATCACATAACTAGGTGCCCTTACTCCCCTAAATTAGAGGCTGGACTTGAGGAACATGGATGTGGAACATAGGCAAATCACACCAATTTAAAGTTTCTGCAGCAGTCTTTTCTCTCTATATAGACAGCTCCAGTACATATTAAAAAAAAAATGGGGGATCTTCTACAGTGGTACAGGACAGGTTAACTTAATAACCATAAAAGGAGGAAACTTCTTAGACTGTAAATGCAGCAAGATGGGGAGAATTATAAGGTGCCTGTTTAGTTCCATGGCACACATGACTTTGCAAGAAAGACCTTAGATTGTGGGAATGGGAACCATCAATATTTTGACAAATGGCCCAACCCGAAATGGACACTATTAACACATATTACATTAGAATGGTGGAGAAGATATCTTATGTGGCACATGTTAATAGTAAGGGTGAAACTTTGGTACTCTGAAACAAGGGATTTAAAAACTGAAGGAAGTTTCAGGGATCTGGCTTCATTGGAGACTAGGTGTCCAGTGGAAGAGACACAAACCTATACTGGCATGAGAATTTAAGCAAGGTAAAAGGGACAGATTCAAAGGATAGAAGAAAAAATATAGTCTTCACCTGCAAAGGAAGAAAAATATCAAACACAGTCCAATATAAATGTAATGAGGTAGCAAACCTAATGGATGGCATTTAGACACAAGATAAAATGATGTAGCTAAAAACAGAAAAAAATCAACAAGTAATAGAAATGACTAAAGACAAGTAGTGATAATCAGGGTTTTTAAATTTTTACTGTCATAAAAATTACAAAGAAATATAAGTAAAACACCAACACAGTTAGTTTTATAACATCTAGGAGGGCAGGGTAGGAGGGACAAAATATTTCTACATAAGGTCAATGAATCAAAGAACAGTAACAGTGGGTAAACAGAGAGGGGAATCATGCATGGATCAACTGGGATACAAGAAAAACCACCACAATTTAGCAGGGCCATTTAGAGGTCACAAGGTTGGGGGTGGCAAAGAAATGCAAAGAAAAATAAAACAGTGTTCATTAAAATGGTAGAAAACAGTGTTGATGGGGATCTTGTAAATGCCAGATGTTAAATTAAGCACATTTATTTAAGCAACATCAAAGTACAAATTTACTACTGCCCAAGTAACCTTTTGTTTCAAATAATCTTCATAACCTAATACATTACAAGATAATACAGTATAACTTATGGTAGTGGGAAATGGTGTCTATATAGTATATCCAAGTGCTGTAGCTAGCCTAAAGAAGCTACCCCTCCCTTATTCATACCGTTCTTTCAGGAATCCCAGGCTCTTTTAATGACTTTGAATGTCTTGGTTCACCATCAAACATTGCACAACTGATTTGACCTATTCAGCACATCTCCATTAAAAAAAAAATCAAATCTGGATTAGACTATGACCCTTTGGTTGGTTGGTCATAACCCCTGTTTCTTTTTCTTCTGTTTTCTTTTCCCTTTAATGCCTTATATACTATTATTATAGTCCTTTCTTGTTCCCTTGGCTTCTGTTCATATGCCCGGCACTCTATTACTCTTACCATTCTACTTCCCCTCTTCTGTATTCTTTCCTGAATCATGGCCTGCCTTTTCCTATCAGGCTTTCAGAACTGTATGCATTATTCCAGATGGGATCTTCCCAATGACAGAGAAAAAGTACTGCCATTAATGTATGAAGGTTTTAGTGCTTGATATATGTAAAAACACAGCAAATACAAATGATCACATGCTACAATTTCCTGTTCTGTGTCACAGATGCAAAAGTAAAGTATGTCTGTTAGTTGGCAGACAGTGGTGAGACTATCAGCTGTATTCTCTGTGGCACTGGGTTTGATTACCTCAGTTTTTTGCCTTCCATGTAACCTTGAGCAAGTTACTTAACCAGACATTGCTCCTACGTTGACCCTGAGCAATGGTACTGTGGCCAGTGGGCCTACACATTAACAAATTATTATTATTATTATTATTATGTTGTGAGTTGGCAGAATGTCAACACATTCACCTCCATTACTTATATGGGACAAGAACTGATGGTGTTAACAAGTATTATTTTGGTGCAAGATACACCTACAACTTCCAGAATCTCTCTCTCTTCAATGCAATTGTGCATCCAGAAGTTCAGTTTGTTCATGACTCAGAGCAGAACAGCAAAGAAGCCTCATAAAGAATTCTATATATACAGTGGATATAAAAAGTTTACATACCACTGTTAAAATGCCAGGTTTTTGTGATATAAAAAAATGAGACCACAATAAACTATTTCAAAACTTTTCCCACCTTTAATGTGACCTATAACCTGCACAATTCAATTGAAAAACAAACAAATCTGTTAGGGGAAAAATATAAAAAAAAAAAAAACATAAAATAAGCTGGTTGCATAAGTGTGCACACCCTTAAACTAATACTTTGTTGAAGCAGCTTTTGATTTAATTACAACATTCAGTCTTCTTGGGTAGGAGTCTATCAGCATGGCACATCTTAACTTGGCAATATTTACCCACTCTTCCTTGCAAAATCACTCCACATCTGTCAGACTGCAAGGGGATCTCTTGTGCACAGCCCTCTTCAGGTCACCCCCATAGATTTTCTATTGGATTTAGGTCTGGGCATTGGCAGGGCCCATTCCAAAACTTTAATTTTCTTCTGGTGAAGCCATTCTTTTGTTGATTTGGATGTATGCTTGGGGTCATTGTCATGTTGAAAGGTGAAATTTCTCTTCAGCTTTCTAGCAGAGGACTGAAGGTTCATAGATTAATACTAGGCTAAGTGCCCTTGTGGGCCATTTTAAGCCTAGCCAATTACTCCATGCGAGACTCAACCCTGCACCTTGTGTTTGTAAGGTAAACACCTTGCCAAAAGTGACTGGTATTTGGAACTGTTCATAATTCCTTCCACCTTGACTAAAGTCCCAGTTCCAGCTGAAGAAAAGCAACCCCCAAAAATGATACTGCTGCCACCATGCTTCACTGTGGGGATGGTGTTCTTTTGGTGATGTGAAGTTTTGTTTTTTGCGCCATACTTACCTTTTGGAATTGTGGCCAAAACGTTCAACCTTGGTCATCAGACCATAACACATTTTCCCACATGCTTTTGGGAGACTTGATGTATTGTTTTGCAAATTTTAGCCTGGCCTGGATGTTCTTCTGTATAAGAAAACGCTTCCATCTTGCAACACTACCCCATAGCTCAGACATATGGAGAATATGGGAGATTGTTGTCACATGTAGTACACAACCAGTACTTGCCAGAAATTCCTGCAGCTCCTTTAGTGTTGGTGTGGGTCTCTTGGCAGCCTCCCTGACCAGTTTTCATCTTGTCTTTTCATCAATTTTGGAGGGACGTCCAATTCTTTGCAACGTCACTGCTGTTCCATATTTTCTCCATTTTTTGATGACTGCCTTCACTGTGTTCCATGGTATATCCAATGCTGTGGAAATGTTTTGTACCCTTCTCCTGACTGACACCTTTCAACAATGAGATCCCTTTGATGCTTTGTAAGCTCTCTACGAACCATGGCTTTTGCTGTAGCAGGTAATTGAGTAAATGTCAGGAAAATCCTACTAGGACAGCTGAACTTCATTTGGGTTTAATCAGAGTCTCTTTAATTGATGGCAGGTGTTTACCCCAGAAGACCGAATGCTGTAATTAAATCAAAAGGTGCTTCAAAAAAGTATTAGTTTAAGGGTGTGCACACTTATGCAACCAGCTTATTGTACATTTTTTGCTTTTTATATTTTTCCCCTAACAGATTTGTTTGTTTTTTAATTGAATTGCACAGGTTATAGGTAACACTAAAGGTGGGAAATGTTTTGAAATTATTTATTGTGGTCTCGTTTTTTAAAATCACAAAAACCTGGCATTTTAACAGGGGTGTGTAAACTTTTTATATCTACTGTATTTCAGGTGGCCCACATGGTATACATAAAACAACGAAGCCTAGACTAAGATCCAGGTTTAACTAATGACTCAGACACTGGGATAACTACTCAAAGGAAGAGAATGTGATGCAGAGCTTACTCACCTCTCCCAGGGGGAAGTAGAT
Organism: Protopterus annectens; assembly: GCF_019279795.1. NCBI lineage: Eukaryota > Metazoa > Chordata > Ceratodontiformes > Protopteridae > Protopterus > Protopterus annectens. Next base: position 740,638,400 of record NC_056748.1, read on the forward strand.
CATGTGTCCAAGGACGCACACTCAGCTTATAATCATTGCTTGTGTCCAGAGATGGAAGTGAACATCTGATTCTGAGTGGAGCTATGGAAGAAACATCACTCGTACAGAAAGATGCCAATCTCTCACACCACTTCACTGTACAGCCAACTCCTAGCACTTTGCAGGCACATGTTCGGACAACAGTTCTAAAGCAGGAAAACTCTCTTAATGGTTGCCTGGATGATGGTCTCAGCAGTGTTTTTATCCTTTAAAGGGGAAAGAATATGTGACAGTGGACATGGCAGTGGCTTCATGGCTATCAGGCTTGAATGGAAAATAGAGCAAAAACAATACTGTATATCATAAGGGAAGAAAGACTATAAGTGTATACTGCAAGTTTTAGAGACAGAGAAAAATAGCATAGCTGTAATAAAAAATAAGTTCTAGGACTTTTGAGACCCAAGAAAAAAGTCTGCCATACATTTGCCATTTGTTATACAATACATTTGTTATACAAGGTGCCTTGTAGATTTTCTGATTTATAAGATATGTTCAAAACTTCACATAAAAAAAGAAAAAAGGTTGGATATAAATAAGGAGAAAATGACGAATAAGACATGAAAATTATGTGAGAAGTTTAGGATGGAGTGTGGCAATAAGCATGAAAAAAATATCCTGCTTTGGATCACTTGTGCAGTAAGATAAATCATTTTTATAAAGTAAAATGCAGAAAAAACAGTAAACCAAACTAAACTGATGCATGCATTTGAAAAGAAACCTAAAACAATTTATTTACAGACACTATAAATGTGGACATGAGAAAGCGCATGACACAGAATGCATCACAGTAAAAGAAATCATGTGAGATATATATGGAAAAACTCAAATTATTACAGTATTTTGCATAAACTAGATGACAAAAGAGTGTTATATGTTCTGATGTGTGGTGAAATATTTGAAAAGCTGAAACTGAAATATAAGCTAATTGTTTTGCTTATTCAAGTTACTTATTCAGGCTATCAAGTAATGCTACTGAATCATAACATGTTCACTTGTTGAATATAAGGATAAGAAATACATTACTGAGTTTCAAACAGTTGGAATAAATGCTTATTCTTTATTTAATGGGTCATTTAGTTTATCAGAGAATTTGTGTGGGTGAGAAGAGTTTGTGATCTTTATGTGCAAATCAATTCTGAAACATTCAAGAGGTGCACATCATGTTTAGACAGAGCCAGCCACATCACCAGTTTCTGCATGCTCCCAGGACAGTTCCAGTAGCTTTAAAAGACAAATGTGAAGGAAGTGCTTAGAAATGTAAGCATAGGTGTGACTTTGAGATATAATGAGCCAAAGTACTAACTCATCTACACAGCTACTGTGCTTAAACCCAATAAGACTTATAGCATGTATGGCAGTTTATGAGAAGTTAGTTACGAGAATCAGCTTTATGATTTAAAAATCATAATTATTGACAAAGAAAGTTCAGAAAAGAAATACAGCTCTGACAAGTCAGTCTACAGTCCATTCTGCAACAAATGTTTACACTTCAGTGTAGTATTCCATTTTGCACAAGTCTCTAGTAGAGTAGCTGGCTAAAGTAAAACAATATTTACGGATTTACAGAGACCTGTTGACAGCAGAGTGACGTTTTTCCAAATTCCAGCAACAGAGAAAATTAAGCTGGTAAGGTCAGGCCACAAAATGGTCTCCTTTAAAGTAAAAATAAAGCCTGGACTCTCAGCTAAACCTGGAACATTCAGGAATTATTCTAAGGCTAACCTCTTGCTATTAAGTGAGAACCTGGCAAAATTTCAAGCCCCCGTAAATCCTGAGAACACTGCTGCCTATTTAGAACTGTTAACAGAAACCCTGTACAAGCATGTTCATAGCTGCATAGAAGCAGCTGTACCCACCAGGAAGACGTACACAACTAACTGAAAAAAAACAAGCCATCCTGGTGGAATCACAAACTCAATAGGCTGTATAACAGGAGGAAAAAAATCATGGCAAAAATTAGGAGGTGCAGCACCCAGCAAGATAAAGCACCCTCAAAAAATTAAACAAAACTCAGAGGCCAAATAAAGTCTACCAAAGCCAAATTTGAGGTACGTTTGACCTCCCAGGCCAACGACAACCACAAAGCATTCTTTACCTATGTCCACAACCTCAAAGGCAATACACAATTGTATGTGGAGCTCATTGTAAATGGAGCCACCTATCCTGAGCCAGAAGACATAGCAAGCCTCCTGGCTGATAAATTCAGCTCCAACTTTATCCCTCTCTCTCCCCCTCAACCTTCCCTCAGGATACATCATCAAATATAACTTCCCCTACTATCACTAGGGAACGGGTCCTTAATGCTTTCTCTAAGACCAAGAACACTGCATCAATAGGCCCAGACAATATCCCAGGATGCTTTCTAAATAGCATGAAACATGACCTATCATGGCCTCTAATTACTTTTTAACTGTAGCCTCCAAACAGGTTTTGTGCCTCATAAATGGAGAATGGCAACAGTCATCCCTCTGCACAAAGGAGGGCCATCTACAGACTCTGGAAACTACAGACCCATAAGTCTCACTAGTCTTATATGTAAAGCCATGGAAAGAATTATCATGTAAATGATCAATAGAGATACAGTAAAGCTCCACAGACACTGGACCCAACCCATTTTGGTTTCATCAATGGCAGATCACGCCTACTCAACCTGGTGGACATCTTTGGGAAGGTCACCAAAGCAATGGATCATGACACAATACCCCACTTGGGCATTGTTGACAAACTCAAAACGTTAGGTACAAACCCGTATGTTACTCAGTGGATAGCCAACTGGCTCACAGATAGGGCCCAGGAAGTTAGAATTGTGGAGTCCACCTCTACAAAGAGTCCAGTCACAAGTGGAGTCCCTCAGGGATCAGTGCTTGGACCACTCCTTTTTGGCATTTAATACTGAGAAGTCAAGGCCAATGTCAGTGGTCTATGGCTGACTCAATTTGCAGATGATTGCAAATTAGGAGTTGTCATTGAATTTCACACTGACACCAATGTTCTCCAGGAGGGGTTTTTACAGACAAACTGCTGCTGTTCTACTGTCAGAGCCATGGACTAAAACTAAATGCCAAGAAATGCATAAAAGTGTCCTTTGGGAAGTTATCCATCCCTGGTAACTATCATATTGACTACACACCCCTTAGAGTTGACCCAGTAATCAGGGACTTAGGAACACACAGAGATAGTAATCTAGCCTTTGACTATCATGTGTCTACAGTAGTGAGGAAATCATTCTATGTTGTGCAACTTATAAACAAAGGTATGGCATCCAAGTTCAATGAAGTCATTGTTCCACTATATTCTGTATTCATCAGCCCTATCATTTGATTACAATGACCCCTTTTTGCTATGTACCTAACCAGGGATATCGAACAACTGGAACATCCACAGAGGTTTCTCACTAAAAGAACACGGGACATAAGTAAAATATCCTATGCAGATCACCTCAAGGCGCTATCCCTGTATTCTGTCTCCTAAAGGCTTTTGAGGGAAGATCTATCCTGGCATACTGGGCATTGTCAGATCCTACTCTGATGGATCTCCTGCATAACCACAAAACAAACAGCACCAGAATTACCCATTATAAAGACTTAAACCTTGCCTGTGATATAAATAGGACCTGCTGGAGAGATGTATGTATCCCAGAGACAACCGCATCTAAGGAACAGGCTCCTCATCCATGTGAAGCAGAGTTCCTCTCTAACCCAATTCAAGTAGAACTTGGACAATTGGATGGGAAACCAGAAATTCGTCCCTGGTTTGGCACCTATGTCTCTAATAGGCACAGGCAGGTAACCTGTAAGTGGTTCATCTCCTAGGCCCATGCTTACATGTATAAAGGGTATCAGAACTTGTCAGAAATTTGGGATGCTAGGCTTAAAAAGGCCCTTGTGGTCATTAACCTAGGAAACACCTGCAAACCTATAAAACCGCTTTATTTTCGATCCAATCAGTAATAAGTCTGGTTGGCGTATTCTCAAAAATTGGCAGGTCCGTTCCCTTACAGGGACACCCTCTGGACTGCCTTCTTTTTTTCCTTTTAGTTTATGCAGTCCCTATTAGAATACATCCTGGGCTTTCTTCATGCACAAAGATCACAAAAATACTGTGCTTTAAATACCCCCATGTGCCATTGCTCCTTTTTATTTCTTCATTCTGTGTTTGCTCCTAAGTTAATATCCTTAAAGGGCCATGTACAACTATGCTGCTTGAACCTTCTAGATGGGCATATTTAAAGGGACTAGCCACCACCATGCCAACATATATAGATCCACAATAGATCTTACTGCCATGTCAAATGCAAAATACTTCTGCACTATATGTTAATCAAAGGAATTAGTATATTAAGCAAGAAGAAGGTAGCACCAACATGTGTACATTTATTTCATATTTGCAAGGTATACATTTCTTAATTTACCTTTCATCATTTTATACATTTCACTGGGCTATGACAAATGATTTAAGGGTTGATGATGTTACTGATGTTCTCCTTACATGTGACTGATGGCCAAATCATCAGATTCTAAATGCTGAAAACAACCGGTCAAACTTATTTTTTTGTATCCGACCAAATAGGGGAGTCTTAACTGTGGACCATAGTGTCAGGAGTGTGGTGGGGGATGTTCCCAAGTTTAGATATCAGAACAAACACAATCTGAAGAGAATACTGTGCTCGAATAAAAGCTAGGCTTAAAAAGGCCCTTGTGGTCATTAACCTAGGAAACACCTGCAAACCTATAAAACCGCTTTATTTTCGATCCAATCAGTAATAAGTCTGGTTGCTTTCAAAATTAAAGGTCCGCCCCTTACAGCCTTACACTTGACTGCTTTTTCTTTTTTCTTTTTTTAGTTTATGCAGTCCCTATTAGAATACATCCTGGGCTTTCAATGCACAGATCACAAAAATACTGTGCTTTAAATACCCCATGTGCCATTGCTCCTTTTTTTATTTCTCATTCTGTTGTTCATTCATTTCAATTTATTATACATTTCTTATTTTTTAATCAGTCAGACAGAGGTGCCAAACCAGGGACCAATTTCTGGTTTCCTTGTTCTGTTTCCCACACTGGTTGTGGACATTCATCCACCCTGACACAGGTCAGGTTTTTAATTTTACTATTTCAGCCGATTGCGGAACCTCACATGTAGTCTATTTGGCATGCTGTGATCTATGTCAGTCATTCTATTTATACATGTAAGCATGTAGGAGATCTGGTTTCCCATCTGAACCACACACCAAGGTGTGTGGACATTGCAATTTCTGTATATATGTGGATCAAACTGGGAGATTCATCCACCCTGACACAGGTCAGGTTTTTAATTTTACTATTTCAGCCGATTGCGGAACCTCACATGTAGTCTATTTGGCATGCTGTGATCTATGTCTGGCATTCTATTTTGGGAAGACCGATAGAACCTTAAGAGAAAGAATAAGGGAACATATGTATAACATCAGGGTCAAGTCGCATAATAATGCCTTTTCTAAACACATCTTATTAATGGGACAGACACATAGTTTTAGATTTATGGTTATTGATCGTATTTTACCATGTTTACGAGGGGGTGATATTAGGAATCACACAGAGTAGGGAAGTAAAATGGATTTTAAGACTTAGGGCAGACAGAGGCAAAGGCCTCAATGAAACAGCCTCTCTGAAACCACTACTGAAATCCAGGAGAATAACTATTTGTTAGTAGTTTGCCCATGTATTGAGGCATACTTCTCACACGTAATCTGAATTGTTTGATTTTAGATGTGATATATACTTTATATATCTTTTATAGGTTTGTGAGTTTTTATGACTATATTTTAATATGTATTTTTTGTTAGGTGTCTCAGCTAAAGGTATATCCCTTTAAGTGTTGTATGTTAGTTAATTGAATAATTAGAGACAGTTAGTATAAATATGTGTGTATAAAGGAAGTGTTTTTAACGGTCTGATGAAGCTCATAGCAAAAGCGCTTACAGTGTTACTTATACAATAAACGTTTTATGGAATGTGAAGTTTGAGTGGTTCATGGTTGCCTCACTGCCATAATTGCTGTTGGTGTTTGTTGCTACTTTTTATCTTTTTTGTAGGTCATATCCCCGATGTGTAAGTACTGTAGATTTTTGGGACTGTTGTGTGCTGTTTGATGGATTTTCCACTTTACATAACTATTTAGTACATATATGTTAGGGGGATGTGAGGAGATTACCCCTTCATCAAAATACTTACTTCAGTCTGTGCATATGGCGTGCAGTTGAATTGTGATCTTAATCAGCTGTGAATTCTGAAGCTAGCTTTAAAGCAATAATGCTCAAAACAAAGAAAGTATTACTAAAATTATTAATTTTACTCTGGTTTGGAGTAGTACTATAGAACTGCAAGAAGGGAAAACTGAAAAGAGCAAGGCAATAAATATCAACTCAGTTTGAAGAAAAGTAAATGTAAGAGCCATGCTAAGATTTATTTAATACTTGCCATGTCTTAAATTCAGAGGGTTAAAATGGGATGAATTGAAAGTGAGAGATATTGTGCAGACCACCAAGGACTGATGTTCATTCTTTACATAAATGTTACTTGTGAGCAATTAAGGAAGATGCTACAACAAAACATATCAGGAAATTGGAGTGTGGAACAGAAAGAAAAGCTTTCAATTGCTCAAGTCACTAATCACCATAGCACCTATATTAAACAGTTTTGTTGTGAATAAAACCATTTCATTATTAGATTATGCTAGCAACAGAGGTGTTATGATTTTACAAGGAAAAAATCCTATGGGTTTGGGATTAGCACACTGCATCAACATAATGAATGCACTATTCAATGAAAGTCACCTATAAATATAAAAACAACAAAGGAGTTTTGCCAGCTTAAGGTATGTTAGTTCTCCCATACAATAAGGATGCTTTGACAATTACATCCATAGTTCACAATACATGGAATACAGTTTTTAATCATGACATTATGAACATCCTAGGATTGTTTCCTAGAATTACTTTCAGTAGGGGTCCTAATATTAGAAACCTATTGGAGAAGCAACAAAAGGTTCAGTTTCTAGAATGTCAAAGTGTAATGTTTGTAAGGCCTGGAAATGTATTACCACTGGCCCATATATTGCAATTGATGGCTATTTTGGTACCCTTTCATGCCCTAGCAAATGCAATTGTAATACCAAGATGGTGATCTATGTAGCTACCTGTTATGTCCTGTCCTGTTTTCTATGTGGGTAAAACCACTAGGAAGCTTAAGGATAGGATTTTAGAACACATTAGAGACATTAAGAAAAAGAAAAAAAGAGAATGCATTATATACACATTCTAAAAATTGCAATAATTTAAAATTTTTTTGTTTTTTTGTCATAGCTAGAGTGTTTGACTATGGTAGGGGTGGAGATTTGAACTTGTATCTTGAAAAACTAAGGCGGAGTGGCAACTAAGAACTAATGCCACAGTCTATCCTGGCATTAATGACAGTATCTCACTAGCTCCGGTGTTAAAATTAAGGGCACTGGAGATTTGAATGAATTATATTTAAAGGTTGTTGTGCACTATTTTGTTTCTTACTTTGTTCCTTGGTTCCCAAAATATGTACAGAACAACACAGGTACTATGTAATGTGTGAAGATTGGAGGAAGATGGGCGAAGGCTGCTAGCCTAGTCAAACATAATTTGATACATAATTCTATCAATTGTATAAATAAATGTAAAATACAGGCTTGTGTTTTAACACTGTAAAATGTGAACTTCAAGATTGTTGCAACATTGACATCTGCTGTAAGGAAAACCAAGCAAAGCATTTCAAATGTGTCTTCTGAAGCTGAAAATATCTTATGAATCTCTCTGATGTTTACAAGTCAGCTCCAGTGAGTCTGGATGAAGGTTTCAGGCCTATCGTGTTAAGATTAAAGTCAAGGGCCAGAATTTACATGTGGAAGGTGCTTTATTGCTCTGGTTTCAGCTAGAGTGTATATGTGAAATGCCTTTTATTGTTATAGTCTCCTGAGCAGGTGTTAGCTTGCTAAATAATGCAGTTTGTGGCCTAGGAACTCCAAATCTAAGTGTCAAAATGATGTAATTTGGGAGGGCCTCAGCAGAGCTGTTGGTTAGTGTTAAAAAATATTGTTCAGGGAGAGACTGGGAAGCATTTTGATCTTGGACATCTAACCCAGCACTGCTTATGCTTTATGGATGTAAGTAGGAGTATAATACTGTATTTTCTCTTAAGATAAGCTAATGGTTAGAAAGTTAGATTGTGTTTTTCTTTGACATCAGACCTGTCCTACTGTATTGTTTTAAGTTTCTGTGTGATCTCTGAACTTTTAGATATATCTGTGGTGTAGTAGTATTGTCTTGCATTTTAATTATTTATTATTAAATATTTTAAAACCTTTACATGTGGCTGGTTTGTGTAGAGATAATTTAACCTCTAAATTACATTACATATTTACATATTTTACTGTCTAAGTCACTCCGAATGAAGCCTTGACTGTGTGTCATACTACCATTGGATTATAATATTGCACAGTAATAATTGGACACCCTTTCAAGGGCCTTTGGGTAGCTGATAATTATATTAAGCTGGTAGTGGCAGTAATTGCTACTGTATAGTCTGGGTAAAGGGGCACAGCTAGAGAATATGTGTCAGCCTTTCCCAGGAGTGTCTGCGAAGTTGCATAAATACTTATCTCAAAGTGTGGATGTGTGTCAGCTACCTGGGCAGGGACACAAAGCACTGGTTGGACAGAGAGGGTATTGGAGGTTAGCTTGCCAGCTAGGCTAAGATCTGGACCTTATAGCTGTACCAGTGGGGAGTCTTACTGGGGACCTGGAGAGCAAGGGAGCAACCAGCCCCAGACTGACTGTGATCTCTGTGTGCACTTAAGGGAAATTGTACTTTACTGTGTGTATTAGTTATCCTTTCTTCTTCTAGGAGACGACCTCCCTGGTGTTAGTGGTGAGGACTGAAGCTCCTTGATTGCTGGGCCAGGGCATGGGTGTCAAATAATGTAACCAGTGTTAAGTTTTATATAAGATTTTCTAATCAGCATTTTTAATTAATGTACAAATATACATGTATTTATATTTTATATTTTTTTAGCACTAGCACTTTATAACAAATTGACATAAGTGAATTAACACAATTACTTTTTATATTTATAGGTGACTTTCATTGAATAGTGCATTTATTATGTTGATGCAATGTATTTTTAAAAGTAATTATTCATTTCATAATTGAAGTGAAACGTGACTTACTGAAAAACTTTAAGTTGCATTTGAATTTTAACTGTTACTCTGATGAAGCCCTGGGAGCTACAGGGTGAAAGCGCTTCGTTTTCTTGTTTAAATAAAGTCTGTCAAGTGTTACCATTGCTGTACGGTTTTGGTGGCATTTTTTATTTTATTTCAGTAGTTCTGAGTTTCTGCTCTTTTGGGCGAGTTCTTTCTGTTGTTTTTATTAGCACACTGACTGACTGCCATGAGTGAAAAAGACTGAATAGGAAGTGCATGTAAGTATTTGTTGGTGAGAAATTTCATCAGTATATTTATACCAAAGAGTTCCAAAGGAGGAAAAGGTTCCAATATTCAACACAAAACTAAAAACAAAAAATAAGCACCTGGTTAGCCGTTGTATCCAAACAGAGTTTTATTTAGACACAGCTTGCTGTATCTAAATAAAGCTCTGTTCGGGTACAACGGCTATCCAAGTGCTTATTTTTTGTTTTTATACCAAAGAGCTTATAGATGAGATGAACACAACCACAATAAGTGTATGTTGCCAAGAATACTGTTATATTTGCAAAAATATATCCCAGATGGTGTTTACAAGGCAGAACAAAAACATATAGAAGATAAAGTGTCACTTAATTAAATGGGGATAAACTGGAAGTAAACTGGGTTATTCCACAAATCCATGATAGACAAGAAGTTAGGGAATTATAGCCACATACAGAGAAATATCCAGAGATAATTATGCTAAAGGACATTTTCATGAGATGATTGTCAGAACAGAAAAATAATGCTCCAAATGAATTCCACCATATTTTTTATTCAGGGAAAATGTACACGGGATCTCAAATCTGTTTGACCACATCAGCTGACACAAGAAATGCTCAACATTGCTATAGCGTTGTCGCCTCCCAGCAAGAGGTTATCCGGTTCAATTCTCGACTGGAGTGCCTTCTGTGTTGAGTCTGTATGTCCTCCCTGTGTTCGTGTGGGTTTTCTCTGGGTACTCTGGTTTCCTCCCACATTACAAAGACATGCGTCTGGAGCATTTCTCCCTGAGCCTCCACTGAAAATTGGCTTCATTCCAAGTAGGACTTTCCCGGTAAACAAATGTGAAATAATTAAATAAAAGGATTAATTAAGTAAATGATGGATTACTTTTGCCAAGCATAGTATGAACAAGTAGTTTTGCAGAACACAGTGTGCAACTCATCAAAATAATAAGGTAACTGGTGATGTCTTATTAATTTCTGGGAAAATAATGTTAAGGTTGGTACAGATCATTTTCTGCATCAAGATAGGATTTCCCAAACTGCAGAGTGCTAAGCAGAAAATAAAGAATGACCTCAATATGCATGAGTTTAGAAAGACTGCTGTTAAGCAACTGTTTTTTGATAATGTAGCCAGAGCACAAAAACTTTTAGCGCAATGACTTAGGCAGTAGAAAGGGTTGTTGCCAAGCTTAGGAAGCCTATAAAAAGGGAGATAACAAGAGATCTTGTAGAGGGACTAACTAGAAATACTTTGGAAATTTTATGAAAGTCTGTATAAAGTAGAAAAATATGGGATCAAGAAAAGGTGCAAATAGAAATGCCTATGGAAGAATTAAATATGCCAAGATTAGAGGTAGATGAGGCTCAATTACTAATAGATAGGATAAGAGGAGATGAGATAAAAATGGTGATGTATAACCAAGTCAGCAGGAAACTCCCCAGGAATAGATAGTATTCTATTCCTGTGGAAGTTTGGAAGCTAGGAGAGAAAAACTGATAAAGATATGGAAGGTTTTGTTGAGCAGTATTTTAAAAGACAAACAACTAAAACCAGAAGTCCAATGCTCTAAAACCTTTTAATAAAACAAAATGACAAAGCTTTCAAGTAAAGCTCTTTATCGGTGTATAAAATTCAAGGCATCTACAACCCTTATAAATGATTAGCAGCCAATCAGCTAATACATTCAATTAACCTCATTTAAAGTGCCCAACAACAAAATATAAAATTAAAACATACATAATATACTTTAAATAATATCATGCTTATCTTTTAAAACTGGTTTAATACTAACACTGATGTTAACCCCAGGAAAATAGTCAGCTCGAAAATAGTTAATCCACTTATATTCAAACATTTCTGTTTTGTTTATAAGATCCCCCCACTATTATTCATGTAAACAACTTGTACAATCCTGAACCTAAACTTATTTTGTAATCCCTTGCTAGTATATGCTTCACTGGGGCATTAGTTAAAACATTTCTACGAATCTCTGACAAATGTGCACTGATTCTATCCTTCAACTTCTTATTTGTTTTCCCAATGTAGAAACAATTGCACTGAATACATTTAGCAAAGTATTTAGCATTTTCTGTATTACATGTGCCCCTTGCGTTAAACATAAAAATGTCTCCACTAATGAGATGTCTAAAGGAGGGGTCAGTACAAATATTTACACAATGAGTACAGTTACAACAGAGGAAAGTACCCAATTTCTTCTTAGTATTACTACACAATTTCCTATTATTTATATCTTTATAACAAAGATATTGTTTTAAATTCTTTTCTCTCTTATAAATAAACCAGGGTTTCTCACCCACTATTTCATTAATCTCTTGACTGGACGTTAAAATCATCCAATTCTTCCTAATCATTTCTTGCACTATATCTGTGTGTCTATTATATTTCATCATGTAGCTAAGTCTACCCCTATTTCTGTCCTTAATCATATCAGTGTATGTAGTACCATTGGTTGTATCTGCAAAATAGGGTTTCGCTACATCATGTCTCAAATGTTTAACTACATTCTTAGATTTTTTAATAAGATTGGTGCCATACCCTTTGCTTCTAAATTCTGATGCCATCCCTTCCATTTAGTTAATAAATGTCCCATCACTGGTGCTCAACCTGCTAGCTCTTATGAATTCACTCTTAATATACCCCTAAAAATGTGTTTGTGGTGCATAATTTCTGAATGGACATATTTAGCAGCCTATAATTTCTTCCTATAAATTGCAGTATTCAAAGAATTACCTTCCTTTTAATTGTAACATCTAGGAAGTTAATACGGGTCTATATTGCAACATCGAATGCTTAAAACAGTGAACGATGTTACATCGACACATTTTCAGCGGAAGCTGAAAATGTCGAATCCGAAGAACAGCGATTTCTTTCCTAGGGAAAGAAATCGCTGTTCCAACCCCCACAAAAGAAAAAACACATTACACGCTTCCAAACACATACACACATACCCAATCCTAATTATACCCCCCAAAAACCAGTAAACAACTAAATATACATATGCACATAGCCCAAACATATATTTAACGAAAAAAAAACAATAAACATTTTAAACCATATGCACTTACCTTAACCCACACCCTAGCCCTAAGGTCAGTAACTCTCGCACATTTACATAAACAGCTCCAAACACATACACACTTACCTTAACTCTAACTCTACCCCCCCAAAACAAAAGTAAACAACTGAAAACACATACACATGTAACTCAACCATACATTTAACATAAAATATAAAACAGTAAACACTTTCATACATATGCACTTACCTTAACCCGCACCCTAACTCTAAGGTCAGTAACTGTTGCACAATCACGCTCGGGAGCTATACCGGACAAGGGACCATACTACACTTCAGAACATGGCAAAACAACAAAGCGGTCAAGCGACTTCTTTCCCGTGGAAAAATTTTGCTGAACAGCCGCTTCGCTGTTTTGCCTGTTCGCTCTACATGTGTCGATGAAAATGCATTCGACATAATGCATTTTTGTTGAACTCATAGGAACCCAGTTAATACTATCCATAGAAGTATTAATATCAAACAGCAAAAAATCAGTTGTGGAATGCAAATATTGAATATAAACCTCAAATTCACTTGCCATTCCATAATAAAAATATGTCATCCACAAATCGTTTGTAGAATACCATATTATCATTCCTAAATGGTTTGTCTTGTTCCACATATATATGTTGTTCCTCCCATCTAGCTAATACAAAGTTTGCATAGGTGTTCGTGATGGGAGTCCCCATCGCTACACCTTGCTGTTGATGATAATACTTATTATTAAAGCTAAATACATTATTTTCAAGAACACATTCTAACATAGAACATAATAATTCCACCTTAGATGTACAAAATTCACCATGTACATTCAAAAATTCCCTTTTTGTCTCAATTCCATAAGAGTTAGGAATAATAGTGAACAATGATTTTATATCAGTGTAGTATGCATCCCGGAGGTCTATAGACCACATCCAATTGTCTTTCCCCAAAAAGGGAAGAATCGACTGCAGTGTCCCCATCTGGAACTTGGTCTTTTTTACTGATTCATTTAATCTGCGGAGATCCAAAACTGGCCTCCAATCCCCTGTTCCTTTTGGCACTAAAAATAATCTTGAGTAGGTTCCGGATCCTATTTGGTCTGTGGGGACTCTTTGGATGACTCTTTTCTCTAGCAACTTCTGAATTTCTAGAGTTGCTTGATCCCTTTGACTAGGTGAAACATCTGGGGGTTTCTTTATGTTTGGAATGGAGAGAGAAAAGGGTATGGAATAGCCTCTGGATATGCTTTGTACCCACTTGTCTTTTGCTATTTCCAGTCAGGCTTCTAGGTAAAAAGACAATCGACCCCCGACTACCTCCACAGATGGACACATGGGCCTCCCTTCAGAAGCGCTGAAAGGGCCTACCACGGAAAGAATCCCTGTCACCCTGATTTTGCAGACCCCTTCTGCTGTGTGGATGGCATCTTCCATTTGTACTTCCCCCTCTGCCCTTAGTAGAAGAGTCACCAAGTGCGCCCTGAAAAACTCTCTGAGATTTACGGAACCACATCTTTCCCCCCCTTCTGGCCTTTTGGATAAGGTCTAGAAGGTATGGAAAAACAGACTCCTATGGCAGAGAGAGTTTTTCCTTTTCGTTCACACCTGGTTAGCGTGTTCTTAACTTTTGGGCCAAACAAGGACGAGCCACTGAATGGGGCATTAATAAAGGAAGATTTGAAAGGTTCTGCAAAGTTGCACAAATGCATCCAGAAATGTCTCCTTGGGGAAATTCCTGAACCCGCTGCTCTGCTCACTCCATCTGCTGCATAGGAAATGAACCTCATGGAGGAGTTGAGCACAGAATTTAAGGTGGACAGCTAAGAGGAAACCTTGTCTCATACCCCTGCAGCTACTGCACATTGGAGAGCATCTGCTAGCTCCTTTAGGAGATCTCTTTGTAGCATTGTAAAATGTGTCAGATAGTTCAGCGATCTGACTGCAAAAGTCACTGACGAAAATATGATCTTCCCACATCTGTCCATCGTACGAGAATCCTAGTTTGGTGGATGAACAGACGAGAATGTTTCAGAAAGTTCCTTCTTAGTGGCTGCTGCCACCACCATAGCATCTACAGGGACACCCTTAGTCAAGACGTCTTTGTTAGAAGGGGCTGTGATAAATTTATTTGGCCCCCGAGGGATGGGCTCCACTGCATCTGGAGACTCCCATGCCTTTCGACCAACTAGTTCCACGAGTTTTCCAAAAGGTGGAGACACCCAAGTGGCTGAAGGGTGAGACTCAAATGCCTTTAGATGAACAGACTCCTCATCAGAAGGGTTGATGGGCTTCCAGCCACCTCTCTGCTTAAGGATTTCTAGGATGTCAGCAAAGGAGACATCCTCAGAGGGCGACCGTGGGGACCCTTCCGAATCATTGAGGTCCGTGATGACTGACTCATCTGGGGAGTCCAAATGCTTCCTCTTGCAGTCTCTCTTATGAGGGACCTCAGAAGACAAAAATTAGAGGAATAAGGCACCACAACTGTAACCAATGAACAATGTAAAGTGAAGCACCTGGAGCTACCAATATAACAAACTTCGGCTTTATTAGACAAAAATACACATCAAAAATAAACGCTTAAACTTGTTCACCACATTTTTCGGCAACCATGTAACCTCATCAGCAAAAACACTTCATCAATCATAACCCCCTTATTATATATACTTCCGTACACCAATTATCCAATCAGTTGAACTCATACATAATTACTTACTAAAGGGCTATCACAAAGGAAGCTAAAAAACATATTATTTTAAAAAATGTTAAATCAAACATAAATAATCATTCCTATTAAAACCCTATTTAATAAAAACACAATTATTGTCTTCTTAATATAAAACCATCAATCCAATAACTGTGTTTTAAAAAACCTATCGTGAAATAAATGGTCTTTGAAATAGTGACAGAGCTCCACCATGTGGTAAAGTTAAATAACACATTTTATTCTCTAAAAAACTACCATTATTTGTATCTGAAATACATAAAATAAGAAATAAAACCATCTACTATAAAAGAAACTTACTACCAACAAATGGTGAAAAACACTGCACCAATTGTACACTCAAAGTCTTCATTCAGCCCTGGTGTCCTGCAAGCCTCCAAGATCGTTTGCCAGTATAATTTTCCTCACTTCTATTCTACTTTTCCAATCACCTCCCCTAATATTATGTGGGATTACTTCAAGCACAAAGAACATAAAGTTAACCTCTTGTGCTATGTTTGTATAGGGCATTGTTCAAATCCTGCTTATGGATCTCACACACATGTTCATAAATACGTCTTCTAAATGACCTCTCCATCTTTCCCACATAAAAAGAGGAGCACTTTTTACATTCAGCTAAATACAGTATTCCTTTAGTTTCAAAATTAGCAAAGGTTTTACTTAACAGTTTGTCTCCCCCAAAAAATAGTGACATGCTTTATTCATCACAAACCTACATTGTGTGCATCTGCCACATTTAACTGTACCTTTTTTCCTATTATTTACCTCACCTCTACTTACACTTTTTTCAAAAATATTTTTAATATTCCTATCCTTCCTATAACTAAACATAATGGGCTGCTTAAACATACTTAAGCCTGAGAATTCCAGAGAACACTTTCCAATTTCTGTTCACTGTTTGTTTTACCAAACCCGACTCACAGTTGAAATTCAAAATGAATGCACTGTTGTAATTTTTCTCTTCTATTACTTGTTTGTTAACATCCCTTATCTCCTCATTCTCCAATACTCTCCCTAATATAGGGCTAAATCTACCTTTTCTTCCCTCAATCACTTCTTCCATCACTTCATTGATCAAATCTTCTGGATATTTTCTTTCTAAAAGCATCGGTTTTAACCTGCTACATTCATTCTCAAAATCTTCACTCTTAGTTGTCATCCATGATATTCTAATATACTGTCCTTTCCTTTAACCAGATTTCTTTTTTGCTTATATGTATGGGCACTTGTGTAATATAGGCATGAATTGGAAAACGCTTCTTTTCTAAAAATCTTTGACTCAAACTTTTTACCTACATAATCTTTGTATATAGTCACATCAAGGTAATTCACTCTATCTCTGTTGATATTGTGTGTGAACTTAAGGAAATTAGTGGTTGTATTAATGTACTGTAAAAATTCTTCTAATTTATCCTCACCTTCTATCCAAAAAAAACCACATATCATCCAAATACCTTCTAAAGAAGCTCTAATAATTTATAAAAGGAGAAATAAATAAACATTTCTTTTCCCACGTACTAAGGACAATGTTCGCATAGCTGGTGGCACAACAAGCCACCATAGCCACTCCTTGTAACTGCCTAAAAATTCTCCTTCAAATATAATAAAATTATTATGAAGAACCAGTTCCAACAATTCCATTATTACCCTAGTTCTTTCCAGTTGAATTTTTTAGTATCCAACAAGGCTTCTAATAACCACTCCATTCCCAATTCATGTGGTATAACAGAAAACAGGTCAACAATATCCACCGTAACAAAAACTGTCTCAATATCAAATAGCTGTTGATCCACATTTCTAAGAAGGTCCCAAGAATCTTTTAAGAAACCTTCCTGCCCTAACCAAACATTCTTAATTTTTGAATCCACAAATTTCGCTAATGGGTATGTTTTCGACCCATTAGCTGAAACAATTGGTCTCATTGGGGGATCCTGAGTATTTTTGTGAACTTTTGCGATACCAAAAATAGCAGGGATTAATTGTTTTTCTACATATAAATAATCATAGGTTTGTTTATCAATTAATTCATTGTTTAAAAGCTCTTTTAGTACTAAATCAATTTTAGAATGGGCAATATTAATCTCATTGATAGATACTGTCTCATATCTAGTATCATCTCTTAGTAGTTCTTCCATTTTAGCACCATTCATAATATTGTCCATAATGACCATTCCTCCTCCTTTATTCCATTTAGAAATTCTAATATTTGTATTGTCACTCAACTCCTTTAATAAACATCTTTCCTGCCAAGTCAAGTTAGAGACCATCTTTGACTTCCTCAATGCTTCTCTCAGTTCCTTCTCTACAACAGTCTCAAAATTTTTTAACTGTGGATGTAAAATAGGGTTAATCGTACTTTTCCTTTTAAGTACATTCCTACCAGAGGGGGAGGATTGTTTTGCCATATTATTATTATTCTCCAATAATAATTCTAAGTTCTTTTTCCCAATAAAACGTTTTATATCAATTAATATTTTACTAATTTTTGTTTTTACTAAAGAAGGTTTTAATAGGAATGATTTATGTTTGATGCAATATTTTTTAAAATTATACGTTTTTAAAGCTTCCTTTGGGATAGCCCTTTAGTAAGTAATTATGTATGAGTTCAAGTGATTGGATAATTGGTTTAGGGAAGTATATATAATAAAGGGGTTGTAATTGATGAAGTGTTTTTGCTGATGAAGTTACATGGTTGACGAAAAACGTGGTGAACAAGTTAAGCGTTTATTTTTTATGTGTATTTTTGTCTAATAAAGTCGATGTTCATTATATTGGTGGCTCCAGGTGCTTCGACCTCTTCAGAAGCATATTCTGGAGAGGTTTTTGGAAGAGAGGGGTTCACCCGATGAAGTACCCTGAGGCCTAGGGTTTCTGCTAGCCTGTGGATGGTATGGTGCAGAGACGGACACTGGCACCTTCAGGAGAGGAATGTGAGAACCCCTGAGTGGAGCTGTCTGAGGAGGCAGCACCCTCATCAGTTCAAAAGCCCCCCTCTCCTGATCTGAAGACGCCTCTGGTTCCGAAAGAAGAGTTAGAACAAATCCCTAGAACCAAGGAGGTCGGCTCCAAAGCTGATATAGGAGCTGAGCTCATCCGTGCCGAAGCCCCAAGAGTCAGGGTTGGATCTGACAACTGTCAGATCCAACTCCTCTCCCGGAACCCGACCGGAAAGCATTAGCTCCTAGACTCCTTGGACAGAACTGAGGATGTTGCAGCAGTTGTCTGTTCTGAAGATGCCAGCTTGGTTCTGGGCACAGATGGTTCCACAACAGTCAGTCCAAAGCATTCTGGCTATGAGGTCCAGGGTCAGCTCAGCGGACAAATCGATGTCGGTGGGATCATCATGGCTGGCTCTGAATCCCTGTGGGTTGGAGCCGAGAGGAGTTTAGCCAGCGTCGGTGTCTTTAGAAGCCTATGCACCACCCCATCCACATTATCATCTGAAAGACTCCTGGAGGATGTAGAGGAGAGGGTAGGAGATCTAATGGACTGTAAAATAGGTGGCCTCAGAACAGGAGTAACTGGCTCCAATTCTGGGGACCAGCTCCTGAGTTAAAACTCCACTGGCACTGATAAAGCTGGGGCACATGAAACAGATTCTGTCAGTTTCTAAGTAATCGGAGCTGGAGATGCAGTTTTGCTTAACTTTTTAACAGGCTCCGATTGCCCTGAAGAGGGACAAGATCTTTTAGTGGACTTGTCCGATTTGGATGAAGGAGATTTCACTGATCATGAAGTGCCTGGACCTTCTTCTTGAGCTTCTTGGAAGGGGGACTTCAACAAACCTTTCACAATTAGCTCATTTTTATGCCCTAACAGCACTCTAGAGCTAAAAGAGTGGCAGATTGAGCATGACTCCTGAAGATGTACTGCTCCCAAGCAGTAAACACAATAGTATGCGAGTCAGCGATAGACATAATCTGGCTGCATCTAGTACACTTTTTAAAGCCCGAAGGCTTGGTTTCTTTATGCTCCTTGGACATGCTTAATTCACAGAGCGCAAACAAAAAACTGCCACAGCAACTATTTAACACACTAAATAACTACAGTATAATTATATATGAAACAAACTTTTTACAGAAAATTCAGCAAGGAAGAGAATAAGCTAGGTAGCCCTCTAACTTAAATGGGCTAATGCTCCTTTTTTCAAGTAGTAGGAAGAAAAAAACTATTAATAATAAACAAGATGCCCTCTAACTAAAACGGGCAGCGGAAGCCCTCTAACTTAAATGGGCTAACTCTCTTTTTTCTTTTTTTTAAGCAGTAGGAAAGAAAAATCTATTGATAAACAACAAGATGCCCTCTAACTAAAATGGGCTGGGGCAGCCCTCTAACTTAAACAGGCTGATACCTTTCTATTTTTCTTTAAAAACAGTAGTAACATTTAGCAGGGACAGGGAGAAACAAGGCCCAACAAAAAACTATGGCCTGAAGCAACAACAACCAATTTTACTAAAAAACTACAAAAAGTAAACGCTGACTATATTTTAAGTGAACAAGAAATATTTTCCAACAACAAAAGGATAATAAAGGTAAAAAGGTAATAAAATGTTGATCACTTAGCCAGATCCAAGATGGAAGCCTCTGATCTGTTTGGCGGCAAAAAAGATCTGGGGAGCTTCACTAGAGCATGATGAGATAGGGATATAGCCACAAGTCAGTGGAAGCCCTCGAGCCTTAGTATACGGTCGAGTCGGAACAGAGAATTGGTTCCAAACCCAACCAGTAAGAATGAAGGTGAGACAGGACACCATAACATCATCTTTTTAGAGAAATGGAAATTCCTAGAGTCGAGAATCTACACAGTCTAATGGCAGAGTTGAAAGGACTGCCCAAACAGCTAAAACATTGGTACAAATTATCAACAGTGATTTCACACAGCTTGTTAAAATACAGAGATTAAGATACTGGTCAATCACCAGTACAGCTGTTTACATGTCACGGACTGAAATTTAAATTCCTGAATTTAATCCTTAGAGCAAGGCTTAATTCATTAGCATGTCATCATGAACAGAAGCCTTCTTTTCTGTTGGTCCCATTTCTCAGGAAACAGGATTTTACAGGACTCGAGCAGGCAGTGCCCCCTACTCCACCTGACTTGCTTCTATAAAACCAGGACAGAGTGAAGTAGAATCAGTCTAGACAGATGTATTACTGTTACAGTGAACCTAAACCTCCTTCTAATTAATCTTTCCTGTCATGTATCTTACAGTACTTGCATTTTTGTTCATTTCTAACTCAATTACTTCTTCCTAGAGCTGACACTAAAATTGGTCATGTGTTAACAACCTAGCCCTGTTAACAAATGTTCAATACAATAAAAACAAAATATATGTTACAGGAAGTAAAGAATGTCAGAATTCTCTAGGTTTTGTCATGACAACCAGTAGCAGTCATTTTGAAGCATAAGCAGCCAAAATAGTCTGTGACCAAGACTCAGTATGGTAAAGTTCTCAGAAAGAATAGAAAGCATTTTGCTCAAAGAAGAAAAAACTCCAACTTCCAAGAAAATGCTGGACAAAAAAAAAATGTTTAAGACACAGGAGTGGCTAATGACATTGCAAGTAAACTGTCGCCTGGTAATGATTTTACAGGTCCACTTCAGCTGCAAGTGCCAGTGTTGTAACTGTTCCACGTCATGTCAAATTTTTGAAATATGGAAGATAACATTAGATCATTGCAGTTCCAGTGCAGGATTTCAATAAATCATTTTTCATCATCAGCTAAAACTATATATATATATATATATATATATATATATATATATATATATATATATATATATATATATATATATATATATATATATACATATACACACATATATATGCTTTTGTGTCAATAAGGGAATTAGGATGAAAAATTAAATGTAATGAAATATATAACATACATGTAAAGAATTTATGCAAACAGGGAATTCTTTTTCTTATAATTTGTCAAAAGATGAATGGAAAATTCTTAAAAATATGGGGGACAAAATGAACTGGTCTTTAAACCCTCTGACAAGGGGAATCATTTGGTAGTAATGCATGCTAAACAGTATACAGAAATGTGCATGGAACATCTTAGTAATACTGAAGTATATGTTAAGGTGACACTGAGTGATTATCAAAATGTACAAAAAGAATTTCAGCATTTACTTTTTAAAGGTTACAGACTTTGGCATTTTTCTAAACAAGATGTAGATAAAAAGCTATATAATGAAAATAATTCTATAGCATATTTTTACTGTTTAGCCAAGCTTCATAAAAGCATAGAACACCCCCCCAGGAAGGCCCATTATTTTTGCTACTCATTTTTTACGAAACATTGGTGTATTTCTGCATAGTTTATTTATTACCTTATGCAATGAAGTTACCATCATTTATAAAAGATTCTTTTGATTTTTTAGATAAAATTAAAGTCATTGAGTGGACTTAAGATATGTATTGAGTGGTGCCTGTTGAGGTTAAAAGTCTATACACTTCTATACAACATCAACATGGTTTAGAAGCTACCAAGTTTTTCATAGGAGACAGTCCACTAAGTATTTATGTATTAGAACTGATAGAATTTTGTCTTACTAACAATTATTTTTGTGAAGATATTATGTTCAGAAAGTAGGCACTGCCATGGGTGCATCATTTGTACATGTCTATGCTAATCTTTTTATGGGCCTTTATGAGGTGGACTATTTATATAAACAAAATTGTTTTAGAACTTGTGTCGTTTCCTATTATAGATTTATAGATGATCTAGTATTTTTGTGTAAGAATGGGATAACTAATTTATCTGCCTTTGTTAAAGATTTGGATGTAAACAGGTTTCAAATAAAATTTGATGGACTTCAACAAGGCCAAACTGTAAGTTTCTGGATATTGATTTAACAGGTGTAGTGGGGGGGAAAAATTAAAACTAAAATTCATCGAAAGTTTGATAACAGTAATCATTTCTTAGAAAGAACCCGCTGCCATCCATCTCATCTGATGGAATCTTTACCCTATGGAGAGTTGCTGTAAGTCTACAGGCTATGTACTGATGAAGAGGAATTATATAAGGAAATGTGTATTTCTATAAATATGTTCTTAAGAAGGGGTTATTTCATGAAAGATATCCAGAAGGCACTGGTTAAACTAAAAAATAATTCACTGGTACAAAATAATTTGTCAGCAGCCAGTACCTCTGTTATGAAACACTACAGAAGATATACTGGCAGTAATACTAGACAAGTTAAGTTAGAAGTTAGGGAGATTCTAAGATGGCTGCCGACTAGTCTAGTCCTTACTCTCTGAGCTCCTCACAGCTATTTAACTTTTGGTTTTTTTTACAACTTTACATCAACCTTTTTCCTCAAATTTTTATACTAAAAGATTTTATAAATCTTTTTCTACGCATTTGGATTATTTTTTCTTCTGGAATTATTATCCTGGGATTTATTTTACCTCAGAACATTCTTGGTCTCTCTGCTGCTGGGACTCCTACTGCTCCAGTCTGTTCCTGGTTCCTGGTATCCTGTTAACTGCATTCCATTTCTGGGCATGGCTACAAAATCTGACTCCATGGAGACTCAGCCTACAAAGGCCAAATATACTTCAATGCTCTCTCCTGAAAAAGATTCAGGTTCAAAAGACTGAAATCATCTAGACAACCTACAGAAACTTTTAATGTAAGTAATAAAGATTTAAATGGCTCAAATTTCCTTTTAGAAGAACTAAAAATAGCATTAAAACCAATCCAAAGTGCTATACAAAACTTTTCAGAACAGTTTGCAGACTTTAGTAAATCTTTAAAGCAAATAAACGATAGTATTGTTACTATTGAAAATAAAATCTTAGCTTTGGAGGTTAAAACAGACTTATTGGAAAGTGACTTTAAATCTAGAGATAAAACTGTTTCAGATTTACAAGCTAAAATATTGGATCTGGAAGCCAGGAGTCGAAGAAATAACATCATTATTCGTGGTTTACCTGAATCTTATGACAATAAAAACTTGTCTGTGACTAAAAATATCTTTGAAACACTGTTAAATTGTGAAGCTTCTTCAAAATCTATAATTGTAGAGAGAGCACACAGAGCACTGCACAAAGCAAGATTCTTCCACACCAAGGTTAATTTATACTAAGTTACTAAACTTTCAAGACACTTTCCAGATCCTAGAAACTGCTAAAACAAAGAAACAATTCATATGGAAGTCTCACAAACTATCATTTTCCCAAGATCTTCCTGCACAGATCAAATTAAATAGACAAAAACTAGCCCCTATTGTGCTGACTTGATAAAAAGAGGGATTAGATTTCGAATGGCATATCCTAATACCTTGTCTTTCACAGCTAATGACAAAAGATTTGTATGGTCAGATCCTAAAGATGCAAAAGACATTTTTCTTAAAACATTTAAAAAGCTTCCTGACACTGTATCTTAATATTCTACTGTTAAAGAACTACAATAAGGTTTGATCTTTTCTTTTCTTTAATCTGACAGTATTTGTGTTACATGATTTGTAATTCTGGTGTGACATAATTATATTACCTTAAGAACTTGTCATGTAATTTACACATGATGGATTTGGTGTGACAGTGTGCAGTGACAGGATATATGCTTGCTAGATTTGTGTGGATTAATAGAAGCATTTAAATTCCTGTATTTACTTTTTTCTCTTTCTCTCACATATGCTTGCTGTGTAAATAGATAATATGTTAATTTTACTACAAGCTTTGGAGTTACAGCCTTCTGTGTAAGCTAAATGATTTTTGGAGGGAAAAACATTCCATCTCAACATTCTAGCAAGAAAATCTTCCCCTCAGAGTTCCAGCTGATGCTCTGCATGAACATGCACACTACAGTCTCTCTGAGATGGATGGTGATGTCATCATTTGTGAGGAAAGAAGGACAGTTTCAAATACACAAGTCTGCTTGTTTTCAACAAGTATTCAATAGCACTAACTTTTTAATAGATCTGGCTATTATTTAAAGTGTTTTCTCTTCATAAATGAAGGTTGCTTTTTAAATTTAAACAGATTCATGTCACATAATATATTCAGTGACTTTTAGTGTGTCTGCATGACTTCAAAGCAAGCTGCTACTTTCATAAAGCACAGTGAAAATGTTTCTGGAAACAAATGAACAGGTTAGTTTTATATATTAAAATTTTAAAGGATGTGTAAAGAAATGAACATATTTTCCTATTCAGAATATTTTTTCATACAATATTTTATATTATACTGAAGTGTTTAATTTGACAAATGTTACAAAGTATACCTGTTCATATGAAAGTTTCATGTTCTTTCTATTCTCTGCTCTCTCTCTTCTCAGAGGCTGGATGTGATATTTATGATTAGTAGTTTATGTTTAAGAAAGCCTTTACTTATTTGAAAGGTTTGAAATAACTATCTTTAATATGATTAGCTGAATCTACCTGTATATATTTAAGCCCTTAGATTTACTGCATTTAGCTTGCTTGTTTCTGTTTTAATTAGATGTTCAAAATGTTTACTTTAAAAGCCTTGTCTTTTCATGCTGTTTTGCTATGTTACATCTATAGCTTAGAAGAATAGTATGGCTACATAACCTAACAGAGTCATTAGTAAAATATTCAAAAAGTAGATTTAAAATTATATGTATGCACATTGTTGTACATTCAGTCCAATATATATGATGCTGTTTAAGCTACTATTTAATAATATAATTATACTTTATTCATATATATTAAACTAGTGTTAAAACCTTACAGCTTATAATATTTCATTTTGAATAGTTCCTGTACTATTATTATCTAGTTAATAGATGCATCTCCAGACTGAATTGTTTTTCATTTTGAGATATGGTTGCTTGGTAATTGTTTTTTGCTTTATTTGAACTATAACTAAATACTCATTTTACAGGTATTAGTGCTTTTATCATACTAATGGTCATGTTGATTAATGAAATTATCACTAAAGTACTAAAGAAGGTTCAGTAGATAGTGCATGACTATTATCTTTAGTTCAGTAATGCTATGCTTATTTACTTATATTATAATGTTACCAGTTGGTTTTGTTATACTTATATATGTTATCTTACATATCTTTCAGTTTTAATTGTATTACTTCTTA
Organism: Protopterus annectens; assembly: GCF_019279795.1. Classification (NCBI taxonomy): domain Eukaryota; kingdom Metazoa; phylum Chordata; order Ceratodontiformes; family Protopteridae; genus Protopterus; species Protopterus annectens. Next base: position 740,663,771 of record NC_056748.1, read on the forward strand.
TGATAGAGTGTTCTAGTTAAGCAGAGTGTGATTTATTTATTATTTACTTGTTTCTCTTTCTCTTGAAATACTTGAGGAAATACATTTAATCACTATAAATTTCAATTTAAGGATAGGAGCTTTAGATTAGTATTAGAAGTAGGGATTAAGCATGTTGGACATCTTGAAATTAGTTAATTTTGTATATATTTTTAGTAGTATTACTCGGACTTTATGTTATGTTAGGCTTCCTTTGAGTAATTTGTATTCTTACTTGAGGTTATTATTATCTATAATTACAATGTTTTTTTCATGTTCTTCTGCTCTTCCTTTATCACAGGGGGATTGGTGGGTAGGCACTAGGGTTAGGATAAAGGTTATTATTATACATTTCATGGTTCTTAAAAAACCTTTTTTCTTTTTTTTCAACAAATGTTATTTGATGACTTGCTTGAATACTTAAAGACTGTTTTTTCTTTTATTTTTTTCTTCTTTTTAATGTTGTGTTGGATTTGCACCTTGAGTTCACTTTTATAGCATCAATAATGATTATACTTGTAGAATATGCCTGTTGACATAATTTTAGATTCTTGGAATGTTAGAGGCATTCAAGATAAAGCGAAAAAGTCACTATTATTTCATATGATCTTTAAATCACAGGCTAACATTTGTTTTATTCAAGAGACCCATATTTCACGTATTGATTGGAATAAAAAAAATGGATCAAAAAGATTATAGCTTCAGGTGACTCATCTAACTCCAGAGGTGTAGCTATAATCATTAAACAAAAATTCATTGGGAATATTATTGATGAGAAATTTGATGATGAGGGGAGGTGGTGCTTATTTACCGCTTCTATTGCTGGTTTGGACAAACCCTTATTAATTTTAAATCTATATGGCCCATGTAATTCACAAAATTTGTTCATTTTAAAAATTTACAATATTCTTGCATCCTATAAGGATCATCATATTATAGTGGGTGGTGACTGGAATGCAGTTATAAACCCTGTAATTGATTGTTCCCGCTCCACTGTCACCTATAATCTTCAATCTACTCTGGCTCTAAATGATTTGATGACAGAACATAATTTAATAGATCCACTCCGCACTGTTAAAAATATAAACAAGAATTATATACTTATTATTCTAAGTGCTATCATTCGTGGTCCAGATTAGACTTCTTTCTAATTTCAGATTATATTTCAAAATATATTGTGGACTTTACTACAGAACCCAGATTCTTTTCGGATCACTCAAGAATTTCACTAAAATTGAACATAAAACCCAATATCAAAAATAAAACTATGTTTAATAAGTGGACCTTAAATAATAACTTATTGTCAAATGAAGATATTTGCAAACAAGCTTCAGAAATCCTAAATGAAATGGTGAATAGTCTTGAATCATCAGACATTCCTTATGACATACAATGGGCTGCATGTAAAGCAAGATTAAGAGGTTTATTTATTAGTAAAGCTGCTTTTTCAAAAACAATACTTTAAGAAAGAGGAATTCTTAAAACCAAGAATTTCTTCATTGGAAAATCATCTTAGTCTGAACTATGATGCTACTTTTAGAAAAACAAATTTTTGATTGTCAGAAAGATTTAATTCTGCTTCACCAAAATAACCTCTCCTTAGCTGAACAAAAGCTACTTGCTTCATATTCAGAGTGGGCCCAGGTTCCATCTAAATTGTTAGTGAGAATTATTAAAGTTAACTTCAGAAATCCAAATATTACATCTTTTATCTTATAATAACAGATTATATAATACTGATGAAGAGATTATTCAACTTTTCACCTCTCTTTACACTGAGTTATATTCAGGTTCTTCTAATTCTGTTAAAGATAATCAGTCAAAACTCTTTTTAGACTCTTTGCAGTTCCCTAAACTTAATGATAATCAGCAAAACTACTTTCTACCCCTATATCAGTACAAGAAATCTCGGATTCAATAGATAATCTTAAATTGGGTAAATCTCCGGACCTGATGGTTTTACTCCAGAATTTTCAAAACTTTCAAATTGGTAGTTCTTCCCTTTCTATTTAAAGTTTACAATCATATAAGAGTTAATGATATCTCAGATATTCATTGGAACACATCCAAAACCATTCTAATTCTAAAAATAATAAAGATAAATCTGACCCAGTAAATTATAGACCCATTTCTTTAATTAACGTGGATATTAAGATTCTGTCATCTATTCTGGCTAACAGATTGAAACGGACCAGCTCCTGAGTTAAAACTCCACTGGCACCGATAAAGCTGGGGCAGATGAAACAGATTCTGTCAGTTTCTAAGTAATCAGAGCTGGAGATGCAGTTTTGCTTAACTTTTTAACAGGCTCCGATTGCCCTGAAGAGGGACAAGATCTTTTAGTGGACTTTTCCGATTTGGATGAAGGAGATTTCACTGATCATGAAGAGCCTGGACCTTCTTCTTGAGCTTCTTGGAAGGGGGACTTCAACAAACCTTTCACAATTAGCTCATTTTTATGCCCTAACAGCACTCTAGAGCTAAAAGAGTGGCAGATTGAGCATGACTCCTGAAGATGTACTGCTCCCAAGCAGTAAACACAATAGTATCTTGAGTCAGCGATAGACATAATCTGGCTGCATCTAGTACACTTTTTAAAGCCCGAAGGCTTGGTTTCTTTATGCTCCTTGGACATGCTTAATTCACAGAGCGCAAACAAAAACTGCCACAGCAACTATTTAACACACTAAATAACTACAGTATAATTATATATGAAACAAACATTTTACAGAAAATTCAGCAAGGAAGAGAATAAGCTAGGTAGCCCTCTAACTTAAATGGGCTAACGCTCCTTTTTTCAAGTAGTAGGAAGAAAAAAACTATTAATAATAAACAAGATGCCCTCTAACTAAAACGGGCAGCGGAAGCCCTCTAACTTAAATGGGCTAACTCTCTTTTTTCTTTTTTTTAAGCAGTAGGAAAGAAAAATCTATTGATAAACAACAAGATGCCCTCTAACTAAAATGGGCTGGGGCAGCCCTCTAACTTAAACAGGCTGATACCTTTCTATTTTTCTTTAAAAACAGTAGTAACATTTAGCAGGGACAGGGAGAAACAAGGCCCAACAAAAAACTATGGCCTGAAGCAACAACAACCAATTTTACTAAAAAACTACAAAAAGTAAACGCTGACTATATTTTAAGTGAACAAGAAATATTTTCCAACAACAAAAGGATAATAAAGGTAAAAAGGTAATAAAATGTTGATCACTTAGCCAGATCCAAGATGGAAGCCTCTGATCTGTTTGGCGGCAAAAAAAATCTGGGGAGCTTCACTAGAGCATGATGAGATAGGGATATAGCCACAAGCCAGTGGAAGTCCTCGAGCCTTAGTATACGGTCGAGTCGGAACAGAGAATCGGTTCCAAACCCAACCAGTAAGAATGAAGGTGAGACAGGACACCATAACATCATCTTTTTAGAGAAATGGAAATTCCTAGAGTCGAGAATCTACACAGTCTAATGGCAGAGTTGAAAGGACTGCCCAAACAGCTAAAACATTGGTACAAATTATCAACAGTGATTTCACACACCTTGTTAAAATACAGAGATTAAGATACTGGTCAATCACCAGTACAGCTGTTTACATGTCACGGACTGAAATTTAAATTCCTGAATTTAATCCTTAGAGCAAGGCTTAATTCATTAGCATGTCATCATGAACAGAAGCCTTCTTTTCTGTTGGTCCCATTTCTCAGGAAACAGGATTTTACAGGACTCGAGCAGGCAGTGCCCCCTACTCCACCTGACTTGCTTCTATAAAACCAGGACAGACTGAAGTAGAATCAGTCTAGACAGATGTATTACTGTTACAGTGAACCTAAACCTCCTTCTAATTAATCTTTCCTGTCATGTATCTTACAGTACTTGCATTTTTGTTCATTTCTAACTCAATTACTTCTTCCTAGAGCTGACACTAAAATTGGTCATGTGTTAACAACCTAGCCCTGTTAACAAATGGTCAATACAATAAAAACAAAATATATGTTACAGGAAGTAAAGAATGTCAGAATTCTCTAGGTTTTGTCATGACAACCAGTAGCAGTCATTTTGAAGCATAAGCAGCCAAAATAGTCTGTGACCAAGACTCAGTATGGTAAAGTTCTCAGAAAGAATAGAAAGCATTTTGCTCAAAGAAGAAAAAACTCCAACTTCCAAGAAAATGCTGGACAAAAAAAATGTTTAAGACACAGGAGTGGCTAATGACATTGCAAGTAAACTGTCGCCTGGTAATGATTTTACAGGTCCACTTCAGCTGCAAGTGCCAGTGTTGTAACTGTTCCACGTCATGTCAAATTTTTGAAATATGGAAGATAACATTAGATCATTGCAGTTCCAGTGCAGGATTTCAATAAATAATTTTTCATCATCAGCTAAAAAAAAATATATATATATATATATATATATATATATATATATATATACATATACACACATATATATGCTTTTGTGTCAATAAGGGAATTAGGATGAAAAATTAAATGTAATGAAATATATAACATACATGTAAAGAATTTATGCAAACAGGGAATTCTTTTCTTATAATTTGTCAAAAGATGAATGGAAAATTCTTAAAAATATGGGGGACAAAATGAACTGGTCTTTAAACCCTCTGACAAGGGGAATCGTTTGGTAGTAATGCATGCTAAACAGTATACAGAAATGTGCATGGAACATCTTAGTAATACTGAAGTATATGTTAAGGTGACACTGAGTGATTATCAAAATGTACAAAAAGAATTTCAGCATTTACTTTTTAAAGGTTACAGACTTTGGTATTTTTCTAAACAAGATGTAGATAAAAAGCTATATAATGAAAATAATTCTATAGCATATTTTTACTGTTTAGCCAAGCTTCATAAAAGCATAGAACACCCCCCCAGGAAGGCCCATTATTTTTGCTACTCATTTTTTACGAAACATTGGTGTATTTCTGCATAGTTTATTTATTACCCTATGCAATGAAGTTACCATCATTTATAAAAGATTCTTTTGATTTTTTAGATAAAATTAAAGTCATTGAGTGGACTTAAGATATGTATTGAGTGGTGCCTGTTGAGGTTAAAAGTCTATACACTTCTATACAACATCAACATGGTTTAGAAACTACTAAGTTTTTCATAGGAGACAGTCCACTAAGTATTTATGTATTAGAACTGATAGAATTTTGTCTTACTAACAATTATTTTTGTGAAGATATTATGTTCAGAAAGTAGGCACTGCCATGGGTGCATCATTTGTACATGTCTATGCTAATCTTTTTATGGGCCTTTATGAAGTGGACTATTTATATAAACAAAATTGTTTTAGAACTTGTGTCGTTTCCTATTACAGATTTATAGATGACCTAGTATTTTTGTGTAAGAATGGGATAACTAATTTATCTGCCTTTGTTAAAGATTTGGATGTAAACAGGTTTCAAATAAAATTTGATGGACTTCAACAAGGCCAAACTGTAAGTTTCTGGATATTGATTTAACAGGTGTAGTGGGGGAAAAAATTAAAACTAAAATTCATCGAAAGTTTGATAACAGTAATCATTTCTTAGAAAGAACCCGCTGCCATCCATCTCATCTGATGGAATCTTTACCCTATGGAGAGTTGCTGTAAGTCTACAGGCTATGTACTGATGAAGAGGAATTATATAAGGAAATGTGTATTTCTATAAATATGTTCTTAAGAAGGGGTTATTTCATGAAAGATATCCAGAAGGCACTGGTTAAACTAAAAAATAATTCACTGGTACAAAATAATTTGTCAGCAGCCAGTACCTCTGTTATGAAACACTACAGAAGATATACTGGCAGTAATACTAGACAAGTTAAGTTAGAAGTTAGGCAAAGGTATATAGTTATTTTTTACAATGTTTTTTCTCATGAACAAGTTAAGATAATCAAGCATTTTTGGTCATTTTTATTTAAATTTAAAATATTTTGTGATACATTATGCAGATTTCCTATATTTTCTTACACAAGAGGTAGGAACATACAGGACATCATTGTACATAATTAATTTGTTAAGCCAGTGGATAAGTTATGTAGCACTTTAGGTATACTGGGCACTAGTTGTTGCACTAGATGCTCAACATGCAAATATGTTGTTAATTTTTTTAGTTATATCAATGGTGTTTCCTTTAGTCCTAAAGGACATTTTACTTGTGTAACATCTAATGTTACTTATGTTCTCAGATGCTCCTGCATTCTCTTTTATATAGGTGAAACTAAGAGAAGTTTTAAATTGAGATTGCAGGTGCACATTAGAGACATAAAAATGGAAAACATTGCTAGTCCTGTTGCCATGCATTTTAAGTTGTTTCACAATAGCAATCCAGACTCTCTGCAAGCCAACATCCTAGAACAAGTTAATTGGGGTGTTGGCAACTCTGAGTTTAAGAATAAACATATTTTGTTATATAAAGAAAGTATTTATATTTTAAAATACAATACTTTAAGTCCTTGTGAAATTAATACTGAATGTTTATGGAAACTTTTGATATAATTGTTTTCTAAGTATAATAGAAATATAGTATTTAATGTTTTAGGGATTAATTAAAGTGTTTTATAATTGATAGTTGTTTGTATAAAATGGCACTGTTTTTTTCTTACTGATGTACTCCTAGAAGCTATTTCTTGCCAAAGTGCTACAGACTTGAGACATTCTTATTAAAGTGCAAGCTGGTGATTTTTATATTTTTACTGGCCTTTTTGTCGTATTTTCATGCCTCTATCCACCTCCCTGGTGATTCAGCAGTAAAGCTAAATTTGGTTAATCAGAGAGGATCTGCACATAGCAAATTCGTGTAGCAATTTGTTGAACAGCTGATTTTGCTCAAAGAACCTTGGAAGTATTTAATTTATGACTGCCTTTATTATTTTTCTAGCCAATGACTAAAACTTCACCAGAATGAAGTACCATGAGCAACCTTTTGCTCTGTACTCCCAAGCGGTCTTTAGTAAACTTGTCTCATAAGTTTAATATCTCTCAGCAGCCTTGTATAGGACCCTAGCCTTGATCCTGTTTTGTTTCTTTGCTACATCATCTTTAAGGTCTAATTTCAAGTTTATTTAAGTAAATTTTATCCAAGCAATGTACAAATGAAGTAAATCAACAATAAAATCACAATAAACAGTATATTAAAACAGATTAAACACAGATGAGAATAGACAAAACAACCATGTAGATGTATATCAACATGACAACTTTATGGTTATTAGATAAAGCAAGGAAGACACACAAGTAGATGACACACTGTAGGTAAAGGCAAGTTGGTTTAATGAACTATAAAGTTTGGAGATACCCACATTATGAAGTAGGCAGACTAACTAAATGTAGCACAAAAAGGCATGCTTTTCACAGCACTGTTGAATATGGCAAGAGTTGGTGATATTTTTTGACAAACAGCTAGCAGAGTTTACAAACACAGATCTTAATACTTCACTTTCCAGTTGTCTGAAGTCTTCAGGCAAAAAGAGGGAAAAGCAGGTAGCCTATGAGAGGCTAACTAGAGAGATCTGGTCAGCCTATATGAGGATAAGAGCTTTCACATATAGGGGAGACCCAAGCTAATAAGAACTACGTAGACTAACACAAGAACCTTACGATTTATTTATTTAGTTGTCCTTTGTTGACTGGGTTAGTCAAACTGGGATGGTGTCCCTTTTCAGTGGAGACTCAAGGAGAAAAGCTCCACACAAATGATAAAATAACAATAACAAACTTACTTCACAAGTAATAAGAATATGAATACATAACTACATACATTCATGCCATAATGGAAATTAAAGTATAAAATTCAGCAAAAAGCACAGCTGAAAAAAATAATAGAGGTAGAAACATGGAATAAAAGTGTGGATTTACAATAGAGCATACAGAATAAAAGAAATTAACAGGAAAAAAATAAGCCCCAAAAACATTTTTAATGACTAAACCATGTTGGTAGAGAGGAAGAAGTATTAAACATAAGGGTTAAAGTAGAGAGGTGGGGAGGAATGTTTAGGAGAGTCAAGAGAGTGAAAGAAGATAGTTATGAGAAGGGAGAGGGGGTGGGAAAGTACAGTAGCTAAGAGAAAAGACGAGATTTATGTATAGTATTGCTCAGTGGCAATTGCCAAGGTACAACAGTACAAGTTGTTATAAAGTTATACTAAAGTAATTAGAGGAGTATTGTTATAGTCTGACTGGGGGAGTAAATGTTAAGTAGGGTGGGGACAGGTTCAGGAGGGAGAGTTAGCAAGGTCGTTTTTTTAACTCTCTTTTAAAGTGGATCGAAGATTGGATAGAAAGTATATTAGTTGGGAGTTTGTTCCAAGTTTGAGATATGGAGCATTTATAAAGTAGTCTGCCTAGTGTTTTGTTAGGCCTGTAGGTGTTAAGTAGTAGCTGGTCAGCTCTCCTGCGAGATCGTTAAGGTTTGTATAGGGATAGGAGGTGGACAGGGAGGAACAATCTGCAGGTTTGTAAAGTAGGCAATGTGCCATCTGTAGCTGTGAAAGTTGGAGTAGTTGAGGGAATTCAAGCCACTGTAGTTGTTTAAGGGTGAGGCAGTGGTGGGAATTGTAAGAGAAGCTACAGGCAAATCTGTCTTTCTGGTTGTAAGTTTGTTCAAGTTTGGTTAAAAGATTCGCTTGAGTGTAGGTAAAAATAGAGGAAGTAGAGAGTAAGCAGGGGAGGAGACAGGCTTGAGCAAGTGAAGTAATTGAGGTGACAGACAAGAATTTTGTGTGTCTAAATAGTAAACCAAGTTTTTGATTGGTCTTTTTAATGGCTTGTTGGATATGATGGTCAAAGTTTAGTTGATCATCAATTGTAATTCCTAAAAGTTTGGTATGGGAGTCAGCATGAATGATGTTGTCTAGGGAAGACAGACTGAAGGAAGGTTTAAGGTAGGACATAGATTTTGGAAGGAAAAGAAGAAGCTTAGTTTTCTTTGGATTGAGGATGAGTTGGTTATCAATTAACCAGTGTTCAATTGTGTTAGAAGTCTGTGTGAGGAAGTGAAGGTCAGCAGGGTTGTTGGAGAGGGTAATAAGAGCAAAATCATTGGCATGTTGGATCAGTGTTGAGGTGCAGCAGGTAGAGCATAGTCTGTTACTAAAAATACTGAAGGAGAAGGGGGCCTAGAATGGTTCCTTGGGGACACCTGTTTGGATAGGTATGAAAGATGAACAGGAGGTCTGCCATCTAACAGATTGCTGTCTGTTGTTAACATAACTAGAGAACCAGAAAGTAGAGGATGTGAAGAGGTTGAGTTCAGTTAGTTTAGTAAAAGAAGACCTAGTTTCTTGTGGACCTTCTTAATGGTTTGAGCAATGTGAATGTCAAATTTCAGATTGTCGATTTTGATGCCTAGCAGTTTAGTGTGTGTAATTGGGGTGATAATAGGTTTGTTTTTGGATTCTATATTGAAAGTTAGGTAAGATGAGGGAGATCTTGTAGGGTAGAAGAGAATGAGCTTTGTTTTACTGGGGTTTAGAATGAGTTGGGAATTGGTGAGCCATCTTTCTACAGATAGAAATGAGATTTGGGTTATGGTGCAGAAGTCTTGTAGGCAAGAGGCTGTTGAGTTTATGATCACGCAGTAATTATCCAGAATAGCAATATCTAAACAAGCCTTCTTGAGCAGTGAACTCTTATTCCTCTGAAACCAAAACCTTCCATATGGAGACGCAAGCTGGATTGTACAGAAGTCCTTTACACAGAACAAAGCTAACAGCCAATTTGCTGTTGCAGAGATCTTAAAGAGCAGGTAATCTGACATCTTATACTTGATTTCTTCCTGAAACTCAAACATATAAGAGCCCAGTACACAACTGTCCTCAAACAGGCAAAAACAGTGTCATGCTTGTTTTAACCTATGTTCTGACTTCCTGATCTCCGAATGCCCATGGCCAAACCAGGATTCCAGTGAACCAGGAGTACAGGATGCACCTTGCTTGGGGTCAACCTGTCACAGGTGGATGTGAATGCTAGACTGTAAGAGTTAATAAATCTATCAGAATGAATGGTACTGTGTTTGTAAGGATGGTCCAGCAGAATTGGAATAAAGAGTAAAGATATAATTAAATTTATTAATGCTACTGCACTGAGTATATCCACAGCAGGTGGCTCAGAATACAGATGATACATCATGAAGTACATGAATAAGTGATCAGAATAAGTGAAAGGTTCCACCATCAAGTCACTCACACTTAACTTCAGCTGGAAAAAACACGTCTAGAGTATGACCAAGCAAAAGGGTTACATTAGAAACTACCCGAGTGCACCTTAATCTCATCATAATGCAGAGGAATTATTTTATCAAAGCCAATGACTCATCCAGTCAACGAGAATCAGCCAGCAGGAATGTATCAGCTGAGAGGAATGAGGAAATCAGTGAATTCCACAGGAACATCCTCACACTGCTAGGTGGACAGTAGATGGGAAGATCCTCACACTGCTAGGTAGACAGCAGATGAAAACATCCTTAGACAGGTAGGTGGACAGTAGATGAGGAGGGGACTCATGGGCTGATCCTGTACCTATGACATGGTAAAGACAGTAGTCATCTTCCTGTTCTTTTTTCTTATTTAACAATAATGCATACTATTTTTAAGAGAAGGTTGTACTTTATAATTATCTTAGTTCTCCTCCAGCCTTGATCTGCTTGGCTGGCAAATTGATTATAACCACCTCCTGTATCTTATTAATCATCAGTAACAAAGACTTCTAAAGGGAGTAAATCTCCCAATATGGGACCAAAGTTTCCATCCAACCAGGTTTTAGTAATAAATGTAATGTCTATGTTATGCAACTTGTCAGACAAAATGCCATTTTTGTTGCAAACAGATCTAGGATTTAATTCATTACACCCAAGTGACGCCTCCAGGTGAATCTGCAGTTAAATCCTACTGATGCCTCTAGGCGTCAACTATTGTTTGTATCAATAATTCCAAAACCATGTTATGTACAAGTTTTTAAAAGATTTCATCTTAAAGCAAACTCAACTGCATTAATATTTTACCTCTGTCTAGTGCAGGTGAATAGATATTAAGTGTCGTTTTTATGATATTAATGTATATAGCTATAATTTTCACATATTTCTAAATATCTTGATAACCAAGCAACACAGGCAGAACTCCTTAGGCTCATATGAAAGCTCTCAGCTAGATGAATAACATGCTACTAATAGTATGTGTGTAACCTGAGTGGTTGCTGAGATACTGTACGTTGTTTACAAAATATTACAAATGTAATAGTTACCGTGTTTACTGTGGCTTATAAAATTTGGTTTAAGACCTAGAATCTAAAGAAAACTGCCACTGTAAAAATAGTTTGTGCTGAAGAGTTTGCCATTTATGCTACTTTCATAATCCCTGTGGTTCCAGAACATTTGTTTGAAATGTGAGGACATAATTTGATTCTGTCAAAAGGCTTAGGCTCCGCCCATTGGAAGTTACAGTGCAAACTACCTGAGCTCCATTGGAGTGAATGAGTTAAGTATAGCAACTGGGCAATACCTCCAGGGGAGTAGGTCCTACCTATTTCTCCTTGATGGTAAGGAAGGCTAATGGGTACCACAGGAAACACTGATGTCCTATGTGCCATGCATAATTTTGTCCCTTTACAGGACCTGATATGAACTGCTACATCCTGAGTATTCCACAATGACCGCAACCTTCTCTGAGCTTTTCACAATAGTCAGCCTTTGACATCATCAAATAATGAATGTATTTCATTTGACTGAACCAGAAATGACATAAAAAATTTGACTAGAAAAAAATGACTGAAAACACATTTTGTAGAATCAAATTTCACTTAGATAACTTTATTAGCCCAAGCATACCATAAAAATCTATTTTCTGCAGACAGCGATCCTCCTGCACCCCTTGCTTAAATATATTAATTCCATGGTTACACAGCATGTGATGAGGTCTTTGAACTCCTGCAACCAGGATCTATCTATTGAATCCCATATGTCAGTACCCTTTGAGACTTCATTATAATATCTTCAGGCACTGACAACAGATACCCAATAATAATAAAATATACCTAAAAGTGGTCTGGTACTATTAAGAGACTTCAGTACAACTCAATTCTGAATCTGACCACATTACTTTAGCTGGTTCAAAAAATAGCATTTGAGCCATGACATGCTGCAAATGAAATAGCAAATCCATTCCTCTAGTGAAGTAAGTAGCACTTTTACATCTGATTAATCCTACTACTCTTGAGTCATCATATACCCCAATGGACACTGAATATAATATGTAATGTAGACTATAAGACTGGAAGTTCATTTGCACTTAAAAACTATGTATAAAAGGTCAGCGGACTCATTTGAATGCTCATAATAAAACTGCCAGGGAAGTAAAATGGGACACTCTAGCTACAAAATGCACTCAAAGATGTTATCCTACCCTAATGACTGCTTCAAACACTAAAGTCTGTGAGCTAACACATGTAACAAACATTTAAAAAAACTTTAAAGAAAAATAAAAAAATAAATAAATATATATATATATATATATATATATATATATATATATATATATATATATATATATATATATATAATTTTTATAGCTTGTATAATGATAGCTCAGAAAGGATGTATTTTGAACCACTGCTGTATTCTGTATCCTTAGCAGAAGGAAGTCATACAAGCCTTCTAAGAGAAGCACAGTATAATGCAAAATTATCAGCCTACTATAAAATTTTGTGAGTCCACTCTACTAGTTCATAACAAAAAACTTCAAGAAATTATAATGGGACATTCAGGGGCAAAATGCACCTAACGTTGTCATTTTACTTTAAATGATTTTAGTAAAATCTGACACCGAAAAGAATTCTATCACTACTGGTTGCTACAAACAATGTTGTTTGACCAAACACATTACACACATAAAAACAACTGTGTGTATAATATAATATATGTACATATATACTATTGTGTATGATCAAAGCAATTTAATGGCGGGGCATGGACAAGATTGTTAAGCAGATAGTAGCTTAAGATTTTTGCTCTGCTTCTCTTTAGCAAATATGACAGGATTTTAATATCTATTTCATTAAATAATATGCAAAAAAGTGAAATATAGTAAAGAAAACCAACTGGGACTGTTTAGTGGGAAAAATATATATACATATATATATATATATATATATATATATATATATATATATATATATATATATATATAATTTATATATGATTTTCCTGTCAAAAATACAGAAAAAAAAAGCAACTATCATTCTATTATCATTGTGATATATGGACATTAAGGTTTCTCTTTGATCCAGGGCATTTTATATTTTAGCATATACACCAATGAAAACAATCTGTTTACAATCATGGTTGGTTTGATTGACACATTATAAGTATCATGTTATTTATTTGGGACTGGTTTTGTGTCTAACCCATATATATATATATATATATATATATATATATATATATATATATATATATATATATATATATATATATATATATAAAATTATATATATATTTTCCTTAAATGTTTTTTTTTGAGTGATATAGTTTAAGATTTTGGTCTCACTACTACTGTTGATGAATTTGATAGTTCGCCATCATTTTTTATTGTTTAGTTTATTATTATACACATATATATACATTTACATATTTTTTGCAACATGGCTTTGACTCCACTTATTAGAGGTCTGGCCCTCAGACAGGAATGATTTGGCAATTTTTGGTCTAGATTCATCTGATATTGATAATCAATCAAGGGGTTTGAATCAGGACCCTGATATACAATGTGAAACCATGTTTTTCAAGTTGGGTAAAAGCATGAAGGGACTCCGAACCAGTGTTTGGCATTTACGCCTGTTCAAGGCTTATCAATTTAAAAAGATTACACCACGGGGTCTTAGGGTGAAAGTACAGCCCTTGGTACATAATATTGATGAACAGTTAACTGATGAATGGACGCAGATTCAACAATCTGTTTCCATGGGGTTTGTGGATGCCTTAACGAGTTTTTATGAATGGGCTGTCAAACAAGGGATTCAGGAGGCTGAAACACTTTGTATGGAGGTCAACAAATTTGAATCAACGGGGTCTTTTGCCTTTCGTGTTAATCAGTTAACCACTGAGTTACTTAAGCTTGAACAAGTCTTAAAGGACAAGAAACTCAAGCAGTTTCAAAGAGATGTAGGGGATTATGACAGAGGCAAACCTTTTGAAATGCCTAGAAATGTCACTTTTAGGTTTCCAGGCAATAAATCCCCCCCCCCCCCCCAGAAAAAAAGACCCAAATCTATTTTAAAATGAAACTCTGAGTCATTGAGCTACACATCAGGGAATGAGACATCTTCTAAAACTGAAGGGAAGGGGAACCATACAGACGCCTCACCTGATTCCCAAGAGAAGGCGTTTGTCACACCCTTTGGGTTCAGGTCCAGACGGGGGAGGAAGCAAAAAAAATGTCAGACCGGTAGATGGTTTGGAGGATCTGTTACAACTAATGATCGAACACTAGTTGATTATATGAATGTATATAACATTTCCTCTGTACACCTCTCTGATTTGGAAATTAAAGTTTTAAATAAAGGTCTTAATTTTGTCCATGGCTTTTTTGTTCCAAAATATACCCTAGCACAGGATGTGGTTAATTTCTGTCATTTGTTAAATCTTAAATTGTTTTTTGAAAATGACACCACCCAGGATGTTCCAGAGTTTAAATTTAAAAGATCTACTTTTACTCCACCTATGTCACATATAGTTATCTATTTTTCAGGCCAATGTTTTAAAAGATTTACATTGTAATCCTTAGGGAATTTCAGCATTCTTATAATAACCTTTCCAAGGAGGAAGTACAATGTATAAAAGATCTTAGGAACAATAAGGAGATTGTTATTGTACCAGCAGATAAGGGTGGTGCGACAGTGGTTCAAGATTGGGTTAATTATAATGCAGAAGCATTAAGACAACTTGGGGACAACAGATATTATATGGCCATGCCCTTGGATCCAACTAATCATTTTAAGACCAAAATTGATTCTTTTCTGACTCAAGCCAAGGAAGAGGACATAATCACCGATTCTGTTAGGCATCAGTTGTTGGTTTCATCCCTGAGTAAACAGTATTTCTATCTACTACCCAAAATACATAAGGACACTAGATGTCTTCCCGGTAGACCAATAGTATCAGGGCGGGGATCCATCACTGAACCTCTTTCTGAATATTTAACACACTATCTTAAACCACTATTATCTATGGTACATGCCAGAATTCAGGACACAACACAGTTTCTTGACATTGTATCTGACATGCAATTGGAACCACATTGGCTTATGTGTACATTGGATGTAACCTCTCTCTATACGAATATTCCACACTGGGCAGGTTTACTGGCTTTGGAATTTTGGTTGGGAAGATCTGGTTTATACCAACCAGGCTTTAATACTTTTGTTAGCATGCCTGGCTGAATATGCTCTTACTAATGATGTATTCTACTTCCAGGACCAATGTGGGAAGTGACTGAAGCTCATAATTCCTCAGATAAGGTTCCTGAGAGGGTATCTGAAAGCTCTTTAATTAGATGCCTCTGTAGCCTAGTGAAGTATGCCAGGTAGTTCAGCGACTGTAAGGAGAAGGTCGTTGGAGCACAGACATGCTTTTGAAAAACCTATCCACTGCCCAAGACTCATTGTTTGGGGGTTGGACAGAGTAACTTTCCTCAACTAGTTCCTTCTTGCATCCACATACACACCTTTTCCCCAAAATTGTATGCCCTCAGGAGTGGCAGTAATTTTGTCTGGTCTCTGGGGAATTGGCTCAATGATGTCGTGGGCCTTCCATGACCCGATGAGATCAACTCAATGAGTTTGTTTGTGGGCAGGGTCACCCAGGATGTAGACGGGTGGGTACCAAAAGCCTCCAGATATACCGAATCCTCAGACAAAGGATTGTTGGGCTTCCAATCACCTCTCGGTTTTAAAATTTCTAGGATGTCTCCAAAGGAGCCATCAGCAGGAGGTAACCCTGGGGACCCTTCATCCTCATCACAGTCTGTGTCTTCGGTGATGGATTCTTCTGGGGAACCCAGATGTTTCCTCTTCCACAACTACTTCTTACGGATCTGCTCAGTGGGATGCCCTGGGAGGTATCAGAAGAAATGGAATGCCCTGTTGGGAAGCCTAGGGTTTCAGTACTCACCGTCTATGTGGAAAAAAAGGTTGAGAGTCTGTACACAGAGATGACAAGGTTCAGGGCTAAGGATCTGAGGAGGGAGGGGCTGTCTGAGCTGCTGAAGCAGATGTGGCTCTCTCCAACACCTCAAAGTCTGAACTTCCCTGCGAGTGACAGGACTCCAGAACTGAGAGGGCAAGCCTCTGGATCCTAGTCCCTTCTCTGCTCTGAGGAAAGTCCTCCTAAGGCCTAAGTCAGAGCCAAACTAACCAGAGCCAAAGCCCCTAGGTGTAAGGAAGGCTCCAAAAACTTCCGAGTTCACACCAGCACCTTGGAGCTGACTAGGCAGCTGTGGCTCTGAGAGGTCTCTGGCTCTGACTGAACCAAAGAACTCAGAGCAAATGATGGATTTGATGGTAGAGTTATCTTCAGATCTGAAGCAGAATGTGTCAGATAGCTTGGATCCAAGAAGTCCAGAACTTTGAAAGAAGTCAGAGCAGGATGTAAAGGAGAGGTAGCTGATGTACAGAACTTCCTGGCCTGAAGGGGTAGGAGCCAAAGAAGCCCCTGGCATACTCTGTGCCCAGAGAAACTTTCTCACCAGTCTCTCCATGTCCTCTTTGGCCAAACTCCTAGAAGATCAGGTAGAAATTACAGAAGGTGACTTTGGTCTTTCCAAAAAGGAGGAAGGGGCTCTAAATGGGACCATGTCAACTGAAAGGGAGTATTAGGTCCTTGGCAAAGCAGGAAGACTAGGAGTCAAATCAATTTTCTGATTCAGTTTAGGTTTAGTCATGTCCGATGTCCGATTCGAAGAAGTGAACAGATACATAAGTCTCTATTTTTACTTTTGGATCCAAGGAGGTTGTAAGACCTGAAAGCTTAAGTCTTTTAACTGACAGGTCCGATGGAGAGGTCACAACCAACAGAAGCCTCTTCTTAGATTTTTGAAGTTTCTGATGAGGTTGATGAAGGACTAGATGAAGCTGACTTGCTCTTTTTATGCTTGTCAGAAGGGGAAGCTCCAGATAATGCTTCCCTGAAAGCTGATGGAAAAAGACCTTTTAGAATCAGCTTGTTCTTCCATTCAACCAGAGCTCTATGGTTGAACATGTGGGAAATAGAATAATCTTCTTTGAGATGATGGGGTCCCAAGCAATAGACACAAGTATGTGAATCAGAATAAGGCACTTTCCTCGGACATTTTTCTCATTTTTTGAAGCCCGTCAGCCCTTTTTCTTTTTCTGCCATGCCTAAGACAGAAAAGAGTTAAGCAAAACCTAAAATTAGAAAGCCTTTTTAGAGCAAGATGGAAGATAAAAGAAAGGGGGGATACAAACAATTGTAAAACAGAGAAAACACTAAGTGCAAGGGGAAAGAATACTATAAATAGTATTCACAGGTATTTTTATACAAAAGGATAGGGAAAATAACAGCAAGAAATCAGTTGTTGGGTAAGTGATATAAGCTTTGCTAGAGGATGAACAGAGAAAACATAAAATAAACTATTTAAAAGAGAAAGGGAAGTTTTATATTCAATTAAACAGACTTATCTGCTCAAGAACAACTGGTCACCATGTCTAATGAGAATAAGTATTATGGGTAAGGGAGAAGCTCAAGAGTTTTTTGGTTACCATGAGTTATAATACCGGTAAAGTCAGAACAGAGGGATTGGATCTGAACCCATGCAGTAGGTTGAGAATAGAATGAAAACTGACATCAGATGAACTGTTCTAGCAACTACAAGTTTTTGGACGATAAATTCCTAGTCAAAGTGCAACAGTAACTTTCATCATTTCACAGTTTTTTCACTGTGTTACAGAAGGAGCAGCATATAATTATTTTACTGTGCAGATGAACCTTCATTTCCTACAGGAACATCAGCCTGTCAAAACCATCATGGGTCTCCACTGTTTTACAACTGGGGATAACAGTTTTACTTTGACAGGCACTTTGGCACTATTATACTTCAGTTGTTGCCCCAAGTGTCCAATGTCACTGCAAAACCACCATGTCTTTATTTGCATAGGTAAAAACACTTATGAGAAAAGAATTAGGGTTAGCAAAAAGATTGATCTTAGAGGCAAATATCTTATGCATACATTCTACAGTGAATTCTGGCAACTACTGTCTCTAAGGTGGCAGGTAACGCCTAATCAAGGTTTTCCTTCTGATTATGTCCCCTAAGATATGTCATGCCATGCCATACTATACCATAATTACACATCAAAAAAGTACCAAAGGCCTGCTGTCCTTCTGCTTTGTATTTTTTTTTCTAATTTCCGTGTAGCTGTCTGTTCTGTTTTAAAAAACTTTTAAGGATCCTGTACTCCTAATACAGTAAGAAAATAGTTTTGTACACTTCTCCAGATGGAAACCAGTAAAAACTCTTGTTTTATGCTTCTGTAATCTAAACCACAGCCTCATAAACTAATCTTTAATGATCCTTTTCTTTCTTTTTTCTCAATTTAAGATCCTTGAGCAGTCTTTCTAAACAAAGGCATACAAATCCCCCCTGTACTTATGATAACTCATGGTATATAGGCCTAAAGGGTGCAACAGATTTTTCCAAAGAATGAAAGTTGTCTGTGAAACTGACTTAAATGTTTTATAACCTCTTTACAGGCCATATTTGATGAAGTGTTTACTGCACTCATATTTCAATACTCACAATCTCTAAATAATGGAATTAGAACTAAATTTCTCTCAAACAAATATTAATTACATTAATGTATACAAATATTCTAGAAATTTGTTTATATACACAATTGCTAAGTTCTGAAAACCTGAACTGATTATCTGTCAGTACACTCAAGTCCTTACAAGCATTGCCATCAATGCCATGCCATACAAATGCCATACCTCAAGCATGAATGTTTGCCTTTTAATGTAGTAAAAATGTTGTACACCAACTTTGTCCATATTAAGAGAAATGTAAACATGAGTCGAGAAAAATGTGAAAAATATTTTATTTGTACATTTTAGACCTTTGGCTTAAATAACTCTTGACTAGTGTAGCCCGAGGCATACTCTAACTACTGCAACCCCAGGCATGATATTACTATTACAGCTACGTAAAAAGATTGGGACAAAGCACTAACCATGGATTCTATTTATATGCACAACTAAACGTTGTGCTCTGTACAAATATACAAACAAAAATAACTTTGCCAGCAAATTACAGTTGGCACAGCCAAAGCATTGATAAGATCTGTTTAAGCTGAATGTTTCTGTTGAGGTTATTCAAAAGCTTCATTAAACTCTGAAAGGAAGCTATAATCATTTCCTCTCAGTTGAAAGGCCCACATATTTGGATAATTTATTTCAAAAGTGGGCAACATCTGATGATGTTGCAGATATGCTACCTTTTTATTAATTTTCTTGCAAAATGTAACACACACACAGCCATATTGTTGGAGTAACTTTGCCTGGTTCCATTTCCATAATATAAAGAGAGATATTTGTGCTACTTTACAGTCAGGTGAAAATGAAGTAGTGTCTATAATGATGCTACAAATAAAATTAAAGGAATGCCCATTTCCAAAATACCATATTTTTCTTTTTTTCTTTTTCTTTTACTGTCCACTCTACTGAAATATTTCTAGTTTTCAGCCTTTTAAAGCATCTTCTCAGGAAATTTCTACTAAACAGGGCAACTTATCCTTTGCTCAAATTTGAAATAATACTTCTGTAGCTTGATGAATTATATGTTGTGTTATATTATTAAACTAAAATTATTTCATGAGCTTCTATACAATACTTCTGTATTGGATGATATACTATAGGGTGGCCGCGGTGGTGCAGTGGTTAGCATTGCCACCTCACAGTAAGAGGTTCTCCGGTTCGATCCTCGGCTGGGGTGCCTTCTGTGCGGAGTCTGCATGTCCTCCCTGTGGTCGCGTGAGTTTCCTCCCACATCCCAAAGACATGCTGTAGGTGGATTGGACACTCTAAATTGGCCCTAGGCATAAGTGTGTGCGTGTATGTGCCTTCTGTGGAAGGTTGGGTGCCGGACTGGCAACTCAACACCGTAAAACTCCACTGCCAGTCATGAGCGGACAGGTGATCCGCTGTGGCGACCTCTAACCTGGAAAAGCCAAAAGAAGAAGATTGGATGATATACTACATGTCTTTCATTACTTCCTATTTCTTGTGTAACTAAACAAAGCTTTGCTATTGGGTGTCAGTTTTTCCAGACAATTGCCCTAGATAAATGTGTTTTTTTAATCTAATCTGGCTTTTTTCCTTAGTTTAGCAACATCTCACAGTTGTTGCAAACCCTTAATATTCTCCATTTACTTACTTTGTTTTATTTTTTGTACTGACCAACATCTTTAAAACCCTGGATTGTGTAAAACCACGTCTTTAATCCAACAGTGCTGATCTTTTCTATGAATCATTCTTCTATAATGCCCATAAACTGTGCCAATTATATACTGCCATTAGCACTATCCTTAATCATCCTTGTTACTGTGTGGAAACAGACGGTGTAATTAGCTGTATTACTGACCCTGCAACATGCAACATGCTTTTTATCTTTTGCTCTTATGTTTTTACTTAAAATTTTATTCAAATTTTTAACTGAGACAGACTGAACTACTATCATTAAGCTATTGAAACAGCTATGAAGTGGTCAAGGATCTAAAAAATTGTGTCTCCCTCATATATATGTGATATATACACAAGCAAACTGATGAGGAAAGAGAAAGTTCATCTACACATGTATGTCTGTCTGTATCTATCTATCTATACACACAGCATCAAAAAACACAGAGAGAGGTCATACAAGATGTCAATATTCAGGATACAATTTTATAAATTAAAATCATGATTTGTTAATGCATTAATATTCTGCTATTTCAAATATAACTAATAAAGGTAACAAATTTCAAGGTTTCTTGTTCTTTTATATATTCAAGATATACTATTTAATTTAGCTTGCATTCTAAAATTACTCATTTTATGCACATACACATACCACTAAGTTTTTCCTCATTTTTTTTCTGAATATAACATTATGTACCAGTGCACGTTTTCATTTCTCAACAGCAACCAGGCTTTGACACTTCCCAACCCTGCCCAATACATTCAATCTAGTACAATACACCTTGGTTAACATCGGACGGTTACAACTTTCTGTTGCTCCACAGATGACCCATTTGAGTAGCTCCTTTAGAAAAAAAAATCCTTCATTACAATTATCAGCACAACCTTAATGCTCTCTTTACTGATTTTGCACCACTTTCTCTTTTACACTCGATTCACACCACTGTAATGAATTCTTATATTGAACAGACTATATACAAATGAACAGTACATATAAAGAAAATTCTGAGCCAAAAGTCTCCCTTCTTTTCCCTTTTGCCTGGGCTACTTTTCTTCTTCTTCTCCTCTTCTCAGACACTTTAAGAATTTTCTTCATTTAGACTTTGTTCATTTATTTACTACTGTATTTTCCTTCCTCTTCACTTAATTAGAACCCACACTCCTTATTAATTTCCATAAGTGCCTTTAAACCTTCTGTCTTAGGCAGTTTATTCAGCTTCCATTATAATATTTTTTGTAACTATCAGTATTAATGAAATTAAACGTCTTTATAGGTTTTGGACTTTGCATGTCCATCCAGCTTAGTAGCATGGCTTTCTTTCATTAGTATTATTTCATATCTCTGTATAGCACTGACCTAGGTCTGTATTTCCTGTCTATATTGCTTAAGCCATCACATCCCCAAAATACAAGCCCATCTAATTCGTTATTTCTTGTCACACCTACATATCCCATCAGTTAAAGAAAACATTCTTTGAAGCCTGGATTGAGTGTAAAAATGTTTATATAAACACTTCCATCCAAAGATCCTGAATTTTGTAACCTTTGTTGCAAACCTGGGTGTTAAGCAAACTTCTTTCCACTGGTCTTCTGAAAGGTCTTTACTTAATCTTCTAGACCATTCCCCTCCTGCATTGTTCTATACATGAGGTCTTCTAGTCCCCAGTCCCCTGTATGCCTTTAAAGTTACCCTTTCTTTTTTTTTTTTTTTACTCCCTTCTAGCCTAACTCAAATATTGTACCAATTACAGACTAATGCTGCTTAAACTTCATTGCCTTGCTGTGCCTACATAAATTAGTCCACTGAAGAGAAATTGCTTTATTGGCAATAAATTAAAGGTCTGTCTAGCTTCTTCTCATCCTACCTAATTTCCCCAACTGTTTATCTGTAACCAGTATCTGAGCACTTTATTACTTCTTATCCATAGGTTTTCCATCTTTTCCAGCCTCCATAATGGCCTCTACCTTATCTCATATCGTATAGGCAACATTTGCCACTTCCATTCCTGAATCCATTTCTTATTGAGTTTTTCAATTAATGATTTCTTCATATACTCCAGCTCTCCTATCTCCTCTGTTTCCATTAAGACTACCCTAGGTGTAATATCAAGGGTAAAAGAAAAACTGGAGCTCCGGACACCATGGCTTAAAACTTTAATAAACTTCAGTAAAAAAGGTAAGTACTTTCACGGAAAACAAACCCGCTTCTTCAGACCATATAAAAAGTTACAAAAAACACACACACACACACACACACATATATATATATATATATATATATATATATATATATATATATATATATATATAAATTCAAAAAGGCATAATAACACAGAACTGGCCAGTAAAGATGTGCTTTGTCAACACACCCCTTTTAAAACATGAATATTAAAATAGTGACATGGAAAACTTATCAGAACCAATAATATCTTGAAAAAGTTACACACCTCACTGACATTTAAATATTAATGTTTAAGGGGCTTAGGACTTAAGAACTGGCCTCAAAGACACATGTTCATTGAGCCAAGGAAATATATTTCCTTTCAAAAGAAATATTCATTTAATTTCTTTCTTTTCAGTGAGTTCCACAAAAGTGCTTACCTTTTTTTACATGTTCTGACAGAAGTTTCAAATCCTGTGCAAACAATAATGTGGATAGCCGACATTCTTGTCTAGTTCCCCTAGAAAGCTCCATGTCAGTAGACACCTCTCCATTTATCTTAATTCTAGCCATAGAACCCCTAAATAATTTTAGAATTAACCTAATCCATCCAAGAAGTTAAAATGGTCTAAGATTTTAACTAAAATCACTACCTCACCCTATTAAATGCCTCATCATCTAATTCGATTAGAATCAATGACTTATCCAGAATTCCAGCATCTTGTTAAATTAATAAGATTCTCATAACATTATCAAATGCTTGTCTTCCTTCGATAAAACCCACATCGATTCATTCCTATTATTTTTGTCAGTATTTTATGCATCTTTTTGCCAGAATACTTTATAGTGTTGATTAAATACAGATATTGGCATATATGAACCTAGTAGGGTTGGGTCCTGCCCTCCTTTGAAATCACCATGCTTACCGCCTCTTTCCATGACCTTGGTATTTCCCTTCCCTTCAAAATATGGTTAAATAGTTAAACTCCAATAATCTTGTCATCTTTCCCTTTTACATATCTCAATTATCACTCCATCCTTTCCTGGTGTTTTCCATTTATTTTTTTTTATTTTAAGCTGCTTATGATCCTCCTTGATCTCCCTCTCCTTTATTTGATTATTGAGAATTCGACATTTATAGATTCATAGGTTGGAACTAGGCTATCGGCCCTAGGGCCTATACAAGCCTAGCCATAACAATTCCCTAGCTATTTCTTCCCACAATATTTACTTCCCTGGACCCCGGTCTAGCAAGGTGACTGACGTGATTCCCTGGGGTGAATTACCTATCTCCCATCCAATCGTCAATGTTCCTTTTGAAGAGGGCCAAAGAGATGCTCTGCTTGACATGTATGGGCAGTCTATTCCAGAGTCTGGGGAGTCTCTGGGTCAGGAACCTATCCCTCCAGCATGTTTTATTCATTGTGATGACAAAGTTTAGATTCCTGGAGCGTGTGGCTCTGACAGATTGGGATTTCTTTAAGTGTAGCATGTCCAACAGCTCTGGGTTTGCCATGGCCTTGTATGTTAAGCAGAAACTGCCTCTGAGTAGACGATATGTGACAGAGTATAGCTGGAGTTTTTTTAGAAGATCAGCATAGGGCATCTGCTTTAGGCCTGTGATTCTTTTAGTGAGGTATTTCTGCAGCCTTTCCAGTTGTTGCAGATGTCTTGAGAGATACATACCAAACGGGGCATTGTATTTTATAATGGGTCTAATGAGGGATGAGTACAGTGGGACAATGATCTCCTTTTTTCTGGATGAAAAGCCCTTAGTGATGAGGTGTGCCACACAGAAGGATTTCCTGACTGTTGTGGTGATGTTATCGAAGGTGAGACCACTGTCCACCTGTGTCCCTAAGTCTCTTATCACACTTTCGGTGTTTAGTGTACTGCCACCTATGTGGTAATTCACGGGTACATGATTTTTCCCAAAGGGGGTAATTATACATTTCTTGGCATTGAGCTTGAGCCCATGGCTCTGGCATCAAGCATCTGTTTCTGTAAGGCCCTTTTGTAGAATATCCACATCATTTGGGGATTCAATAATGGCTCCCAGTTTGCAGTCATCTGCAAACTTTGTTAGCCAGAGTCCCTTAGTTTTGGCCTGTACTTCAGGGAAATAGATGCCAAACAAGAGCGGTCCCAGAACTGAACCCCGAGGTACTCCACTTGTCACTTGTCTGAAGCTGGATTTGGAGTTGTCTACTTTTTCAGTGTGGGTTCTCTCAGTAAGCCAGTTGGCAACCCATCAAATGACATAGGGATTAATGCCCAGCCTAGTAAGTTTATCTATGACTCCAGAGTGGGGGAATGGTGTCAAAGGCCTTGGCAAGGTCCAGATAGGCTGTGTGGACCACCTTACCCTCATCCACAGCTCTGGAGACTGATTCAAAGAAGTCAATCATGTTCAGGAGACAAGATCGGGCCTCCACAAACCAAAGATTGGGTGGGGTCCAGTGTTTGAAGGTTGCCAATGTCTTTGTTTATAAGTTCCATGATAATACATTCCATGGCCTTGCAGATCAGGCTCATCAGACTGATGGGGCAGTAGTTCCCAGGATCCAAGGTGGATCCCTGCTTGTGGAGTGGGATAACTGTAGCTGTGCACCACTCAGTGGGCATGAAGCCTGAGGTGAGACTATGAGAGGTGCCAGTTCATTTTGTAGTTCAAGTAGTACACAGCCCGAGATGTTTTCTGATCCCATGGATGCTGTATTCTTAGCTTTGGAGAGTGCGGTTTTTACCTGTGTGGCCATTCTTACCAAAGTTTGGCAATCTTTTGGTATTGAGATGGGCCCTTTAGGGGGTGAGAGGGGGGTGAAGTTGGCACTGAATCAATCTGCCAGGATACTGTCAATATCCTGGAATCAGTATATTTAATGCCATTCTGTTGTAACTCAGAGCTGATCTGAGCATTGCCACCTAGATTCTTGACATAGTTATAGAATGCCTTCTGGTTGCTCATAGGTTCATAGGTAGGTGCTAGGCTATCGGCCCAAGGGCCTAAGTAAGTCTAGCCAACAAGGTTCCCTGGCTTATGCCACCCAAGAAGGTTAATTTCCTGTGCACCTGTCGAGCAGAGCCACAGAAGTGATCTCCGGGGTGTATTTCCTATGAGTTCCATGATGAAACGCTCCATGGCCTTGCAGACCAGTCTCGTCAGGCTAATAGGGCAATAGTTCCCAGGATCAGTGGCGGCTCCCCCTTTGTGGAGT
Source organism: Protopterus annectens (assembly GCF_019279795.1). Lineage (NCBI taxonomy): Eukaryota > Metazoa > Chordata > Ceratodontiformes > Protopteridae > Protopterus > Protopterus annectens. The sequence goes on from NC_056748.1 coordinate 740,689,625, forward strand.
GGGATAACTGTTGCTGTGTCTTTGGAATCTTTGGCAATTTTATTTTCGTAACTAGCTTTGGAGGATTTTTATGAGGGATTTCAGCTTCTTACTGAGGCTGGTAAGGGAGTGTTTTGCATCCTGGGATTTTCCTCTTTTCTACAACAGTTTCTTCCTTTTGTTGTAAAGTTTGTTTATGGCAGGGGACCACCAGATTGTATTCCTTTTTTTGGAGGAGAGCGTCTTGTTTCTGTTTGGGATGGCACGATTCATGCACGAGTGGATGTACTCATACAGTGCCTTAGTGTAGGATTCAGCAGTCAAACTTTAAGTTCCCGTCTTCATGGGTGTCATGAAGTTTGTCACTTCTGACTTGAGCAGCATGAAGTTGGCTTTGGAGAAGTTTTTTATGGAGGTTTCCTTACTGGGGGGTGGGGGGGATGTGGATGTCAAGGGTGATTAGCTTATGGTCAGACCTGACCAACGAGGGGGTGACCATGGGTGTGGAGCATCGATTTCCCATACTGGTAATGACCATGTCTAGGATATTGGAGCCCCTGGTGGGACTATGGATTAGTTGACCCAGGGCATTGGAATTTATGAATTCCAAGAACCGTTGAGCAAAGGTGTTGGTACACGAGTAGTTTTCCCAGTTAATGGCAGGGTAGTTGAAATCACCCAGTATTAGGGTGTTTGGTTGTATCTTAATATTTTCCAGTATGTTTAGAAAGGTGTAGTGAGAATCTTGGGGCATGGTGGGGGATCTGTAGCAAGCTACAGTTTGGATTGCAGTCTTACCTAGTGTTAATTGCACCTGGAGAATTTCAGACACATTGTGTTGGGCAACTAGCCTGGTGGTGTGAATATCCTTGGTGAATATGGACACTCCTCCACCTTTAGTGTTTCGGTCCTGGTTTGGAGGCCAAAAAGTGTGGTAAGAGTTGTAGTCTGGTATTGCAGGGGTGCTCCCTGGAGCCTTAAACCAGGTCTCAGTTGCTGCAGAGTTATCAATATTCTCCATTTTTAGGAGTGCCTCAAGAGAGTAAATTTTGAGGTTTAGACTTCTAGCATTGAGTGACATTACCTTCAGATTTTGCATGCTTATACCTGTTATGGTGGTGGTTTTGTCCTTTGAACTTTGCCTAAAAAAGGCACTATAGGGGTGGCAAGAGCGCTAGCCAGTAACCTGAATCCCACAGGTGACACGTGCAGACCATCTCTGGCAAAGCATCATGGTCTGTCTATCATGTCATCCCAGGCAGGTACTGGATCTCCTTTGAATGACACCAGAAGCTTAGCCAATTGTTGAAGTCAATCATTTTGTCATTATACTGTTGCATCATTTTGGGTAAAGGCAGGATGCTACTCAGGGCTAGGGTCATACCTGCCTGGGCCACATGATCCGAGAGCTCTTCCATGTCTCTTTTCATGTAGTCCAGGGAGGTACGTCTCAAGTCATTTACTCCAACATGGACAATGACCGAGTCATATTTGTACTTGTTGTGGAGTGACATGAGTGCATGTATTATGTGGTGTTTCCTGGCACCTGACTGGCAGTTGACTGTAATTTTCTCCTTGTTCAGGCTGGTGAGTGGGACATCAGTGTGCCTGACTATAGAGTCACCTATGACTAAAGTGTTGGGTACGTTGTCTTGCCTTATGGGCTGTTGTTGGGTGGCACACTGGTGGTGTGAGCTATGTGACACTTTGGTTGTGATTGGTGCTTGTTTGCATTTTAGCTTCGGAGGTCCTTGTTGCTTATGCAGGTTACTGTTAAGGGCCTCCACATATGAGGGTTTAGTGTTGCTATGCGAGGGTGTTAGTGGTGTGGGTTTAGAAGGGCTATGTGTTGCTGGAGGTGTAGTGTGGGTGTTAATCTTCTCCTCTTTTTTTTTTTCAAATAATTTTTTATTTTCCAAATAATATAATGTTTAACAATACAATCATCAATAAACAAGTATTACAAATCTTTATATACACTATGTACAACTGACCTGAACAAAGGAAGGAAAAAATTAATAAAATATATGAAATTAGTAACAAAAATTTATAATATTCAGTTAATAAAGTTACACATTATTTAGGGTTCATTTTTAATGTCTCAATAAGAGTTAAATTTTTTCCCAAGGATTGTTTATCCATGTTTTAGGTGAAATTCTCAATTCCTTCACCTTGATTTCTAATGTTGCTGTTTCTTCCATCAATCTCAAGAATTCTTCCAGAGTAGGTTCTTGTGAAGACTTCCACTTTCTAGTTATACATTCCTTGCCACAGCTTGTATGGACCAAAGTAGGTATAGATCTTTTTTATTCATTTCAATAGTATCATTAATATTTAACAGGACTAAGGATTTGGTTAAAATAAAGGTATCTGTGAATATAGCTTGGAGAAAAATAGTAATTTCTTCCCAGAATTAATACAATCAAAAATATATGAGACCAACCAGCTTTACAGTTTAAAGAACATCTCCAACAAATGGATTTATCAAGTGAATTGAATTTGGCTAGTTTATCAGGTGTAATAAATGCCCTGTGAATATATTTCCATGTAAATATTTTCCATACTTGTAAATTAAATGTTTACAGAACATAAAAGATTTGTTTTACTCTCAATTGACAGATTAGTGTGACATCATTTTGCTATGAAATTCCAATATCTTGCATTAGGGTTAGTTTTATATGTTCTCAGTATTTCGTATAATTTTGAAATTAGATTCATCCAATTATAATTGTCGTAAATAACTTCAGATATTAGACTTATCAAATTTGGACTAGTTTTATAAGGAGAATTAATAATTTTACTATTAAGATCCTTAACATATGGTAATATGCATTGTAGTATCAACTAATCTGCTGATGGAATGTCATATTTATTCTGAATTTGTTGAATGTCTAATACTACTTGATTCTCTACACAATGTTGCCAAGTGAAGTTTTCCCCTCCCATCTAGTTAAAATAACCTTATGAATTTTATTGAAGAAATTCTTTGTAGAGCTAAAGGGTATTATCAAGTCTAGCCAAATTTTAATATCCATGTTAGTATATATAACTCTTCTGAATAAATTGTAATTATTATTTATATAATTTAAGTTTGTTGGTTTTGTTATATTATATTGAATATTAACAGTCAATATGTGCCACATCCTATTATTTTGTTCACTTAATATACAATTTTTAATTATTTTATTTTCATTTAGAAAAATAATAGTGTGTCATGTTTTCCATGTTGAAGAATAATTAAGATCTATCCAATTAATGATAGTTCTTAATATGGAAGCTTTTATGTATGATTCTAGATCTGGAAGTTTAATTCCACCCATTTCCAAAGACCTAATATGATGTGTATAGGCTATTCTATTTCTTTTTGGATACCAAAGAAAGTGCATTTATTTCTTTCAAGATTTTCTTGTTAGGTACTATAGGAATAGCTTGTGCAATGTAATTAATTTTTGGAAGTATTGTCATTTTTATTATTTGTAATCGGTCTTCAAATCTCAAGAACATTTTATTCCAGCTTACTATTAACATTTTTATTTTATTAATTATGTTGCTATAATTTGTGGCTAACGTAGATTTCAAATTATCACATAGTGTTATTCCTAAATATTTTATTATGGGAACTTGTTTTCCTATCACACAATTTGTAGTTAAGGTAAATTCTCTCTTTTTATTCAAATGTATATAATTAGATGTTCCCTTGTTAAATCTAAGTCCGGAAATATGATAAAACTTTTCAACTATTTCATCTAGTTTTTGTACTGATTTCTCCGAGACAGATAACGTGAGTAAAACATCATCAGCAAATAATTTTTGAATCGAGTTGACCATATACATCTATGCCTGATATATTGCAGTTGTGGCGTACTAATGAGGCAAATAATTAAATTCCTAAGGCAAACAGGATGAGAGACATCGGACATCCCTGCTTTGTACCTTTGGTTATTTCAATAGCCTTTGAGGTAAATGGCCCAAGTTTTACATAAGCCAAATTGTTTTTATAAATATTCTTTATTAGCGTAATAAAAAATTTGCAGGAAATTCAAACAATTTTAAAGCCTTAAAAAGAAAATCCCAGCTCAATGAATCAAAGGCTTTGTCTATATCCAAAGCTACTATTAGAGCTTCTTGGTTGTTTCTGTTTAGAAAATCTATGAGTGTTAGAATTATTTGTATATTGTCATGTGTCTTTTATAAATGAATCCTGTTTGATCCTCTTTTATTGTGTGGCAATTATTTTTTAACTCTACTAACTAATATTGACATGAAGATTTTATAACCATTGTTAAGTAAAGATGGAAATATCTTACACAATTCATTCATTATTCCATCAATTCCTGGTGTTTTATTACTTTTACTTTCCTTGATTTGAGTAATTTCTTTTAGAGATATTTGTTTTTGAATGCCTAACTAACTTTTCTGGTATCGCCTTTACCTTTACTAATTTCAGGTCTCAATTTGCTGTATTAAGTTATATGTGAAGTATCATTATAATAGTCAGAGAAATAAGGTTTAAATGCATCTAGTATATCAGTTATATCTGAAACCTTTTTATTTTTTTTCCTTCCTTCATGTATAATACTTGTAATATTATTTTCATTCGAATGATTTTTTAATCTTATTGCTAAATTATGCATCTGTTTGGGTGATACTGCATAGTAACCAAGTTTTAACCTTTCTACAACTATATTAGCTTTGTGAGTTAGATTTCATTATATCTTTTAAGTGTTCCAATGCTTTTTTATGATTATTTTGTGTGTAAGTAGATGAATTAATAGTGAGATCTGTAATTTGTTTTTGGATGTTACATAATTCTGATTCCCACTCTTTTAGCTTGTTTTTATACCATGAAAGAAGCTTTCCATTTAAATAGGCTTTCAAGGTATCCGAAAGGTTAATTACATTTATTTCAGTAGTGTAGTTTATATCTAAAAAGAATTGCACTTCTGAATCTAACCAAGGTTTAAATTGTTTTAATTTTGTAATGTAAGCTGGAATTCTTGACATAAACATGTATTTCTTATAATCTATATGTATTTTGAGAATTAATGAATTATGGTCAGAAAAGGGACAAGGGATTATGGAAAATGTTATTATTTTTGAATTTAGCTCTTCAGATATGAAGATTTTATCAATTCTTGTATGTGTCCCAAATTTGTGGTCTAAGTGTGAAAATAATAAATGAATTGCTCTCCTTATAACTAAATGTATCAATTAGATTTAAACTGTCTTCCTATTTCTTAAGTAGCTTCTCTATAGAACTTGCATTTAAATTTCTTTTGCTTGTGGTCTCTGATTTATCCAATATACAATTAAAGTCACCTCCCAAAATCAAATTTCCTTTATATACTATTAGATCCATGTGTTTTCTTACTGTCCCAACCTCAATACCTGGAAACCAATATATATTTACTAATGTCCAGAGTCTATTGTTATATTTTAGTATTACTATGGCTAGGAGTCCTTCTTTATCTTCATATTTGTAAACAATTTGAAGCATAGTGACATTTTTTTCCATAAAATTAAAGTTCCCCTAGCCTTTTTCTTGTATGAAGAGTGAGATAAGATCATATATTCATTAGAATTCCAGCTAAAGGTATCATTTGTTTTGAAGTGAGTCTCTTGAAGAAATACTACTTGTACTTTATTTAATTTCATATATCTTAATAAATAAGATCTTTTCCTTGGATTGTTTAAACTGTTCGTGTTTAAGGATAAAATAGTCAAGCCCATTCTCAGTATTTAACTTTACACCATATTTGTTTTGTATTATATTTTGTAATACCATATCAAATGCAAAATGTGTAACTACTGTGTTAATAATTCTCATTGTAGTCAATATTTTAATTTTGGTCAAAACTTAAAATAGAGTTTAGTTCAGGCTAATAAAAAAATAAAAATGCCAAAATTACTTGTATAACAACAAGTATATAAATATTTTTGTAAACCCACTAATGTACATGAAGTGAAATACACTTCCAATCTGCTAGGTGAGAAGAAATCTAACAGATTGCCTACTATAACTTCCCTCATGAAAAAAAGAAAAAAAACTAACCCCTTTTGAGCTCCAGTACACATTTTCTCTTATCTTGGAGATTTAACAATATTAGTTACTATTTTCCCTATAGAACTATTAATAATGAATTAACATAATGTATGGAAAGGAGTATTGATCTGGTAACACAATTTAATTTTAGATTAGACTTCTTTTTCATAATATAATCATCCTATCATGCACTACTTAAACATTCATCAAGTAAAATCTAATTTATAACACAGTAAATGTTGCTTAACATTAGTTCTCTTTAGCCTGTGAGTAGTATATATACATATTAATAGTCTCCAATATTCTAATATGACCAGTATACTAATGATTATGTTAGATAAACCCTTTCCTACATACTAAAAATATATTATAACTGAGTGAAGTAGATTTAGAAATGTATCAATAAGTGAAGATAAATACGGACAAGTCTATTCAGAACACTTGAATCATACTACAAAAACGATGTAGTCCATAGAATGAACCCTTAGAGTTGTGTTCACTAGAGATGATAATGCAAATATGTTTGAGTAAACAATACAGGTCATAAATCTCTACATATCACTTAACCTTCTCTTCTTGACTGTCTAGCACAATCTTGGGTGGAGAGAGCTTTGCTTCCAGTTTGGCTATGTAAGTGCATCTCTCGCAGGTTGTAGTGTTGGGTGGTAGGAGGAGAGAGTTATCTGTGTACATGAGGCAATTGCTGCATTGCCCCAGTATGCCCAGATTCACCAGGTGGACAGGAGAAATCACTGAAAGCTGACCCTTGGACATGCCTGGTTTGGTGCTTTTTTTTTTAAAGAAAAGTTTGTAAAGTACAAGAGCTGTTATTCTCCATTAAATTTTACCAGGTTCTCCTTCTCTTGTATTGTTCTCTAAAAAAAAATCCCTCTTTTGCATTTCTATTCTCTCAGGCTCCCTTTACAACCCCCTCTTTTACTGGATCTTTCAATTTTGTAATCAGGGACCTTGTCTTCTGTTGTCTAAGTCTGAGCACCAGCATCTTTTTTTTATTCTATTAAAAAAAAGTAGCCTTTGGGCTGCTACTGCTCTACTCCTGTTTACAATACCCAGTTACGCCTGCATTTGCTGTTTTGCCTTTATTTGTTCCTGTATTTGTCTACTTGTCCTTCCAACTGTATTATATGGCAGTTTTTTTTTTACTCTTCCTGCTTGCTTCTCTGTAATTATGCTTGGATTTTCCCCAGATTTCCTGGATTCTAACAGCACTTGCATTTTGTTTCCTTACTTCTATACAATCTGTCCCATTCTTCCACTCTCTCCTCCTGAAACTTCCTTAAACAATCCAGAATCACCTTATACATCCAGTCTGCAAAGTCCCTACTTTTTAGAAGAGAAGTTAGAAAATGCCAATAATGCTCCCTATATAACCATTGGTGGAGCTCAAACCTTATTTCCAGGAGTGCATGGTCCAATAAAAGTTACTGTGTGAGAAATAGCTTCTTAACCCACTCCTAGTGTTCTTTCTTAATGTAATTCCTATACAACAACATCCATGATTTATGTATACCACAGTAATGACTGTATTCTGCTTTTACCTCTAGTTTTCTGTGCTACAACCATCAGCTCAATTTTAAGAAAGTTGTTCAGAATCGTCCCGTGTCTCCTTACCTTCCAGTATCTTGGACCCCCTGACACATCCTGTTTATCTATAGCCATGTGCCAAACTCCAGCTAAAATGAACAGTTCCTGCTGAAAAGACAAGATTCTTCCTAAAATATCCTTTATCTTCTGCCTTCTAGTTTTTGGAGGAATATAGATGGAGGCTATTGTCACTCTAACTCACTCCATACTCCTGTGACCTCTGACATATCATCCTGCCTTCACTCACTTCCCTTACTTGAAACTAACTATCCTTATTAGGATTAGTACTTCCCTCTTTTTCCCTCTCTGGTTCTTGAATAATATCTGTTTTCTAGTCTCCTTAATGAAGACATCATGTTCTTGTTTAGTCAGTTACAATTCCTGTAACATAGCAATCCGCACACCTGTACTGGTTATGCAAGCCTCTACTGTATCTCTTTTGTGTTTATCCACCAATCCATTGACGTTCCAAACAAAAATATTGATATTATTCACTTCAGTTTCCTATATGGCTTCTCCCACTGGATTTTCTTTATATCTTTTACCTGTTTAAACCATCCTCTTGCCCGCTTTCCCTTGTTTACAGTAACATCCCTCTTTTGTGTTATCATTCTTTTGTCAGTGAGGTATGTCACCCCCTAGCTTGCTCCTTATACGTTCTATAAATACCCCTTTAAATCTTTTCAAAGCTATGTACAAAAAATGTGTCATTTCTGCCTTCCTGTCTGGGAGCTGTTACTTCCTCAGAGATATGTGCCCCCCCCCCCACCCATATCATGGCCTTCCTCTGTGACACATTTTTGTCTTTCTTTGACACACTTTACTAGCAGCTACTTCTTTCTCCTTTGCCCATTCTTCACTTAACCTCTTTTGTTAACTGATTATCGTACTTTCCTAGGATGCACTCTTCTTTATCTCAGAGTCCTACGGAGGTGTATACTAACAGGTATATTGCCTTCTTTAACTCTCACTTCATCACACCTTAATATCTTTCTTGATGCCTGCCTTCCACGTTACTCTTCTAATAGACAAAACAATTTTTCCTACTTTTCCCTTTTTTCAGCCCTCCTTATGTCTTTTATACTACTGTAGTTCTCCTCCATCTATGGTTTTCCAGCTACGCCAGCTATCTCCCTTATTTACATTGTTCTTGGTGTCATTCTTCTATATCTGTTAGTTTTCTTCTTCAAAGCTCTTACTTGCAGCTTGCAGATGTTATCTTCCCCTTATGACTAGAATCTCTGTGCATTTATTTACTACCTTCTACAACTGGCCATCCTTTGGATTTTTCTTGTTTATATGTTTGAGGTTTCATTCCCTAATTGTATCTTGCAGGCCAAGAGGCCTGTTAATCAAGAACCCAGCCTCCAATCATAGGAATCTGCCTTACTTTACTCAGCTTCATATGCCTTTACTATTTAAATGAAAAATACTCTGGTTTAGTATTTTTGGTTGTGATTTATTACCGTCTACACTCTGTCTTACTCCTGGACTAACAGACCTTAACCTGACCACTTCAGCAACCTTTATTGATTTTCTCCTCCCTGAAAACTATCACAGTATAAATTTATTCCAGCACTTAACAGCATGTACCTCACTAAAGTACATCTCAATTCTTTATTACTTGATTCATACAGTTTCTTGTTCAAAAAGTTCAAATATGTCCCCCAACATAATTAAATATGTCCAGTTGGTAAATGTTGAGTGTTTTTTTTCTTTTAGTGAGGTTTAGCCAGTTCTGTTTTTTGATTGCCCTTCCCATTTCTTCTGTCTGGTCTCTGCATGTCAATAGTTCAAGAACCATCTCTGTGTGGGCTTTCAGACATCTTTCTTTCTCAATGAGTATCCTCTGAAATGGGTGAAAGGGTTATTGGGAAACTGTTGACCTCTCAATCGCCTGATTCCCTGCACCACTACAGTATTTCATGTTACCACTATCTCTCTCTCTTCTATTTCTTCCATTCTTTTCAAGTCTTATTTCATGGTATCTGGATCCAAATAGATGTGTGTACCTGCAGTGCAAAAGATGAAAAATATTGTTGAGTAATTCAGTTTAAACCTCAGCTTTATCTCTTGGGCAACCTTTATTGCTTGTATGCAGCATTCCTCTTATTTCTTGTTCTTAATGAATAATCCTTATCTGTGAATACTCTTGTTGCCATGACTTTCAGAATTTGTCCTTATTTCTACAATTTTGCCAATATTTCTTCTTTCTGTTGGAATTTACTAAATTTGATCACTACTACTCTTGGCTGCTGTTTCAGTCTTGTGGATGAAGTGTTCACTTTATGGCCCCTCACTAAATTTATCTTGTGTGGTGGTATTTGTGTCCATTGGCCAATACATGTTCTTATGAAATTCTTGCCTTCTGATTATATGCAGCTCTTCAGTTTCTGTTTCTTGGTCTACACTTCTCTGTTTTACATGGATCGCTCTCATTCTTAATTCTACCAGTGTATCAGAAAGACTATATGTACTGTCTTCAATATCTTGCTTGTTATTGTTTGAGGATATATAATCGGTCATCCTACCACTTAATTTACATGTTTTAGCATAAATCCTATCTTCTCCGGTGATACCATAATACCACTAGCCCCTTGCCTAGTCTCAGCCAACAGGGCCCACGCATTTTGAACAGATTTACTGCTCTTTTCCCCATCTGTGAAATAATTAATTTTTAGGCAGTTTGCTGTCTCAATATTTTTTCTTTTTGCGGCTTTGGCCACTAATATGTAAATTGATGCAGTTGAGTTTCTTATATCTGCATCACAGATACCAATTTCTTCTTATTTTCTTATTGCAACAGTAGAAGCACCTCTTTCAGGCTACTAGCTGCTTAGTGTTGTACAGTAAGTCTGTTGAGCATTTTCTTCATCTTTAACCAACAGCAGTGCCAATTTAGTCCAAAATGTACAACAAATTGATGCTTCTTTCATTCAAAGTTAAGTATTAGGCTAGCTGCCAACGCATGCTATTTTAAACCTAGTCAATTTCCCTTTCAAGCCCTATACTTTGTAAGGTAACTACCTTAACAATTTTGTCAACCTCCAACCCCATTCGTATTCAAACAGTAGCAATTTCATTTTTATACACAATAGTGACCATACATAAACATTCTGAAAAAAGTGTGCAATGGGCTTCTTCCAATAATTAACCAATCCTTTTTCACAAATATAGGAACGGATACATTAAATAACATATTTTTAATCAATTTAAACATCTGTCCACAAAGCTTTAACAAACAAATGCAATTTTTGCCCCAAATTTTGATAATACCTCAGACTTATACAATACAGGCTGCTAATTTGCTTTGATCATCACATTACACTTCCATAACTATTTTCCCAATCCTGTGAGGTACATAAAAAGCTTTATCTAAGAATTTCTAATTAAAAAAAAAAACAAAAACAAAATGAGGACACTGTTTTCATTGTATTTGATCTAAGTGTTATGATCTTATCTAATTCATGAGGCAGTTTTATAAAGTTCAGATAATACTGAGCTGGAGTTTTATTTAATATTAATCTCACATATTCTTAATGAGAATGAATACTACTTTCTTTCAATTTTTGTCATATTATGCATTTTAAAGAAGATAACTAACCCTCAGGAGCTGTGCATAATATTAGTGCTGACATTGTGGGAACATGGTAGAAATTCTTGGCTAGGCTTATAAGGCTCTCCAGACCAATAGCCTAGTATCATTATATGAACTTATGTTGATAAGAAAGTAATTTCTTGTAAAAGTTAAACCCAACTAAAAAAAAAAAAAATCACTAATAAATCACTGAGTTCTGCAATTACTGGTATAAAAGAAACAGAAAATAAATTGCAATTCCTTTGACATAATTTTAAATAAACTTTTTAACTTATATTTTATCTGCAAGAATTACGAACTGATTAAATATTTCATATTTTTATTATAAATGTATGGATTTCTGTTCATTTTGCAGAATACAATGTCTCTAATCACAAGATTATAACTTTAAAGATGGAAGGCATAACATAAGAATCAATGTTAGGCAACTCTACCAAACCATTATCCCATTACAGTATGAAGACTGAGTGCTATCTTAGGTCTAGACAGATACAGAGGAAAGTATGCACATACCTTATTTATTTATTAAGTACGTATTGTATAAAGCAAACTGAATCAAGTAATGATACCATTTAATCCCCATTTCCAAAATATATACGTGTGTCTGAGTGAATGCACGTGTATGTATATGTATGTATATATGTATATTTATGTATGTATATATATATATATATATATATATATATATATATGTGGATCCACTTTGACCGATTGAAATTACGTTTTACCGAACCGCAATAATGCGAGTTGTTTTTCGCGAACGTGCACTTTTACCGAAATGCACTTTCGCAAAAAACAACTTAACCGAAAAAAACAAAATAAAAAATCACAACACTAACCATATATATGCTGCACCCCCCTACTTTTATATTCTCACTCCAAGATTGCACTATACTGGGGAAAAGGGAATATTTCCTTCTCCTCGCTGTGTTGCAATCTAAGCAACAGTCCCCGTTGCTGTTCACTGAGCTGCCTTTTCACAAAAGTGCATTTTGGCAAAAATGCACTTTCGCAAAATTGAGCTTGCCAAATTACGTTTCGGTAAAACGTAATTTCGTTGGGTCAAGGTAGACCCATGTATACACATATTAAGAACATACCAATGTTACTTGATTATGCAAATGTTCCAGAGGAGGATATATATATATATATATATTATACCAACTCTAAAGTTGCACAAACGCACAGAAAGGAGAAACTGATGAAAAGAGAGGAATCACTACTGGTATAAACTTAGAAACTGGACCATTGGTGATTTCCTGTAGAAAATGTCAGTCAGTGCTCTACTCCTCAAGGTCTAGTAATTCTGGCACTTCACAATCATGAATGTGAACACAGGCACCTTTGCAGTGCTTTTTATCTCATTTAGTTTAGCAATAATATTAATTGCTACTATATTAGCACCTTCTGGGGTGATGGATTAAGATTTTAATGTCAGTTTCTTTAAAACTATTGCCAACTTATGATGTAATATTATGGGATACATTTTGTCTAATGCCTTAACCACATCTAAGTATAAAAGATTCAGCTTTTTGAACATTTAGCTGCATTAAGCCATTTTGGAGTTAAAACAAATCACATTGAGATTTTGCTTACTATATATTCCTATACCAAGATGCAATCTTGCCAGAGAAATGTAAAGAATAGTTATATTTTCATTAACTTCACCATTAGCATTACTTGATGACATTTCTAATTCTTTACTTACCCATTCTTTAAATACTCAATGTAATTACACATGAAGTTATCTTGTTAATTATATTTATAGTTAATTTAAAATTAAGACATTAAGATCCCATAAGTGTTATAAAATCACTTTAAAATAATCAGTCTTAGAACTTAGGTAGCTTATGAGCTAAGCTCCGTAAATATGTGTTTGGGTCCCAAAGACATAAGAATTTCAAGTGAGAAAGAATGAGGTTCTTTCAGAGTATCAAAGTCCTTTAAATTTAGTATACACACACACATTTTCAAAGCTTTCACAGAAGTTGAAAAAACAGGTTCCTTAACTGCATGAGCAATTTAAAATATTCTCAGAGTCAAAATGCCCCTTACATTTTATAATATATTTAAATATTGTTTGAAGAATTTTGCTCCAAGTCCAAGAATCCCAAAACATCTCCTAAAGTAAAATGTCTACCAACATCCAGTAGTTACTCTAACAAACATTGCTTTGGTGTCCTGAAAGAAAAAAAAACGTTTTGCATAACAGTATTATTCCACAGAATCAAAACCTCTCCGCTTTTCTTTGAAAGAAGACTTTACTAATACGTTGCATGTCTTTGTCAAGTGTTTTTCAAATAAATGGGTTTCTTGCAGAAAAAACATCCATCTTTTCCATTAAAAGACATTTAACTAGTCCACCTCTTTTACCAATGCAATTTAATCTATTTATGTTTAATATAAAATGGTAATTCCATTTTGATTACAAAATATGTTTTCCAATCATTCTAACAACTTTACAATGAAATATACATCGCTGACGTGACCTTCTGAACCCTTAGTCAACTAATATGTTAGTATATAAAATACACTTGACTAAAAACAGGGGTAGAACATTTATATATAAAAATTAAAGAAACAACTAAGTCTGTCTAACAGAACTTAGTCAAACCTACATTGGAAGCCACACATTCCTATTCTGGTCAGGGACTCTCAAAACCACCTACAAACTCTAACCAACTACTCCCTGTTACTAGGCTAATGACCTGGGGAGGCCTTTCTAAACCTAGCCAAGTTTTCCAAAAAAGACTGACGATATCCTGCATCCAAACAGGATACTGAGGGCCAGGCATTTATAAGTTACCTCTGTCTATAAGGGACATATGTGCCACGCCCAGTGTAAATTTCCTCTTCCCCATCCAATTGTCTAAGTTGTGCTTAAACTGGGTAATATGTGAACTCAGCTTCACATGAATGGAACACCTGTTCCATAGTAGGGGCAGTCTCTGGGACACACATCTCTCTCTTTTTAAGTCACAGACAACATTCAAGTCCCTAGACCTTGTACTTCTGGTATTCTTTGACTTCTGAATATGTAGGGGATTCATAAAGTGTGGGGGTTTGTGGATGCCATGTAAGACATGGATAGATCGCCCATCAGCAATCTATGGGAGACCGAGTAGAGGGAAAGTGCTTTAAGGCACTCTTCATAAGGCACATTTGTTACACCTTACATTCTTTTAGTAAGGAACCTTCTGAGGTCACTCTAGTTGCTGCATATTCCTGGTCAGGTACATACCAAAGGCAGCATTTTACTCTATGATTGGTCTGATAAGGGCAGAGTACAGTGGGATAATGACCTCTTTGGACCTAGATGCCATGCCCTTACTTATAAGTTGCACAACCATAATAGGACTTCCTCACCACTGTGGCCACATGGTGGTCGAAGGTAAGGTTCCTATCTACATGCATACCCAGATCCCTGACCACTTGGTTGACTCTTAGGGTTGTATTATCCACAAGGCAATTAGCCAGGATGGCTCATTTCCCAAAGGGTACAAGTATGTATTTCTTAGTATTGAATTTGAGACCATAGCTTTGGTACCATTTGTTAGTCAGAGATAGACCCTCTTGAAGAATGTTAGAGTCTGCAGGGAGTTGATAACTCCCAGGTTGCAACGTAGTCAAACATAAACTTTCAGCATTTGCTTCCATTTCATGGAAATAGATGCCAAAAAGTAGTGGGCCCAGTACCAAGCCATGGGTGACTCCACTAGTGACTGGTCTCCTGGTGGAGATGGCCTCACCAATTTTGATCTTCTGGATCCTAACAGTGAGCTAGTTTGTTATCCAGTGGGTAATAAAAGGATTTAGACCTAACATTGTCAGCTTGTCTATAATGCCTGAGTAGGGTACTGTATCAAAAGCCTTTGTCAGGTCAAGGTATGCTGTGTGCACAGTCTTAACTTCATCATCCAGTGCTTTGGTGGCCTTCTCAAAAAAGTCCACCAGATTTAATAGGCATGACCTTCCTTTAACAAAGCCAAACTGTGATAGGTCCAGTGTTTGCAGGTTACCTATGTCCTCATTTATCATGTCCACGATGATACTTTCCATGGTCTTACATATGACACTGGTAAGACTTATGGGACTGTAGTTACCTGGATCAGTGTTTGGACTTCTTTTGTGCAGGGGAATGACCGTAGCCATCTTCCATTCCTTGAGCACACAATCTGACTGAAGACTCTAGTTGAAAAGTGATTCAAGTGGACCAGAGAGATCCTGTTTTGCGCTATTTATTAAATATCCTGGGATGTTATTAGGATCCATCAATGCAGTGTTTTTGGCCTTGGAAAGTGCATTAATCACCTGTTCTCTAATAATGGTTGGGGGGATTGTGTTATGTGGTATTTCCTTTAGACTATCAAGGGGGGAGGGGGGAAGAAATATGAGCTGAACCCATCAGCCAAAAGGTTGGCAATGGCCTCCACTTCAGTGTGGGTAATGCCATTTACAATAAGTTTTGTGCATTGTTGTCTATCTACTCTGAGGTTATGGACATAGATGTAGAAAGTTCTATAGTTGTTCTTTGCCTGAGAAGCTATTTTTTTTCCTCAAATGTATCCTACAAATTAACCCTCTTAGTTGTCTGTTTAGATGGATCAAGAGGCTTTTAGTATGCATGGCTTTCTTTCTCCTACACTTGCCCAAGATTTTTTCCTTTGTTGTATAACCAATTGATATTGTGATTCCACCAGGGTGGCTTGCCTTTTGAGTTTGTCTTATTCTTAATATGAGTGGGTACAGTTTGCTCTTTACTATCAATACGGCTGTACAGAGATTGTGTTAATAGCTCAGTGTATTCTATGGTGTTTGCTTGGTTTGGGAGGGCTTGGAATTTAGCCAAGGTGTTTCTTAGTAGAGAGAGGTTAGCCTTGGAATAGTCCGGAAAGGTTTGTGGTTTCCTGGATCTCCAGATTTAATTTTTATTTTAAGTAATACTGCCTTATAGTTAGATTTGATAAGCAAAGATATTACATTGGGTGTGGAACATTGCCCACCCATGTTCATTAATACAAGGTCAAGGATGTTTGTCCCCCTTGAGAATGGAACTACTACTCCAGGATGTTGGTATTAAAAAAGTTTAGGAATCACTGGGCTTGTGCATTAGAAGTGGTGTAGGATTCCCAATGTATAGACGGATAGTTGAAATCACACATGAATATCATATTCTAAGTGACAACCACATTTTGCTGCTACTTCAGAAAAATAAAAGGACTACATCACAGTTACTTATTTAGATTTACAGATTACATTGACCTTTAAATCTAGATGATACTTCATGTTATAAAGTTCAATTATAAATTAATATTTAAAGAAAAAAATAAATTCAATGACCCGGGACAAAAGAAAGTTTACAAAAACATATCTGCCCTTATTTTCAGTTTTCTTTTGCTTCAAAACTCCATATCATTTACTTATATATAATCCAGGTATATAAACCTTATCAGTCTTAGCCATCCCTCAAAGCATGTTAATATACACTTCTGTCTGTTGTATATCTATACACACACACACACACACACACACACACACACACATTTTAATGTTTGAAATAAGAAATAGCTATATGACTATTCTTTAACTTTATTTCTTGTAAAAAGTAAAATTGCATACTCTCTTTCCATTTAATGCCTATAATGGTGATCATATTTCTATTTTCTATTTAAGCCATACAATATCTCCATTATTTTTAACTTCCTTAATTCTCTTTTATCCCCTTTTCTCTTTCTCATTGCTTCTCTTTTTAAAAGAATATCAGTTTCTCAAAAACAATTACAGTGGCATTAGAAAAATAAGTAACAAAAAAGCTATACATATATATATATATATATATATATATATATATATATACACACACACATATATATATATATATATATATATATATATATATATATATATATATATATATATATACACACACCCAGACTGCATCATCACTGTTTTTATATTTTTATATCTCCCATCTGTTGCATTTTCCTACATTCCTCACATTTATCAGACTACTGCCCCTCCCCATTTGTACAATTCAGTCCAATAGCTGACATGATGCTGCTTTCCTTTCATTCACTGCTTTTACACTTTCCTGACTTCTTCTGAAAATATTTCCTTGTTTAAAGTTATCCTTTTCTGGTTCTCCAGCACTAAAATTGATCTTACTTTTCTGTTCAATACAACTTGCTCTGCTGTTCCTTTCCCCTACTAACTATATATTTATTGGTAGTATTTTATAAACGTTTCTGTAAGATCCTTTTCATTCTCAGTCATGCCATCGCCTTCTCCCATCTTACAGCTTTGCGCTTTCTTGCCAGGTGCCTTCCTCCTCTTTATCCCACAATCTTCCAGTAGTCTTTCCAGTGCCATTGCATTAACCTCAGCTGCTATGACTTGGTTTCTATCTCCATCTTTATTGCTGCTTGTTTTTTTTTTCATGTGCCTCTTGATTGTTCCTTTTACCATATCTTCTGATTTGCAATATTCCTCCATCTGACAGTTTGCTTCATCCTTAATTCTCTTCCTCTACTCTCCAGCTTCATTTCCCCCAGTGTTCCGTTCACTCTACCCCACAACTGTTTTCCTTTTACTTATGTGTTCTTTTTTCCTTACCTTTTCTTTTACCACCTTTCTTAGCTTCTCCCTCTCTTCTTATTTCCTCAATTTGTGACTCACCCACTGCCACACCATTCCTTCCTTTCTGCTCTTACCCTCAATTAGGGGGCCAGATGGTCTGATATGCTTCTCTCCTGGATTTATTCTTCCCTTCCATCCTCTTTACTCTCCTGGGTATCATATCCAATCTACTGACCTGTACTGTGCAATTTCTTTTGTTGCTATTCTTTTCTCCAGATATCTTTCTACCCTTCTCAGTTTCATGGTTTCTTTCAAATCTCTTTGCATCCTTTGACCATAGCATTTCTCCCAATGTGTCTTTCTCTGGCTCTAGGGTGATGTTGAGTCCCTCAATAATTCCCCTTCCTCACCTCTCCATTTATTACCAAGCTTCAAAGACAGTGATGAAGAAATTATCTGCATCTTCATTTGTGGTATACACAGTTATTATGGTCCACTTGCTTATGTTTATTCTTCCCTGTGATAGCAGCCACCTTCCCTTTCCATTTTATTTTTCCATGACTGTTTACAATCATTTTCTGAAGTTAGTTGCCATTCCCCTTTCACCCTCTGTTGCCGTACTTTCACATTCTCCTTACAGGTATTCAGGACTCTGTATATTCTCCCCTTCTCTTACTTTTAACTTGGCTTCTTTTAGCAGGATTACATCTTACTCTAGTCTTTTAACTCTTGCATGAACCTTTCTTTTTATAATGTGATATGCCCACTATGGCAGGCTTTGCAATTTCCTAAATTTCTCTTTTTTATCATCTTTATCCCATTCACTTTCCACATTGCTTTTTACAGCCATCATCTTTGGATCAGTTCAATTCCCCTAGGCACTTTAATGTTAATCTCTGGGCATCTCCATCTCTTGATATGTCAAACAGGTTGTCTCCTCACATGTGCTGTTCGCCACTTTTTTCTGTCCTCCTCTTACTGCATCTTGCTGGGGCTGCCTCTTCTTCCTTCTTTGCATTGCTGTGGTAGCTGCTATAATTTTTAGCCAGTGCTGCTTCTGTTTTCATTCATGTTGCTGTCTATTAGTGTTTGATTCTGTCAGCCGTCTGTGAATCTGTAATCATATTTCTGCGGTAAACTAAAAAACTGCTCCAAACCAAAACCAAAAGACACTGACACCAAAGGTAAGTGCTATCATTCACTTTAATGTGGTGTGAACTTCATCAGAAAAACACTCTAACCACCCTAAAACAGCATTTAAATACTTAATTAGCAGTCACATGACTGAATAATCATAGTTTAAAAAGAAAGCTCATTTTTATAAATGTAAAAAAATACATACAAAGATCCATATAGTAGAAATAGTAGAAGTAAAAAACATAATTAAAAAGTTTTTGTACATTCTAATAAATGTCATAAAATGAAGTTTTTTTTTAAAAAAAATTTACAGCTTAGTTTGCAAAAAACACTTTATGTTAATGGTGTCATTTAGACCTGGTGCAACATCTGCACCCAAGTAAATTTGCCATAAGGATTCTTTGCATTCTAACCAGGTTTTATAATCACCCGAAAAAGTTTCTTGACTGACCGTATCTATCACTGAAAAAACTAATTTTTTTGAAGTCAATACAAATACCAGCATGTTTTGTCAAAGCATTGGTTTGTTCTTTTTTCTTAATTGCTAAAAGATGTTCATAAATACATCTTTTTAAACACCTAGTAGTCTTTCCTATGTAATAACTTGGCCAGGATAAACATTGTGCAACATATACTACCATTTCACTTTGACAAGTGTAATATCCTTTGGCCCAAAAAGTTCTTTTTATGTGACTAAATTCCACTGAAGATGTGTTACTGATGTACCTACACTGTCTACAAGAATTACAAGAATAACTACCTTTTTTCTGAATGAGTGCACTTTTTATGTCAGTTTTGTTATTGCAACCCTGTTCTAATAAACTCTTAATGTTTGTAACTTTTATAAGTAAACAGAGATCGCAGTCCTATAATCTTGGCTAAATCTATATTACCTAATACAATTTTCCAATTGTCAACTATAATTTTTCTAATGGTCCACATCTCATTAACTATAGGAAGTGGAAATGAAAATGTAAAATTGTTGTTCAAATTCTTGGAGTGGTCACTGATACCCTGCCCTTCATTCAATGCTTCAAATTGGGTGTGACCTCTCAAAATTGGACTTGCCTTGCTGTCTCAACTTTAGAACTTCATTTTCTATTTGGTTCAGCCATAATCTGTCATAACCTCTAGTCTCAAAGTTCTCAAAGTCTCCATTTCTTTTGTAAAGTCACTATCTGATGTAGTTAATTTACTAAGTCTAGTTAGTTGTTCTTTAACAACACCCTTTTTCATATGAGGAGGATGGAGGCTGTCTGTATGTAGATATTGGTTGGCAAACACTGGCTTTCTATAAATACTACTGATAAACTGTTTGGACAAAGTCAAATGTCAAATTTAAATCCAAAAAGTTAAGACTACAACCAAAACCACTGATGGTGAACTTTATGAAGTCAGTGGAATTGTTTAAGTCAGAAACTAGCATTTCAAAATCTTCATAGCTACCTTGCCAAAGAAAAAAGAGATCATCAATGTAACGGCGGTATATCAGTACCCTATCAAACAACCTGTGTTTAATAAGAAACTTATTTTCCCAATTTGCCATCACAAGGTTAGCAAAAGCAGGGGAAACTCTAGCCCCCATAGCTACTCCTGTTTGTTTGTACAGTTGTTCATTGAATTTAAAAAAATTATCAAGAACAAGATCCATTAGTGCACAAGCAGTAGCTATCTTTGTATTGTCAAAATCAGTATTTGTAGTTAAGTATTCTCTCAAAAATTCCAAGCCTATTTCCTGATCAATGCAGGTGTAAAGAGAAACTACATCCAAAGAAGCAAAAACAAAAGTACTATCTGGTAGTCTAAAGTCCCTTAGGATTTCTAATAGATGCCATGAATCTTTCAGGTAATGTTTTGAAGCCTGCATCACAGGATTTAAAAGAAAATCCAACCAAATAGACATTGTTTCTGTCTTAGACTTTGCTGCAGACATAATTGGTCTGAAAGGGGAATTAACATTGTTTTTCTGTATCTTTGGAATACCAAAGAGTACTGACATTTTGGGAAATTCAACTTGTAAATAGACGTAAGTTTGATAATCTATTTCTCCTTGACAAAACATGTCAAACAGTAAGGTGTCCAATTTTAGATAACTATTTTTAATAGTGGACAACTCTTCCCTCTGATATGTATCATTGTCTTTTAACATTTCTTCCATTGCAGTAATATAGTCTTTTGTATCCATAATAATTTTTCCCCCTTTGTCTGCTCTCATAACCCTAACTTGGGTATTAGTGCACATACTTTGGAGTGCCTTTTCTTCCAAATCAGTAAAATTGTGACACCTTGTTGTCAGGCTTTAACTGTCTAAAGCTGGATTCACATATATTTTGGAAGACCTGCAAGGTTCCTAGCAATGGTGGATTGTAGGTACTACATTTTTTAGGCATTTGAGAGACATTAACCTGGTTGTCTATGTTAACATCCTGTATGACATAACTCAAATTCAATTTTCTAAGGAACAATCTAAAGTCCACAATAACTTTAGCTAGATTAAAAGAATTTGCTGGTATAAATGATCAACCTTTTTTCAAAACTTCACATGCCTGCGGTGGTAAACACATATGGGAAAGGTTCACAATTTCAATACCATAATGGGAATTTTCTTTGCCAACTACCACTTTTTCTTGTTCCTGCCTTTGCCCTTCCCCTTGTCCTGTACTGTTTTGGACCACATTGGTGTTTTCTTGTTCCCTTGTCGGTCCACTAAAAAAGGACCCATATTGTTTACAGATACAGAACCTTCAACAGCTAAAATGTTGGTCCCCTGATTTTGAATAATGTTGTTGCTAGTAACATTGGCAATATTGTTACTACCTTGACCAACTGCATGTTCTTTAACTGTGGTGTTACCCATACTATTGTTGTTAGTAAAATTTCTTTCAGCTGTAACTTCTGATACTTCTCCTACAACTTCATGTACATTGTTGACATTATTTAAGTTAAATACACGATTATTCAAACTACGAACTGCATAGGCACTGTTATCAGCATAAGCTGATATATCTCTTCTTAATTTACCCTGTTTCCTTGTTACAATTGTTGCCCTATATCTATCCGCTTTAGCGGCAACACCACAAAACAAATGGTTAAGCAATTTGAAACAAGAAAAGTTCTTAATTTTCACATCCAAGTCGCCCATAGTGACTTTTACTTCTTCCATCTGTTTCTGGTAGTGTTCAACCAGAATCAGCATAATGTTGATAGTGGATTCGTTGAACAAATCAACAAGCTGACTGTGTAATTCGTCCCCAGTTTTCACACAGTTCGGGAATTTATTGAACCGCAAGCCTTGTGGAACACACTTGCGTCTAATACATTCACCAAAATAGCTTATTTCAACGTTAAGCATGACATATTTAAGAGTTAGTTTCTCAAAGTCAAAAATAAGTTTTTTACATTTACTTTGCTCAACAATGCCGTTGTTTGAATTATCAGTACTTACTGACTCACTGTTTGACAAGTTCGCAATGTCGGCAAAAGGATTAGCATGAGTTTGAAAGACATGATGTAAAATGTTGTTGTTGAGCACCTGTGTTGATTCAACTGGAGTGTCTTCAGCTGGAATCACGTTGGGTACATTCACCAAGTTATGTTGCTGGCTAGTAGAGCCAGAAATGTTGTCAGGAACTGCCTGGGATCCTCCTGCTCTTTCGAGCCCTCTAGTGATAGCAGTTGTACTGACAGCTATAATTTGCTCAGAAAAAGAAGCAAAGCTGTCAGGTACTGGATGGGTGGATAAATTGAGCAATGTGTCCTGTGAATTGCCTTCCATGGTAAGGGTCAGAGTCAGTCACAAACGACAAGCAAACTCCAAAAAAACTATCGCTGAAAAAACTAATTTTTTTTTAAGTCAGTACAAATGCCAGCATGTTTTGCCAAAGCATTGGTTTGTTCTTTTTTCTTAATTGCTAAAATATGTTCATAAATACGTCTTTTTAAACACCTAGTAGTCTTTCCTATGTAATAACTTGGGCAGGATAAACATTGTGCAACATATACTACCATTTTACTTTGACAAGTGTAATATCCTTTGGCCCAAAAAGTTCATTTTATGTGACTAAATTCCACTGAAGATGTGTTACTGATGTACCTACACTGTCTACAAGAATTACAAGAATAACTACCTTTTTTCTGAATGAGTGCACTTTTTATGTCAGTTTTGTTATTGCAACCCTGTTCTAATAAACTCTTAATGTTTGTAACTTTTTTATAAGTAAACAGAGGTCGCAGTCCTATAATCTTGTCTAAATCTATATTACCTTTATTACAGCCATCATCTTTGGATCAGTTCAGTTCCCCTAGGCACTTTAATGTTCATCTCTGGGTATCTCCATCTCTTGATATGTCAAACAGGTGGTCTCCTCACATGTGCTGTTCTCCACTTTTTTCTGTCCTCCTCTTACTGCATTTTGCTGGGGCTGCCTTACCCTGTGTGACCGCCTCTTCTCCATTCTTTGCATTGCTGTGGTAGCTGCTATAATTTTTAGCCAGTGCTGCTTCTGTTTTCATTCATGTTGCTGTCTATTAGTGTTTGATTCTGTCAGCCGTCTGTGAATCTGTAATCATATTTCTGTGGTGCTTTCACCTCGTCTTCTTTCCTGCAGGCATGTATAGAAAAACAGGCATTTTGGCTTCTCTGTGTTCCTCTTCTCACTTGGATTTTCACCGGTTCATTTATCATTTCATCTCTAATGAAAATTTTGAACTTGACTCATCTGTCTGCAGTTGAGTTTTGGTCGTCAACTGCTCTGCTAGCAAATGCTGGACCTCTGCCTCTGAGTTGAATTTCAGCTTTTTCCCCTACCACCATACTAACACTACAGCACTGTAGCTTATCCAGACAGATATCTTTATGATTTTCTTTACTGTTACATGGTTGGCCATGATTTTTATTTACTTATATGGTGAGTTGGAAAAACGCCATGAAAGGGTTTATTAGCTTAAATTTTTTTTTTTCAAAATGGCTTACTTTGTTCTGTAGCTATGATGCATGCTAATACGTGCCTTGAGGAGCCTTCAGTCCTTGTGATTCTTCCTACTCTTTGTGGCCATTCTGCTACCATCTCTCTCTAACTGGATAGTGCAAATCTATGATCAAGTACTTCCAGCTCAAATCTTTGCAGTTCTTGATGGCTAAATTTGTTTATGCCCACTACATTATGCTGCATCTTCTGCATCTGTTTTGTGAATCACACAAATTTACTGCTTTATCATTTCACTACATTTACCAGTTCTTCTGATATATTCCTGGAACCTTGCTCTCAAAGCAATTTTCACTTCTTCTTCATCAAGGTCCTGCATTTTATCTTTCATTCTGTATCTTCCTTTTGCTTGCTTCTTACTTTTGATTTATCACTCCAGTGACTTCAGCTACATCCATCAGTTTCTGGAACATTTTGCAAAACTGTTTCTCATGTGAAGCAGCTTGGAATGCTGCCAGCTGATTCTCTTGCTGTTCCTGTTTATCTATCCTACACTTCCCCCTTTCATTTCTGTGCTGGGAACAACTATTTTTTCTCAGTCTGTTGTAACCTCAAGAAACCAACTTGCCAGGCCTGCGCTAGCATGCTCCCCATTGTTAACTCAACAGTATTAGGCTGCAATGCTTACCAGGCATGAGTTCATCTCTAATTCAGCTAAGACATGACATGATAAACACCTTGGCCTCCCATCACAAAAGATATAATTCAATTAATAAGCTCCCTGTTAAGTCTTCTTTCTGTATGGAACAGTCCCTCCTCCAACACCATACTTGACTCTTCACAGCCTAGTGATGTCTCCTGGAGTTTCTGCAGTTAGAGGAAATTGACATCGCTCTACATCATGTATTGCTTGTTCATATTAGCATTATTAATTCCAAAACCATGCTACGCACATGTCATTAGAAGATTACATCTCATAATGACAAACACAGCTGTATTGATACTAACCTCTGTCTAGTGCAGATCAAGAGATATTGTATATTTGTACTGCAATAATGTTCATATTTCTCTAAATAGCTCAGCAATTAAATGACACAGACAGAACTACTTATCCTCATATGAAAAATCATAGCCGTACAGAGAAAATACTGCTGACAGCATGGGTGTTCCTTGAATGGTTACCAAGATATTGTAAGCTGTTAATACATTACATAATTCATACTTATTATGGCTATTGTGGCTTATATAATTCAGTTTAACACCTAGAACTGAATGAATGTGATCATTGCAAATGTTAGTTTGTGCTGAACAGTTTGACATTTACAGTTTTCTAGTAAAAATTACATTTCTAGAGATACAAACATTTGTTTTAGCTGTGAGGCAATGACAAATTTTTTTAAAAGTTCAGGCCAAGCTCCTGTGAGTTAGAGTACAAACTCAAAAAGAGCTCCATTAGAAGCAATGAGTTAAAATAAAAAACAATACTATGAAGTTAAGATATCTTTTATTAAATCACACAAGCCCTCCAATGGCTTTTGCTTTCAAGACTTAAGTCTCATAAGTGAAGGGATTGCATCCAAAAAAAGGAGGTTATTACCTCTCTGTACTGTTCATAAGACCAATAATTAATTATAACGCCCCGTTTTGGTATGTACCTCTCCAAACATCTGCACCAACTGGAAAGGCCACAGAAATACCTCACAAAAAGAATCCATGGCCTCCAACACCTGTCCTATGCGGACAGGCTCAAATTACTATCACTCTACTAGGTATCATACAGATTGCTCAGAGGTGATCTGTATCTTGCCTACAAGCCAATCTCGGACCCTGCTTTACTACAGATGCTCTATACATCCATAAGTCTAACTCCTCGTGCATTACCCCCTCGAAAGCCCTGAATCTAATATGCATCATCAACAAAACCAGCTGGAGACAGGTCTGTCTACCAGAGGTTGCCCCTTCTCTAGAATAGACCTCCAATACAAGTCAGAGTACCTCGCTGATCCTCTTCAAGTGCATCCGTGATGAGTGGATGGGAAACCACAAATTTGTTCCAAGGGTTCCACCTGTGTCCCTCATTGCCAGGGGCAGCAGGTGCTGACTGAGGTTTCTTTTTGGGGATAAACCCTTGGCTAGGTTTGTAAGGACCTCAGGGCCATCAACCTAGTAACCGCATATGATATACGAAAACATTAAAGTCCATTTCTATAGAAAAGTTAAAAGTCAAATGCTGCAAATTCAAATACAAGCAACCACATAAGTCAAACAATAAAATTACATCATTTTCTTACCCCCCCCCCTTAATTTTAATATGGGTTTTACACTTACAACTTTATTAAATCCAGGAATTCTATCAACCTTTAAGTTGGCAATCCATTTATGTTCAACTTTCTCCGTCTTCAACTTTATATCTCCTCTCCAAGCTGATATGTATATCAGAAGCAAGACCACAAATTCAAAAACTGTGGTTAATCCCTTCTCTGTATATGTTTATATAATGCCTTTGTTTCTTTAACCTAACATATCCCATGATTTAAATGAGAGTGAACTATCTGTTTTGCAGAAAGGACTAGCATTCACTGAAGCTAAAAATGGCAATGTATCTGATATTTTGACTGATATTAGATTGTTTACAAGACAAATGAATTTAAGATTACTTTTTGCAACAAGTAATGATAGCTCCAGTAAAGTGCTGAAAAAATGTTTTTTATACCAAATAGTAATCCTATAATAAAAATTTCTGAACAATCATGTGAAGATATTATTTATGAGCTATTTAATAAGAAGAGCAAAAATAGCAAAGGCTTCTTTGACCTAACAGCACAGGAAAGAATGGCTTTAGAAAACGTATATCTAATTTTTATACTGTGATAAAAGGATCTGATAAAGGTGGTGGTGTAGTGGTGATGGATAGGAATAAATATATAGGTACAATTGAGGACATGATAAAAGAACCAAATGCATACAAGAAAATTAAACATGGGTTTTAATGCTTATTTCTAAAGTAAATTCAGAAGTGTATAATATACATTTAAATGGCATTTTTGATTCAGAAAATCAGAATCTTTTTCATGTACATCAATCATGTATGATTTACCAAAAATTCATAAGGATGATAAAAAAAAAACCTATGCAACCAATAGTGTTGGGAAGGAGTTGACAGACAATTTCCTTATATTTAGAAAGGTGTTTATCAGAACTTGTAGTATCAAGTTATATTCAGGATGCAAAAAATTTTTTTGAATAAATCATATTTAAGGGATAGGAAAAAATACAAGTGAAACCCTTATTTTCCAGACAGTGGATGTTGAATCATTTGTCACATGTATACTCAATAAAATAAGCACAATATATTTAAGAAAATCTTTAAGTTTGCATTTTGATATAAGAAATGATGAGATAATTGAGGTGTGTGAGTTAATGCAATTAATTTTAGACAATGTTTTTACTTTTGAAAAAAATTATCTTCAAACACAGGGCATTGCAGTGGGTACGAGAAAAAACATACCAAGGAAGAATATTGGCCTGAAAGGTTTGTGTATTCTAAATAAACAGGTTTGCTACTTACTATTACCTGCCTAGTGTTTCGGATCACTGGACTTTACTTTGCTTATTGCAATGGGTACTTCAGTTGCAAATAGTTATATCAATTTAGTTATGCCCCAATGGGAGTGTGAATATGTATTTATGGAGAATGGGTTTTATCAAGAATTACTGTTCCATAAATGCTTCATGGACAATATTTTTATAGTGCAGGTGAGCTCACATGTAAGACCTGATTTACTTTTAGATTAGTTAGTCAAAACAACAGCATTTTAAAATTTACAATAAAATCATATGATAGTATAAACGTTTTAGATGTCACAATACAGAGAACAAGAATAAGGATAGACATAGATATCACTGTTTATAAGAAACTAACTAAAAGAAATGCTTATGTAGACAGATCGACTATATATCCTATCCATGTATTTTGGACCGTGATTAAGGGTCAGTTGCAGACAGTACTGAGGTGGAATACAAATGATGAGCTTGTCCTGATGCAGATGAATGAATTACAAAATTACTACATACAAAAAGGTTATCGTGATGCAACTGCTTTGAGGATATTTGATTTAGTTAAGGATGAACATAATAGCACCATTAAAAAGATACATTATTCTAATGACTATAATAATAATAATAATGGATGGGTAACATAGAAACATAATAACAGAGATGTTTTAACAAATAAACAAAAGACTATATAGATACCATAAGAAAAAAAACTGGAATATCTTACACTCATTGCATAATAAGAAAAATTTTGTAGAATATCAACAAAGCTTCTTATATAAAAGAGAAGAATTTAAAACAAATTTTATGCTATAAGGAAGACAGCCTAGAATGACAGCTGTTGTAATGAGAAAAAAAGGACTACTCCCCTATTTGTGCTGTCATCAGTATGATTTCATACACAGAAAATACATTTTTTTGCACAGCCATTGACAAAACAAAAATTATATTTAAACACGTGAGCTGTGATACTAAATGTTATATATACTGCTTTGTGTAAAGCCTGTAAATCCCTCTATATAGGTAACTCTAATAGGAGATTTAAAGACATAATATGCAATGACATATCTGATATAAAACACAATCACATATCTGATATAAAACACAAAGTGGAAATGAATGCATTATTTAACCATACACAAAGATAAGACATTAACCATAATTTTGAATTTGTGGTCTTATAACTGATTCACATATCACCTGGGGTAAGCGATATAAGGTTAAAGACAGAGGAAGTTAAATAGAAATGGGTTACCAACTTAAGGGCTGACAGCATTCCTGGACTTAATGAAGTTATACATGTAAAACCCTTAATAAAATTAAGGGGATAAGGAAATAATGGAATTTTATTGTTTGACCTATTATGTGGTTGCTTGTATTTGAATTTGTAGCATATGACTTTTAACTTTCTATATAAATGGACTTACATGTTTTATATGATACATGTGATAAAGCTTAAGGGCAAAAGCCAATGGACGTTTTGTGTTATTTTAATAAAGATGTCTTAACTTCATGGTATTGTGAGATGTTTTTTGTTTTCTATTTTTTATTTGGACTATCAGTGACTGGCTCTGTGTTTGCCTGCTTGAGCTACTTTTGAATTTACTCTAGGTAATATGTTAAATAAGATTTCTTCAAGGATTACAAAAGTTGCAAATAATCATATTAAACAGCAATGAAACCTATACTCTTATAAATGTGTTATATGTTTTTTTTTCAGATGTCTCAAACTTAACATTTTACTTGTATACAGTATTAAAAAAATTTCCAATTTTCCCTTAAATGAAATATAACCTCTGTTTTTTTTTTTTAATTTCAAATTATAAGCTCAAATTTAATTTAGTGCAGCATAATAAGCTGCTCAGGAGTCTCAGAGTCAAGTTCAAAACAGTAACAGTTCCCTACATAAATCCAGCACTTTATAACAATGTAATCAAACAAACTATTATAAAGCGGCATTACTTAACAAATCAACAGATTAGAAATATATAGTGCTTATTGCAAAGAACATTACAATTGCGCTTAAATATGAATGTCAAACAAGACAATCCTCCCACTTAATACATCAGTGTGATGCTGTACCAGCATCAAAATAATAAAAGGAGCAGTTCCTCCACC
Organism: Protopterus annectens; assembly: GCF_019279795.1. NCBI lineage: Eukaryota > Metazoa > Chordata > Ceratodontiformes > Protopteridae > Protopterus > Protopterus annectens. The sequence continues at coordinate 740,719,161 of NC_056748.1, forward strand.
ACATAGTAAGCACTCCACAACAACAAATATAAAACAGACTGATAGAAATTGTTCTTTCTATAATCTGACAGACAGAATAGCAAAACACAACTCTTATTACAAAGAATCTTAGAACAGCCATATTAGAAAAGAAATGCCAAGTAAAGCAAAGCACCCAATCAGTAAATGACTTACTTTGGTAAACATTTAAAATCTCAGGACCAGCACTGCTTTAGTCCCGAGATGTGGAAACCAAACTGATGAAAATCTGAACTCAATTTAATAAGTCCAAGATTGCCATTTGTCAGAATATTCACTTTTCTCTCAAGTATGGTAATCTCATACTTGGCATATGTACGTTTTTTTTTTTTGGGGGGGGGAATTGGGGGCTTACCTTCCTGCAAAAAAAATAAGTTTAAAGGTTAGGAGTGATGTTTGATATTTACTCATCTCCTGTACTTTCGGTCATTTTTTTTCAGTGTCTCAGGCCTCAGCAGTGTGAGTCAAGATTTCAGTAGGAGGCCCAGATTTCAGTATAAAGCTATACTAGCACTAAAATGTTAAGAAAGGCAGACTACCTACATAAATGATTTTCTTCAGTGCATAAAAAGTAAATTGCTAAACACCACTCAAAGGACCATACACTTTCAATCCAAATCAAGTAGAGCACCTCCATGACCCGGTTTAAGTGCAACCTGGAAGACTAGATGGGACACCATAAATTTCTGTCAGGTTTGCTCCAGCTTCTCTCCTGGACATGTGTAATCCTTGCTAGAAAAACATAGCGCTTAGACAATATCTCTCATGTAGTATTATATTGGGATTTAATTGCTAGGCTTGTAAAGACCCTCAGGTCAATAGCCTACTAACATCCTATGAACATATGACTTCTATCAGGACAACAAGCACATATGCAAAAGCCACCAGGGTATACGTTCCTCCATGACCGAATAGATCACTGTGTAGATAATGTCAATAAATCAATCCAATATCTACTTAATAGTCAGATACTTGCACTTTAGTTATTTTTGTATTTTGTTTCCTTCAGCTGACGTTACCTCTGGAAAAAAAATCATAAATGCACATGTCACTGTATGAGTGTGCTGACTACCTAGCCCTCAAGAAGGCATCAAGGAGTACTGTTTTTTGCAAAAAATGCAAGAAAATGTATGTTTACTCTGATAGATTCATTAACCTTCTGTGCAAGCCCATAGCAGATAAACTGAAAAACAAATAATGAAGCTGAATAATGCATCACTAAGGAAGTTACATTTATGAAATATATTAGTACCTTATGAATATTTAACTGAGCTTCTTAAAGCAATATTAATCATTAACTGCGCATTATGTTCAATAAACATTTTATAATCAAATAAAACTTAAAAGGAAGCATAATTTAAGATATACTATAGTAAGGCATCAAAAAGTCTATTACATATTCTACAGTGCCTTACCTTCAACTTTTGAATGAAGTATTTGTAAAATGAACATTTGTTGTATCAACCACCTCAAGCTTTATAGATCATGGCAGATTTTGATCCCTTCATGTATAATTTAATAAAAATATTGACCTAAGTTAACCTTTTTTTATATTTTGACAATTATTCCATGTAAAATTATTTGTAGATTTCTTTAAAACAAATATAGTTGTCCAACCTTTTCAATTTTATCCTTCAAAGTATAGTTCTAATACAAGGTTATTATTCAGTATACAATGAACAGTTTCTTCAAAATAATTAAACAATTTTATTTTAATAGACAGAAACATTTTCATCTTAGCAAAATAAAAAAATGACTTTTGATGTTATTTTTAAAAAGCTTTAACCAATATCTAACAAGTGTTCCTCTTTACCATAGTTTTAGAAGAAAATCACTGTCAAATGTAATGATGTTGCTGCCAATTTGAACAGTCAAAGGTGAACATGCAGTTTTAAGATCAGTTCTTTATTCAAATAATAAACAAACATTGTAACTAGAGATCTTGGTGGAGAGCCATGTTTAGTTGAAAGCTACACTAAAGATCTGTGTGCTCTCTCTATGCTAAAAAATCCCATCTTACAGATTTACAATTTTGGAAGCCAATCAGTTAAGACGTTTATTATGTTGCCATTGCCCATTTTCTCTGGCACTCAAAGAGGTAAAAAATGAGTGTTGATATTTGCATTTCCTAATTCCCAACTTCCTTGAAATGTAACACTTTCACATACACAGGATGCTGCTTCTCCTTGGTTGGTCATTAGTTTCTATACTCACAATCCACTCCTGTCTTTCTCAATGCTCTTATAACAACTGTTTTACCCACTAGGCCAAATACCTGTCATTCTTTTAAAAAAATCTATAAACTGCATGTTCTTAAAATTAGCTACATACTCAAAAAATAAAAAAAAGTGTCTTAGCTTTCTGTACTTCCCAATCATTCAATTGGTAGTAAAATGCATGGGGAGAAAACAGTCCATATAGATTCCCTTACAATTTTAATTCTCTAAATTTTAGTTCTGATAAAGTCCATAGATTTGGAATAAAAGCTCTTAACTAAATTTGACATTAAAAGGATAATTTCTTTCTTTTGTGTGTGCTTTTTTTCCATGCAGCTGCCTTTTATGCTGTTTTGGGTGGGTTTGTTAACTATATGTTATCTTTGTAGATTCCCTTACAATTTGCAGATCTACATTTCATTGAACTTTAAATCCAGTCTTAGTTTCCCAGAGTTTTGTTTACCTAATTCAGTTTGTATGAGCTAAGCTGTACTGACAAATCACAATTACTACATGCACTGTGCTCACCCATTTAGGATTCTTACCCTTTCCCCATACTTGTGTGACTAAGTATAGTGAAAGGTGCGAGAATGAAACCTCCCACTATGGTGGCCGCAGGGAAGCTTGTATCTGCTTTTGTACAGTCTGGTGATTCAGAGAGGCATGTGCCGATTATGATTTGAGTCTTCAATTATTGTGTGGGGATTTAATAACTTGTAGAACCATTTAGGTGTACAGCTTTTTGATTCCTTTCTAAGTTTGAGTACATAATACCAAAACTGACTTTTTATACCTCTGATCACAATGATATTTACTCCATTCAATTACAACTAAACAATCAATGAAGCATTCATTTTTCCCCTGCAGTTATCAGTTGTCACCAATTCCTCTTCTCTGGGTCTACCGAATTTACCTTAGCCTCACCTGGGCTCAACCTGCTCACCCTCCGTGGATGGTGAGATTAAGGAAACTGGTGCAGCATCATACTGCTGCAAGGAAATGTGCCTTAACTCTCATACCCTCATGGCAGCCTTGCCAGCTCCACAATCACTACCCTCAGGAGGTGCATGCACAACCTCCTAAGTGGCTCAACTCTTATGTAGCACAGAGGTCATCAGGCTTGTCTGCTGCTTAATGCAGTGAGCCCTAGATTGCCTCACTCTCCACAGGATGATTTAGCTGACATCAGCAACTCACTCCACCCCCCTCCCCCGCCATGTCCCTTCTCCAGCACCAGTACTGCTAATCAAACATGAGTAGTGTAGGGTGCAATAACAGCTTTCTCCCTTTGTGCTATGGTGCCACTAATGAAGCACTCAGTTTTGATTATTCTCCTTCAAACCCTAATCCAGTTACATTGGTAACTGCCACTGTCTCCTTTTTTATTGATAAATATGCATCTACCATCCTGCCAGTAGAATCAATACCACTTATGAGCTACCAGTCTACATTTTTACATGACTCAATGTTTTCCCTCCAGTTTATTTAGCAACTGGTTTAGCTATTATACTCTCAAATATTTGATGTCTGTTCTTGTTTAAATCGTTCTTCATACTTTCCACTTTCTCTCTTTCTTCTGTGTGTAACACTGCTTCAGAATCAATTTGTTTTAAAACATTATATACTGCCTCTAAATAATTTTCTCTGTTAGTTCCACATGCAAAGTTTTTGGCTATTTTTTCTGCTTTTAGGGAAATAGTTGTCCCTTTCAAATTAACAGGGGGACCACATCTTAGTCCTCTCTTTGTAACAAACATTTGCTTATGTCCTCACTATCTTGCAAAGCAGCTTTACTTTCCATCCTTCGAGAAAGCATTATACAGATTCATTATTTGCATGCTTTGTCTAGACTTATTTGCAGCATTCGTAATACTGATCTTGAGCTACACTGCAATTTTCAACGTGTTTGTATTATGCTCATGTCTTCCTCTGTGCTCAAGTATCTTTGCAAGCTTAACCTTACTTTTATTTATTTCAGTACATTTCTGCCCATCTTATTTCAATCACATGAATGAAAAATATCAACCTGGAAGGTTTTAATTTAAATTCTTAAACTGCACCATAGCAAATTCTACACAAATGTCATCAGGAAATCCTTTCAGTTCTCTTTGTCAACAATGTATCAAGTCAATGGTCTGCTTTCTCGTCATTATCTTTTGTTAATGAACTGAAATTCATTACAATGTCATACTACAAAACTACTACTAACTACTATCAAAACTCCAAATGAGACTACCAATTATTCAATGCCAATATAAGAAAAAACAAATGCAGGATTTTTGGTAAATGCGAGTCAGTAACTTCCCTGGGAAAAAAATCGCTGATCTGACAGTTCGAGATTGTAAGCTTTTGCTTAAATCAGGTCGATCAATCAGCGTTCGCTTTTTTAAGCGTTCGATGATATAATATAGACCCATATGAAATGTATTATAATACTAAATAATGGAAATCCACACATTCTAAAATTGGGAGAGTAGATATTGTAGGTACATACATAAACATGCAGAAGATTAATTTTTTTTTTAATAAGGCATAGCTATAAATGTATACATTTATCAGGTTTCAGCTAAACTTGTTATGCTTCCAGACAAACAGAAACAGGAATACACACAGAAATCTAAGTAGTTTATCCAGTACCCAAATACCAACTTCAGAAGAAAACTTAAGCCACTTCACGAAAAACAAAAAACATTGGAATATGATAACCATACACAGCAGGCCAATAAAATCCAAGCCAAAATTACTTTAACAAAAAGATAATACGAAAATCTCAAGTCTCGAGAGTTAAAGGTTCAAGAAGGACGAGTTCACATGCCTAGTTAAATAAAAATAAAATCTTTCAGAGGCTAAACAGATACTGAATTCTGAATCTACTACACAAGGAACTATACCATGGAATCAAAATATTACAAGGCTGAATTATAAATTATATGTTACCTGTGGATACTGCTACTGTGCATACATGCATACATTAACAGTTTGCTACAGATATAGTAGTGCAATGGATAATATTTTCACTTCACACACCTATAGTACAAGGGCTCACTATTGGCCTCTGATATCTGCCTGTGTGGAGTTTGCATGCCCACCTTACATTGCACCTCCCAAGAACACTGGGTGCTTCTCAAGGATGGAAAGTAATAGGTTCACATCCAGCTCTCCAAGATGAACTCGAGAGGACTACCAACAGAATATACCCACAAATGAACAGTCACAATTCTAGTTGGTGCCTATCATGGTAAGAGTTATGTTACAATCCACTGTAGACATGAACGGTGTGCAATATCCTCTAGACAGGAGGACTGAACAGAGATGTGCAGCATATTGTACAGAGAACATGATCTACAAGTTGTACACAATATTAGCGTTAGCCAATCAGACGTGTAAATTTGATCGCATTGATTAATGTCATAAAGGATGACAGCTTTGCATTGCTAAGTGGGTTGAGGACCCAGCCTACTCTTGACCTACGCTGGGAACTCATATTAATGGTAAGAGGGGCTCATGCCTCTACTGATCAGTGTGGGCCAGCCATAAAGCCCAACAAACTTGGGTTAGCAACTTACTGGTTGGTTGGTGTCCAGTTGTCCAGAATGGGTTACCTCTGGTAACTCGGTTAATTGAAAGATAAGTGAAAGGAGGAGATAGTATATTCTATCCAGGAGACAAAGTGGAAAGGTAGCACAGTGAAATCTCCTGACCTGGTATCCGGAATCTACTACTCATGGGGATGATGAGGATTTTCTGGGTACACATGGTTGGAGCAACAAGAATAAATGAAGGAGAGGCCATTCTGGAGTTCTTTCTGAAAAAAAATGTCTTGATGGTCAAGACATAGTCCACCAAGACAGGCAATCACAAGATCAAATACAAAAGTGGCCAGCATGCAACTTAACCTTCCTTTTAGTAAAGAAACACTACTGCAGCCAAATCAGAGTAAGGTTATCCCTAGTGAAATGGTTGGCCACAGTATAAACCACTGGTAGTCACAATCATCTGCAAACAGTGCATAGAGAAAGCTCCAAGATCTACAGAGGCTAGGCTGAAGATGTGAAAGATAACTAATGTGAAAGCACAGACATTCAAGGAAATATGTCTCTAGCACCTCAAAAAGAGGAGGAAATAGCTACAGTAGAAGAAAGATGGCAGCAGCACAAAATGGGATCTTAGAGCAGATCTGCAACTGAGCCAGGTGTGGAAATCACACACACAAGGAAAACTGATGGTGGAATGCAGACATCCAGAAGTTATCAAAAGAAAGGACGACTGCAAGAAGTAGTGGGAGGTGGAAAAGATGATTTGGGCTAAGAAAGGATACTGCCTGGCTAAGAGAACAGTCACAGTGGCACACAAAAAAAGGGATCCAAGAACCTCTGCCAACTTCAGGAAAGCAGCTCAGCAGATGAATCAAAGAAGCTCTAATAGATTGCAAGGCAATGAGAGAAAGAAAAGAAGATAGATGGCAAATGCCCTTCATATGTGACACCATGAAGAATCTACTCATCAATCCAGAGAACATCAAGGGCAAACAGAAAGAATTAAGTAGAGAAGATTATGAGTTAAGTAAATCCCCACAGAAGCTGCACATCTGCATGCACATCTAACGATGAAACAGGATGGAGAACCCACCCTAGAAGAATGTGCACTAATGAAAATTAAGTCAAGGAAAGAGGCAGGCTCACAAAATGTTAGTATGATTCTGATGTTAAGTGTATTATGAGAGAGATATCTCTAGATCTTACTCATCACAGTATGGAGAGAGAGAAAGGTATATCTTGGATGACTGCAGAATAAACATTCTGGTGCCAGTGTACAAGAACAAAGTCGATATTCACAACTGCAGATAATACAGAAGTATAAAGCTCCTGTCCTACTGCATGAAAGGGATGGACAGGGTGACTGATAAATGAATATGCGTAGTAGTACAAAGCAAGACTGGATCAAGATGTAATGTTTACAGTGAGAGAAAGAAGAAAAAGCTACAGATGATGAAAGAGTCCAACTACACATTTTATGACATGTCAAAAGCATATGACAAGGTCCCAAGAAAGTTTGAGATCATCAGTCCTGCAATGACCTGAAGCACTGGAAACATTGGTGGAATTACTGCAGACTATGTACAAGGACCAAATGGCAAAAGTAGGAGCAGTGTTTGGACCCAAAGAGGGGTTCTCACACAGAGGGTAGATGTGCATCACTGTTCAGCTCTGAGCCCACTTATGTTTATATTCATGGTATACAACATCAGCAAACAAGCCGGAGAGGAGAGATCAACAAAGCTGCTACATGCAGCACTATAACCAGACTCTTAACATGAACCTCAGGAAATGACAGGGGACAGGAATGCAAAATTGGAGACATGATCAAACTTGAGTATAAGAAAGACAGCAGTCATTGTAGCATATGGGAGAAATCAAAAAAAGTTGAGAACTGAGACAGAAGGGAAAACAGTGAAGCAGATTAATGGCTTCAAGTATCTGGGAGGTTTGATCAAGGATAAAGATAATCTAGAAAAGGTTATCAAGGACAGAATCATTGATGCTGCAGCCAACTGGCGCAAAGGGTCAGAAGAATGCCCATGAAGCAGAAAAGTAAGGTGTATAAAACAGTACTGCTCTGCCTTCACTTAGGTAGTGAAGCAGACCAGGTGAGGAAGTGTGGATGGGTAAGAAGGGTGTAAAATATAGGATATATGAAGAAATGAGGACATCACAGCCAAAGCCAAAGTAACCCCAACTACAGAGAGATTCAAGGAGAATAGATTATGGTAACATGGTCACACGTGCAGGAAAGCAGAAGACAATCCGGTAAAGGAGAACTGTGAGATTTAGGGGAAGATAAAAGAAGTCCAGCCAAGAGAGATGGATGGTTTGCATGACAGACGTCTTGTGACATTTGGTAATGACTGTCATAGAAGGTAAGAAAGTGGGAATGAATCAAGAAAGTTGACAACAGCTAGAGTCACACCTCAACCTCATGTAAAAATCTGAAAAATGGAGTTGATGATGATGGTGATTCTATACTGATAACTTTAAAATGTCTTAACTTCTTACTTTTACTTGTTTAAGAGTGATGCTCTCTATTACTTTACAGATGTATCTGACCATGCAATCTTACTTCCTTCACAGTAAAAAGTTTGTTTCTGAAAATAAGTCCTTGTTGCCAGACAGATATAAAAAAAGAAGAGCTTTCACGGTAATTTTCCATTATCGGGGCAACAGTTCTAAGGCGCTAGCATGCATACGCACTGAAGATTCCAGCCAAATGACTGCAGATTACGTTTGTCGACATCTGCTTGTTTCCTAACAAAAAGTGACAGTCGTGTATGCTTGCAGGTATCAAAGCTCTCCAGCCAGGGATGTCAGAAATTTCTGTTTTGCACTTCGGCTCATTGTATAGCGTTGCTCCTCACTTCCCTAATACTTGAAATGTGCTTATTGTCTCCAGTTGTTGCCTCGGTAAAGAATGTGCACTTAGTGTTCCATTTGTTGCCTCCAACAAACAAATGCTGTTTTTATTTTATTTTTAATTTAGTCCTTTTTAATATGAGCAGATTTCCATCAGGCATGCTCCACTCTGCAATTGCCACTGTTGTAATCTGCATTAAAAATGTCTTTAGGCAGTTCTGCATGTTCTGGGCACTGTGTGTTAACAGTGCTACTGAACCAGGCTCCCAAAAATATATATGTTTAGGTGAAGTACACTGGGTCTGCTTTGCATGATTACACCCTTCATGATGTAACATCACACCACAAGGAACGGGGACAAAGCCAAAATGACCAAGGGAAAAGTTTAAAAATCAAGGATACGATTTTATATATTTCCACTATTTAGTCAAGACATTGATACAACAACTACAGAATTGCTATTAACATGCCATTTGGAACACAGGATGTGTTAGCTGTAATGTGTGCCACTTTGAAAGAAAATTCCCATTTTGTCTCATAAATTAAACATTTTGGTAGGTCAAAATAACAGTAAGGAAAACAGGCAAATTTGGGAAGCAGGACAAGTGCATCCCTTCTCTGGATCTTGTCATGACCAATAACTATTGGAGGCCAATCATTTGTTTTGTGATGAGACCACTCACTGTGTGTATTTATTGTGCGACACCATTTCGCCGTATCTTCTATCTAGGTTATACATCCCCAGGTTCTTTTTTCTTTCTTTCTTTAACAACCGCTTCAGGACTAACAACTGTGCGATCAGTGCGTGCGGGTTTAGGCACCTTAGAACTGTTGCCTCAATAACGGAAAAGTACCAGCTTCACTTATATTACATCACAGCTTCAGTGAACAGTCAATATTAAGCACAACAGCTTGAGACCACAGCAGTTCATTTAGAAAATATTTTTAATTCAAAAACACAACAGAATCCACTGTGCCTGTGTTGTACATAAATACATATCAGTGCAGAAAAGGCAGCATTAAATTATTTGGTACTTGCTATGTTTCCCTGATACATTAGTGTAACAGTGGGTTCCATTAGCAAAGAAACCAGCCTGAGCAAATACTGTGCACACAATTTAAACCCCAGACTGTGAGTATGCAAAAGTACTAACAGTACTGTGATAAAAATGTTCTTGAACATTCTGTCGCCTGTTCATGCTCCTCTTTACCCACTCCTCAAACTAAAAACAGACAAGACTGGTCTTGTTAAAGGGGATGAAATGTCCATGGTAAGCGCTAGGAAATTATGACATTCCTCTTTATGGTGTGTATCTGTTGAATGCAACAATGATAGAAACTGTTGGAGTGTAAAACAATCTCTGTGCTGAAATACAGAAATAAAATATTAATACCATTATACAATGCCATATTACAATCCATACTTAATTTTCCTTCTAGTTGATTATTTCTGTTATGAATCTACAGGAAAGCTAGGATGGTATATGGAATCTCATTGTCTACTGTCATCAAAATGCTCTATAATATTTTATGTGCAAATCTGCAGAAAGCATTGGTATGACAAAAAATGATTATTGTTCTTTTATTGTTCTTGAAGGTGCCCATATTACTGAGGAGCACTTCTAAGATTGACAAGAAGGAAAACTAGCTGGATGATAAGCAGGAAAACACAGCTGGTTACCTTTACACTGGGCTTGCAGTTCAATAAAAATTACAAGGTGCACTCTTTTTGTATTTTTTTTCTTTTGCAAAGCAATGTCTCATATTTTCTGCTTGCCTAAACAGGAAAACAGAGTTACTATTTTCACAAAACTTCCATGAGACTCGCAGGTACACATTTGTAAATTAACAGTATTCAACAATGGCTTCCCATATGCAAATGAGCTAAAATATAAAAAATTAACTGAAATAAAGAGGTGCATGCCAGTGAACAAGTGGGGTATGGAGCAGCAGCTTAACTGCAAAATCAAAAGCAGTCACTGCAGAGGAAGTCTTGTCAGTCATTTTTAGAAAATGAGCCATCCTTTTCTGAAACAAAGCCGAAAAAGCTGCATCACGGTTAATGGATTCAAATATTTAGCTTATTAGCAATGGTCACCACCACTTTCAGGACAGGCATGAATGAGGAAATCTCACTGAAATTGCTGCTGGAGACAACCTGTGTATGTACATGTAAGGCTTGGGAGTAGTGCCGACTCTCTACACAATGTGCAATTTCATGAAGGCCATTCAAGATACTTTTGGATAGCTACAAAGAGAAAAATGTACAGTTTATATTTTAGACAAGCAATTTGCATGGCAAGATACATACAAAATAAAAGTAAAGAAACAAATACTCACTCTTCTTTCCATGGAACCATACATATATATGTGTATAAGTATATGTGTGTATATATATATATATATATATATATATATATATAAAATTTTAATGAATTTAAGAGTTGCTGACTATCAAAGGAGAAACAAACTCCAAGTACCTGTGACTAAGCACTGTGCCAATTATAACAGCAATAATAAAAAAGACGCAATATAAAATAACAAGAAGCTAATAAGGAAAATATAAAAACTACGATATCATGGAATTGAGAAGACTAATAACTGAAAAATCCTGCAAACAACAGTTACAAAGGAACCAGATAAAGGTTGCTGGTGGAGCTCTCGTACAGATCGGATGGACCACATGAAAAAATGTAATAGGTCGGCTATATGATAATGCAAAAAGTATTCAGTTCCTGCTTAAAACTGGCAAGTGCTGGGGAATCCCTCAATCAGGTAGGTAGCAAATTCCACAAGTAAGGACAGTGATAACTAAAAATTTGAGTGTCCAAGGACTTTAAGTGCCATGATGGAACTATTAATAGCCCATAACAGGAAGAATACAGGGGGTCAGATTAGACCATACCAGGAAAATAGCTCCCAAATGTACAGGAGGCCCAAGCCATGTAGGGCTAAACAGACTAAAACAAGAACTTTATATATGATGCACTGCTTAACAGGCAGCTAATACAGATTCTGCAAAGACAGTGCACTGTGTTGGAACTTAAAGATTTCACTAAATAATTGGGCAGTGGAGTTCTGCACCAACTGCAAGCAAGTAAGCTCTGCATCAGGTAGCCTTAGGTATAGGGCACTGCAGCAGGCATGTAAGGAGGAGACATGGGTATGCACTACATGACAAAGGTCAGAGTTTGGAAACAGGCAGTGGACCCGTGTGATATCCTGAAGACAGAAAGAAGACAACTGACAACATAAAAAACCTGGTCCTTGAGTATGAGCTGTTCATTAATAATCACTCTTGGATCACAAGCCTTTGACAAAAAACATAACCTGTCTCAGCTGCAAGAAATGTCAGGAGGCAAAACCAGCACAGAAACCCCACCAGAGTTGCATTAACTGCCACTGTCTTGGACATGTTAAGACAATTACTGAACATACAACCATAGATACGTTTCAGGTTGTGCGTCAAACAGTTGAGCACAGGCATAGACGTCTGTAGAAACAGGAGGTAAAGCTGGGTGTCATCAGTGTTACTGTAGACCTTGTGAATAAATAATGTCCCCCAGTGGCAGTATATATAATGAAAAGAAGTGAACCAAAAATGGAGCCGGCACTACCCCACAATCTAGAGGGTGGAAGAAGAGGAAACAAACCTAGATATCACCCTTTGGAAACAAGCAGAGAGATAAGTAGGTGAACCAGTTTAGGACTGACCAAGAAATACCACAGTAATTTTCTCAAAGCAGTCCAAAAGAATATCATGATTTATTGTATCAAAAGCTGACAAGAGATCAAGAAGGACCAAGATGGAATAATCAGTGGCAGATTTAGGCAGGGGTGCGCGACAGCCCCTTTTCAACTTTTTTTTTTTTTTTTGGAAAATCAGGTGCATCTTTCCAGAAGAATCCTGTCACCAATGCGCCAAATACATCAGGGATGTGGAGATGTGATTGGAGATTGCAGTCAGATGATTAGTTATTGTAATAACATGTATAACGGTCTTCCTCCAACTGCATCTTCCCTTGTAATTTTGGTGCATTGGTGAGAGCTGTGACAGTAAATCATTGTAGGCTGTTGTTGGAAGATGGTGTTCAATTCTGTACTAGCTGGACAAGGTTTATATAACTACTGGAGTGATCTCACTTTGAGGTAATGTAGCTCTTCACTTTGTACAAGGCACCCATATACTGGTTAATTCTGGTTGGAAAAAAGGAACTATGTAATCGTACTACTACTTGTAATGACCCAGAGTCCCAGCCATGTGTCACTGGGTCTTCCAAACCCAGCCCTGAGCCACACTTCCAATTTACAAAGGGTGGTACTTTGGAATGTCACAAGTGAAGTCTGGTAAAGTTTTACCAACCCTGGTCTTACCCCCATAAATATGCTGCCTCCAGGATCCCAGAACCTGTGTCCTCACAGTACCCACAACTCCAGGTAACCACTATACCCAGCGATTCGCCAGATGAGTAACTAGTGATCAAGACACTGGACATCGTGTTAACACTATTAATAAATATCCAGGACTGTTTAGGAAAATACTCACATATCATGACACACTCCTATTCACTCCTCTAGAATAAATGCCCCGATGTGGGGGCAGTGCCATTTGTGTCAACTACACATTATTCTGTAAGTGCAGGCCCTTCTGATGTCACTCCAGTGCGGCGGTACCTAGAGAAAATCAAATATAAAATATTGCAAAAACTGGTACAAAATTCATAGGGCCGTGCACAGAGGGCGCAAAAGAAATACTGGGTACCTTTGCAGCTAATGCCCCAGATCTCCTCTTAAAACACGTACTTCTCTTGGCCCGCTGTACTTTCATACCTGACACAGCCAGGTGTACTCGTTCAAATATAAATTAGAAGTATGTTCTAAAAATGTCCCACTTTGGGCATTTGAAAAGGTGGCAACCCTACTTACATTAAAACTCTGCTGTTTAGATTGATCGCACAGTGTGGTTCCTTTCTATAGGAACGAACGTTCTAAAAACAAATGTTTTAATGTAAAGTGTAGTAGTTAAGCACTAATTAATTCAACTCCAGTGCTTTTTAGAAAGATCATTCACCATGTAGAATTCAGCAGCTTTGGTGACAATTTTCTTCTTTAATTTTTCATTTTTTCCTTTGAATCACAACTATTTTTTTTTTTTTTTGCATTTATCTTCAGCATTATTGTACTGAAGTACACTAGAATAATACCCAATGCATAATCATGAGGCCAGTGAAGACTTCACATGCATATTTATTCATTTATTACTCGCACACGTCTCTCTCACACACACACACACACACACACACACACACACTTACATGCATATAACACAGAGCTATGTAGAGATTGAGAAATAAAAAAATACATTTTTTCCCACAGGAGGACGCTTTGCGAACTGCGCATGTGTGCAGCTCTTGCAATTATTTCCTGTACCACGGCCCTGGCTTTTTTTAAGCAAAGCTGTCTTGTATGTTTTTATTAATTGACTACTTGTCACTCCCTGTTGGGGATGTAGAAGGGCGCTGATGCGCTCTTCTATCTCTGCCCCCAACATGGCTAGCAAATGGAAAGTTGCACTGAGGGTGGAATTTGACCACAGTTGCTCAGACAGTGTAGAATATCTGACTCTTAATTTTGGGCCCTTTGAAACTGTGCACCACTGGAGAAGACTACCGCCCTGCGAAGAGTTTGTAGAAGCCAGCCGCTTCATTCTAAACAAAAAGCACCACCAGCAACAAGAAAATAAGGGAGTACAAGTCCAATGTACCCAGGACCAAAGCGCTTAAGTCACTGCTCTGGTTACTGCTGGTGCTTCTGGTTGTTGGTTTTAAGAAATGGGAATTTTGTGCTGCTGTTTTACATTCAAAACCCCCTTAACTGATATGAGTGAGTAACTGAAAGCAAAGCAAGTTCAGATCCCACATCTCTGCATTACTATACTGGTGAGATCACTGCAGGGCTTTGTCTTCTCTGAAGTGCCTTCTGGTAAAATGGGGTGGGAGTCTGGCCCACATTAAATTCCACAACATGGGGAAGAGGTGATGCCCTTATCCAAATATTAGAATATAATATGCCTATTTCTTATTTAAGTAAAAATTACACAGCATTCATTTTTAAATCTTCCATTGTAGTTATTGTACAGTTACTGCTGAATCTGCTTTTTAATTGCTTTGGATCCAATCCGGCCATAAGAAATCTGCTTTGTATTTTTAATCAATCATTTGGCCTTTATAGATAACTACAAGGCTATCACTCAGCAGCAGATTACTAGAAGTCTAGCCAAAAAAAACTCAAACTCTGCATCTATCTGTGAGGTAAGGACCTAATTATATAACCACTGATTTATATTTCAGTGGCTACAATAAATTTTGAGAGTCAGTAATATATTTTTTTTGTAGTGCAAAAGTTTTGACTTGGTACAGCAAACACGCACGCACACACACACACACACACACACACACACACACACACACACACAAAACATTTCAGCAAGAGAGTTAAAAGAAAAAGCAGAATTCAATCAATGAAAACCAGTAAAACTAATTCCAAAATATGTTATCATATGCACTCTGACACTCTTGTTGGACAGAGTCACGTCAGGATACATTTCCAGTGCGGGGGAAGTCCTCCAGAAAATACACCCTGGCAAAATGTTGTATTCTAGCAACGTTCTAAACTTATAAGAGCAATATTTAAAATGTAATGAGATAACCAAGCACGGAGGAGAGAACACAGCTAGGAAATGTAATATAAAGGCATGGCACATACAAATAAAAAAAGAAATACAAAAAGTAAAAAATCTTTAGCAGTTTTTATTGATCAGTAAAGATTTTAACTTTGTACTTTTGAAATTTTTTTATGTATCTTGTCTTTGAACATTTTTGTCTAACTTCTCATCTGTACTCCGTTCTCTTTATTTTACTCGTTTATTGCGTTATACGTTATTTTAAATATTTAAAATGTGCTCGTATTTTTTGGCCATTTTGTTCCCCAATTGTTTTTGGCTTTATCCAGATTTCTTGTCATAAGAGGTTGAGAGGTATGATGTATTTTAGGGGTGTACCAAGCAAATTCTATTTTATGCCCAGAAACTCTTAATACACAGCTAGCCCCAACCCCTCCACCAACAGACAGATAGATACCGGTTACAAATGGACATCTCTCTCAAAATGCTGCCTGCCCCTCCCCAGTTCTTTTCAACTGCCCCCCCCAAAAAACTATTAAAACTAATGTTTCTATTCACTATATTGTACCTGTTTTAAAAGCATTTATTTATAGACAGTTGTGGACATCATATGACCTAAAAACATGTTGATGTGATGGTCAAAAAAATGTACTCTGTAGAGAACAAAGAGTATGCCTGGCTACACCCAGTTATAGCCATTCATGTTCACTAAAATAGCAGTTGATTAAAGCCTGGTCAGTCTGGCTGGCACCCTTTTGCAAATATATGGCCCCTGTGAGAAAAATTATTGCTTATGCCATCTCTGATATTTCAGATTTTGAATTCCACTATTCTAAAATTGAGCAAGAGTTTTGCCATCAGTTTGGAGTAATGAACAAATCCATTTGTAGTTATATGGCTATCTTTTTAAACTGGTATGAGATCAAACTCGAAGTCCTTTGCAATGTTCCTTCATCCAAATCTTCTGTCTGAATAGGAAAAAATAATAACAGTCTGTGCATCTTGCTTTACACTCTCAGTATTCAGTACACCAGTGAAAAAGGGCAGTCCTGTTAACTTTGCTTTCAAGTACCTGCTGCCATCATCACTTTGGGATTACAACAGTAACTCCAACGCATCTGACATTCTGGGCTGAGATTCGTGAAGATATGCTGCACAGATGTACTATACATATATGTATACTGTTAAAGGCAACAGAGTAAGAATTATTATGGACACAATAGTGAGGAAGAATGCACGATCAGGCCACTGTCACTGCTCACTTATGATATCATGAGCAGAGCTAGTATCATGCTAACCCACGGAGCTGTACAGGTGTTGCATTAATCCATGAAGTAGAGCAATGTATACTGCTTACAAATAGGACTCTTACAGTAGCACCCTTTGTAGTGCACTGTACAGCATACCAGCTCAGTGTGCTTCAGAAAAATCCCCTAAAAGTATGTTGTGAAATGGGTGGCCCACACACGTGCCACCTACCACAGCCACCAAACCTAGTGTCCCACTTTCCCGCTTCCACCCCGGTAGTTAACTGACCAGACTACCCCCCCCCCCTTTTGCAAATTCCTGGATCCACCACTGATAATGGTCTCAATTTCTCACTACAAGGAGACTGTTAAAAGTTCTGATAAGACCTGTGTCAATACTGTGTCAAAGAAAACAAGCAAGCAATAGTACCTGATAAGGCATGTCAAGCTGCACAGTGCCAGATTTCTTAGAGATGTTCTGAGGCCTAACGCTGCAGGTTATCTGCCACTGTCCAATAACATCTATCCTGATTTTATTTTATTTATATATACAAACATGCATATACAATGTTTCCATCTTAACCTCACCAAAGAATGGAGTTGTGGGCAGCAGCACAAACTCCACATGATTTGTACAGACCAACCACTTTGGGCAACTAAAGTGGCGTGCAGTATCCTCAAGATAGTAGAGCAAAGATCATAGACTGTGTGCCATGGCAGGTCTAGCAACATGACAGTGTAAAATATGGCTCAAGGTGATTCAGTTGTGCTGACTAATGTCACTAAATGGGCATGGGTATTTGCAGGTGATAAGTGGGTTGAAGACCCAGCAGACTCCGATCTACGCCAGGGACCCATGCTAACTGTGGGAAGGGTGTATATGTCTCTGTTAGCTAGTTGGTGACCACCATAAAGCCCAGCAGCCCCGGTTTAATAAGCTACTGGCCAGCCAATGTCCAGTTGCCCAGCTTGGGTTACTTGGAATGTCTCTGTTGAGGGGAAGCTGGATGTAAAACCAATCATCCTGCTAAACATGAACTAAGAATTGCTACACTCAATGTAGGTTCACTGACAGGACGGAGTCTGGAAGTAGATTACATGATGGTAAGGAGAAGGCAGGACATCCTATGTATCCAGGAGACAAGCTGGAAAGGCAATGCAACAAAGCCACTTGGCTTGGGGTCCAGAGTCTGCTACTCAGGAGAAGGACAGGCTAGAAATGGTGTGGGGATTGTGGTGAGAGAGAGGCTTCAGAAGACATTGAGAGATGTCATCAGAATTGGTGAAAGACTCAGGCAATCAGACTCCAGGTTAAGGATAGGCTTAGATTATGAATATTACCCTCTGTGCCCCACAGCAGGGTTATGATGTTGATGAACAGAGTACATTCTGACAGCTTGTTGCAGGACCTACTAGACAAAGCAGGATAACATGCACTGGTGTTGAAAATGGGTGACTTCAGCACACATATCAAGACAGATAGAACAGGATATGAGGACTGCCTGTGTCCATGTAGATGGGGCAACAGGAATAAAGGAGGAGCGGCCATTCTAGACTCCTGTCTGGCAAATGTCTTGATTGCAACCAACACATGGTTCAGAAAGAGAAAAAGCAAGATTACATACAAGAGTAGCTAACATGCAACTCAGGTAGACTTCCTCATACTAAGAAAGGGCACTAGGGTAGAATCAGCAATTGCAAAGTCATCCCCAGTAAAACTGAAACAGCATTAACCACTGGTTGCTGCAATCAGCTGTAAGCAGTGGTCAGAGAAAGTACTAAGGTCAACAGAGACTAGGCTAAAGACTTGTAAATTGACCTGAGAGAAAGCACAGCAGTTCAAGGAATTACTCAGGGCTCTGGCAACTCAAGAAGAAATAGGTGGAGATTAAGACGAATGACAGCACCTCAAAACAGCATGTGTGAGGACTACAGAATAGATATGCGGCCGAGCCAGTTATTGAAATCAGGTACATGAGGAAAGCCGGTATTGGAATGCAGAAGTCAAGGAAGTCAACAAAAGAAAGGAGGAGTGCAGGAAAAAGTGGGAGATAGAAGAGAGACCAGGCTAGGAAGGAATACTGGTCGACTAACAAACAGGTTAAGAAAGGAGTTGAAATACCAAAGAAAAACACATCAGATGCACTCTACCATCTTCTGGAAAGTGACTCAGTAGATGGCATAAATAAACTGTATCAGGTTGCAGGGTAAATACAAAAAAATAAAAAAAGATTGTCAGACACCATTCATAAGGGATGCCAGCAACAACTTTCTCTCCAGTCCAAAGGACATCAACTGCAGATGGAAGTACTTCTTCCAACAGCTTCTGAATAAAGTAAACCCCACAGAACCTGTACTGCCCCAGACACAGCCTACAGTGAGAGAAGAGGAGGAGCCCACTATAGAAGCAGGTTCAGATGAGGTCACAGCAGATATTATAAAGATGCTGGGTGACACAGGGGAGAAATACCTCCTGAAGGTAATCATAGCAGTATTGAGAGACAGACGCATCTCAGAAGACTGGAGAATAAGTATACTAGTGCCAGTGCTCAAGAACAAAGGGGACACTAACAACTGTGGGCAGTACAGAGGTATCAAACTCCGGTCACACTGCATGGAAGTTCTGGAAAAGTTGATCAATAAATGAATACACAGACAAGTGGAAAAGTAAGATGGGAGATGAGCAGTTTGGATTCAAATCAGGAAGCAGCACAACTGACCCGTGTTTGCAGTGCCACAGACAGAAATGAGGAAAGAGTCCAACTGGACATTCCTAGACTTGGAGAAGGCATATGACAAGGTCACAAAAAGCTGATTTGGGCAGTCCTGTGGTGGTTCGAAGTCCCAGAAACATTGGTAGAATCAGTGCAAGCTATGTACAAGGACACCATGACTTAAGTATGAACAGTGTTCATTCTTGCAGAGGGGTTCCCAGTGGGAGTGGGTGTGCATCAGAGTTCAGCTCTGAACCTACTGCTGCTCATACTGGTTATGGACTACATTAGCAGACAAGTTGGAGGGCACAGATCGACAAAGTTGCTCTATGCAGACAATGTGGCATTACATTTGGACTGTGAACAAGAACTAAAGCAAAGGATATGGGATGGAATTCAAAAGTGAAGGCACATAGGATGAAACTGAACACAAATAAAATAGTTGTAATGGCAGTAAATGGGGGAAATCAGAAGAAGCTGAGAACTGAGACAGAAGGGAAAATTGTGGAAGAGGTTAACAGCTTCAAGTATCTGGGAGGGGTGGTTGGGGAGAAGGGAAGTCTAAATAAAGAGGTCAAAGCTAGAATCAGAGGGGTTGCAGCCAACTGGCACAACGTGTCAGGTGTAGTACACGACAGAAGGATGCCAAAGAAGCTGAAAAGTAGGTGTACAAAACTGTGGTGCAACCAGTACTACTGTATGGTGCAGAAACCTGGACAGTAAAGGCAGAAGAGCTGAGGAAGCTAGAGGCGATGGAGATTAAGTGCTTGAGTCAGGCAGTAGGATGCAAATTGTGGGACAGACAAAGAAATGAAGACATAACAGCAGAAGCCAAATCAGCTCCAACTGCAGAAAACATCAAAGAGAACAGATTACAGTGGTTTGGGCACATGTGCAGAAAAGCAAGACAGTCTGGTGAAGATCATTTAGGACAGACAGGGAGAAGGTAGGAGGAAACAAGGACATCTAACAAACAGGTGGCTGGACTGTGAGAGAGAATACTTGTAAAAGTCAGGCATGACTGCTGAAGGAAGGAAGGAGAGTGGCACTGAATATACAGAGATGGCAACAGCGGAGACAGAACACCTTGACCCATGTAGAAAATGGGGATAAGGTAGTTCATGATGATGATACATATGTGCACAAATATCCTTACAACTTCCTCAACTTATAAATCACATTGTTTATTGTAAGCTACTCGCAGAGCCCACTATAAAGTTTAAAGAAGACATTGCCCCTTCCTATTACACTAGAACAACAGAATGCAATTTCCTCAGCTTTGAAACAAGAACTTATAACCGATCCAGCTCTGAAATTGTTTTACATTTTACTTACGGTTCATTAAAAGGGAGACAGTCCACTTGGAAGAACCCGTCTTTCTGGGAAAAAAAGAAGTTTTTTTCTAAATCCATTTCTTCATTTTTCAGACATTTGCTTGAGAATTCTTTTTCATCTTGTTAATCCAGAATTAAGGACGCCACATCATTTCTTGTTTTGACTCTGTCATTACCATTCTGCAAGTTACTGAGTTGGTGCTGATACACAAAGTGTTTCATTTTAAAAAGAAATGTTACATTCAACTGAAAGGTACAGCAATGGGGGCAGCTTTCACCCCTTACATGCTGATTTATGGGTTTCTTTGAGACCACATATATTTATGATGGAAACCAAAAGCATTAATTAGGTTCTATAAATATGTAGCAGAGATACCCAAGATGACTGCTAGTTGATAAGGAAAGGGGAGCACAGTGATTTAAATGTAATATATCTTTGTACCTCCTTTTATTTAAGAGTTAAATTATTCATCACTAATTTTTTGATGGCACACTAAGCACTATTGTTTATAAAAAAAAAACCTTTTTTTTCTAAAAATACATTTTTACTGTCAGACCATGGCCAGCCCAAATACATTACCAGAAATATTCCCACAGCATAATGTTAGTAGAACATGTGATTTGGAACAAAGTTATATGGAATAACTTGGTTCACAGGTTTTGACATAGGGTCTATGTTCAGGAAGCCCTAATACAGACACAAATGGAGTGGGTAATATTCCCTGTTCGGATTTTTTTTAAAACTACCAACCAAAGCCTAATGAAAGAGATATGGAAATTACATTTACCACAAGCTCTGGTATAAATATGTTCACATTCAAGGCAGTAAAAAAAAAGTACTGGCATGCTTCCATTACGATGATGTTTTGAGTACCTTATTCAGGCACAAGTCCCTGCTGAGTTATAGATGTGGAAAAAGTTTGTGGTACAACAGCTACAACACAAGAATAACCCAAGGCTCCCAAGGCAAAGTTTTAAGGTGTGCAAAGAACGTGTCAGATGTGTTAACTGCCATTACCCTGCTGTACACCACATACTTTACTACTGTTAACTTTAGGGGTTCTTTTGATAATCAGGCACTAGCAATATGCACAACACTCTGGCAGTTTGCATAACCCAATTCATATATGCCTCCTTTTATACAGGGCAAATATTATGCAACAGTAAAAGAAAATAATTAAATTGTAGCTCAGCAATATACAGTGTAGACAAATGATATGTCTACTTTATAAATATCTGTCTTCATACCCCTCACCATACCTTTCCATTTTTGGAACTGATAGAAAATCCAAGTCCATCTACCAAACAACATATATTTGTCTTGACTTTTAGGTGCTAGAGAACAAAGGTGAATTATGAATACTGGTGTCCTATTTTTATCAGTTTTAATTAATATTTTTAAGGATTGAAATATTAGATTTATATGAAACTGAAAATTTGTTTTCAATAACCACACTATAAAAATGATTGTATGATTTAGTTTTACACTGCACATGTATGGTATTTTTGAATGCATTTTCATTGTTTTTAAATGCAAGTAATTTGAACGATATGCATTTTTAGAATGCATTTTTGAATGTATACAATTTGAAATGTGGACACTAGGTGACATCAGATTATTATATACTGTCTAATGGTGACATTGTGAGTATATACTCAACATTTACTAATTTTTGAAAGATTAGTTAAGTTTTATTATTTCGAAGATTAGTTTTGTTTACCTATAGCAGGTGAGTATTCTCTGGATTGTTTTATGGCGCTATGAATGGGTGCTTACGGACTACACATGTACATGTATTTTTAATTGGGGTTTATTTAATTTTACTCGACTGCTTTAATATATAGACTTAGCATATTAACATTGTACAGCATTCTTATACATTACTTTTTTATTGTGAATTTATGCAGTAGGAAGTTCTTATTTCCATCAGGTAATCTACTTGAATGCATTTAAAAATACTATCCATGCTACTTATGTTTTTACCTTAGTGCTGATGAAGCTGCTGGTTATGGGATGACACCACAGTGCTGACATTTTTTTTTGTGACTGGACTGCTAGACGTTTTGTTTTGATTTAACTTGTTAATACTGTGCACCTGATGCGGTGTTTTTTTTTCTTGATGTGGATTTGCTTAGTGATCTTATAAAAAATACACACACACACACACACACACACACACACACACACACACACACACAGAAAAGGGATACTGGCATTCAAATTACTAAAATAGACCATTGCAATAAGTTCTTATGTAAGATAAGGGTTAAAGATAACTTTGTATTCTTATTAAAAATAAAAAAACAGTATTCAAGCTGGTATTGCTTCTTTAAACCATTATTTTCCCACATCATTTGCCTTGTGTAACCATATACCTCTCCTATCTTTCTATTCTTCTTCCACTAGTATGGCTTCCTTGTTTTCTTCTCTCCCTCCATCTTTGTGTGCTAGCCTTCCTTAAAGCCTTTCTTTATAAAGGATTCATACTCCCCTTCTAAATGTGTCTCTTGCAACAGCAATATATTTGTTCATTACTCCAAAGATACACTAAGATGTCATTTTGCATGTGGGTGTCAACCAACCTGTTTATATTCCATGAAAGCACCCTAAGGTTATTCACAGGGTCTGCTATTCAACCTCTCACTCATAATTGGGATCAGGCCCTTTTCCTCTTTCCACTTCAGTCTGTACAGAAGAATTATACCTTATCTCCATCCTCCATTTCCATCTCATGACCCAAATGCTTCTTTGCACTGTAGCTACTCTATCTTTTGACATTTTTCAGTGTCACAATATACAATCATTGCTGCATTTTAACAAGATGAAACAGACCTATAAAATACACATTACATACAATAAAATATTTAACATTTTCCATCCCCCTCCAACTTCTCCAAATGCATACTATATATAGTTGTGCCTGGCAAGACCATTCTGCCTGACATGGTCCTTAATGCAATAAGAATTATACCTATCAATACCAAAAAAGAAAATGGGAGAAAAAAAAAGATCTCATCTCTTCCAAATACAAAGTGCCTACCAACCCAGCACAGTTTAACAATACGGTATACCTCTGTCTTTTACTTATTTTTGTTTATCGCTCACATCCTTTATCAGTATTTAACATATTTATCCTTTTCACTCATATTGCCTCTTCTCAGCCATGATGTTTCTGAAGCACTTTTCAACTTTTATTCTGTGCTACAGTGCCGTTTGTCTTCTCTCACTGGTATGTGCAGGTTTCTTCAATAACAAGCAGTAGATCGCAAGAAGTCCTGCCCACTCCCTATAAATTACCCGCTTCTCTAGTTTGATTTTACTTGCACAGGCCTTCTTTATCAAACAGTTTAAGAGCTTCACAAGTCTCAAACACTCATTATGTTTTATGCAGTGGCTTTACAGCACAACCGCTCTACCTTTACAAGCAAACAGTGCTCTGCCCCTTTGTATCTTTACTTTTACATTCATCTTCCTGCTCTCAATCTCCTCCATGAATGCTATGCTCTTGTCCTTCACTACTGGCTGTGTCTAACTTTCCCAGCCTAACCTTTTAACCAACCCTTTTTCCCATGAAGTCACACCGACACTTCCCCCAGTGGACTTCGACTCAGCAAAATGCGAACTCTCTCCTCTCCTTGCTTCATGCTCTCACAGCAAAGCTTCCATGGCCAACTATGGATCCAAAAATGTTTTTATACCTGTGGGAAACATCACTCACATGACCGCTGGGTACACCAAGTTGAACCTCAGCTGCAATTCCTTGCATATGTAGAAAACCACAATAAATTTTCCTCTCTTTTGCCTTGTCTGAGTGGAGTGAACTTTTTCAACATATATCATTGCTATAATCACTGTCAAGGCTTCCCCTTCTGCCAGAGTGAGGACAACAACTACTCTGTCAAGACATTGCAATGGAATTTGACTGTGATGTCCTCAACCACTTTCTTCCCTGTGCTGCTGGCATGTAGATCCTACGTGCCCTATCTATACTAATCTCAGTTCGATGGATCTCCACCCAAGCACTTAATTATTCCTGTATAAACTGCTTACAGTCCTTGCTCACAACTTTCTCAGGGATTACTCTGAACCTGAGATTTTCTCTTCAGGTTTGGTCTTCCAGGTCCATCAGCTTATTACTGATGTCTTCCTGTCAAGTTTCCCCTTAAATTCCACCACATTTGTGGACAGACACGACTACATCAGTCTGGGCACTTAGGGCTTCCACTTCTTTTTCCAATCTCTTGTTCTCTTTCACCCACTCATCCAACGACCATGATATTTTTGGCAGGTCAATATGAATCTGGTGCAACTTTCTCTCCAGCTGGCTTGAACAGTCTGTGTCTTCCTTTTCTGCCACCACTGGCACATCACTTCCCTCCATAATTCTCTTATTATCCTGTATTTTCAAACCCTATTTACTCTTCCTTCTCTGTGGGGACATTCAGCTAGACTTTGGAAAAACTACTAGTCTGAATAGTACCTAACTTATTATCGTACCTTGTGATTTCATTCTTTATTTCCCTGTGCTTGGAGGAGAGAAACACAGCTGCTCATCCCACCAGAAGTCTCAAGGAAACACTTATTATTAATCTGGAATGCATCCAATTTAAAATAATATATCTATGGCAATGGTGACACTCAAAAGGAACAGTGGGGGGTCTAAAGAAAGCCAGGAATTCAGTCCTGGTGGATTAGAAAAATCCAAAAATACTTTCCACCAGTATTCTTTGTAGGACAGCAGTCCTTTAAAATCTCCCCCCTTAATGTCTACTAAAACACTGTCTACTATAGCAAAATTGAAATAGTGTATATCACCACACTTTTTAATGTGTCTGTACAGTGCATATTTTTCATCTTTGGTTTTAATACTGTATAAATGTGCATATTAAGTATTTTTGGATTATTCTAATCCACCAGGACTGAATGATGTCATCTCCATTAAACCCTTATTAGTTATGGATTGACAACGTTATACAGTATTCTAGTGTAATTTGGTTCCATGTGGACTCACATTAGACTATATTAGTATACATTTAGTTTTTTACAGGTAATTATAGATTCGTGTGATGTCTTTCACACTATACTACAATGTATTTTATATTCAAACTATATAGATATTACATATGTATTGCTTTTTATATATTTCTGAGTTGATTATTTTCAACAATATTTATATTTATATATGTTACATGTTTAGTAATGTACATAGGACAATTCAATAGAAAATTTTATATAGTAGGAGACAGAACGTCATATTTTATCAGTTTTATACTTATTTATATATTAGGGCGGCCACGGTGGTGCAGCGGTTAGTGTTGCCGCTTCACAGCAAGAGGTTCTCTGGTTCGATTCTCGGCTGGGGTGCTTTCTGTGCGGAGTCTGCATGCCCTCGCTGTGGTCGCGTGGGTTTCCTCCGGGTGCTCCGGTTTCCTCCCACATCCCAAAGACATGCAGTAGGTGGATTGGACACTCTAAATTGGTCCTAGGTGTGAGTGTGTGCATGTGTGTGCCCTCTGTGGAAGGTTGGGCGCTGGGCTGGCAACTCGACACTGTAAAACTCCATTGCCAATCATGAGCAGACAGATGATCCGCTGTGGCGACCCCTAACCGGGAAAAGCCGAAAGAAGAAGATACTTATTTATATATTGTTCGCATGTGTCACTTACTGCATGTTTAATTTTATTTTATTTTTATTTTCATTTTAATTTTATATGCTTATGCATATATATTTTTTGTGATTATGATCATTTGAGATGTAAGTACTGATGTCAGTTTATCGCCAGCTGTATTTTGACACATTGTTATTGTTGCAATATCTCTTTAAAGGAAAGTATTCAAACAGTTTGGTTTTGGCGCCAAAAAGTTTATTTAAAAGTTAGTAGGCTCATTTTTCAGCATTCTGATGAAGCTTGCTGTGAAGCAAGTGAAAGTGCTTAACTGTTGGATTATCGCTGTATTTGTATAATAAAATTATTGGAGTGCTGCTGTGGACTTTGCCGAGATTTTTTGATAATATCTGGAACTGCTTTTGAGGGAGAGCGTCTCAAGACACAGAGGTAGCTAACGTTCTTTACCGGTTATCTAGTGACATATGGGTTAATTCCCATTTGGGTGAGTTTCTTAATGATGCCTGAGTGAGGGATTGTGTCAAAAGCCTTGGCTAAGCCAAGATAGGCTGTATGTACTGTTTTGCCTTCATTAAGGGCTTTGATGACATTTTTAAAGAAGTCCACCAGGTTTAATAAGCATGATCTACCCTTCAAGTCAAACTGGGTTGGGTCAAGTGTTTGAAGAGCACCTATGTCTTTGTTGATAAGGTCCAATGATGAGTCTCTCCATGGCCTTGCAGATAATGCTAGTTAGGCTTATGGATCTATAGTTCCCAAGGTTGATTGATGGACCCCCTTAGGGAATTATTGTTACTGTATTCCACTCTGCTGGGACAAAGCCATTACTTAAGACTGTGGCTGAAGAGAGTGCCAAGTGGTTCTGCTAGGTCCTGTTTTAGATCATTTAGTAGGCAGCCTGGGATGTTATCCGGTCCCATAGAAGCTGTGTTTTTGGACATAGAGTGTGCAGTTATGACTTGGAGATACTCGGTAGAGGACTGGTGACAGGTATGCTTTGGGACAAGTCTGGTGGGGACAAGGTGTGATGTTTTCTCCAAATCTGTCTGCTAGCGGGTTTTGATGTCCTCGAGGTCAATATGAGTGGAACCGGCCAGCACTAGTTTGACACAAAGCTGGGCCTTCCCTTTTAGATTTCTGACATAGCTAAAGAATGCCTTGTGATTACCCTTAGCTAGGAATGCTAGTTTAGCTTCATAATTGGCTTTAGTGGATGTTATAAGATATCTAATTTGCTTGTTCAAATTGTGGAGTGTATCATTCCTCTGTTGAGTCAGTTCCCTCTTGCTCTTAGACATTAGTTTCTTCCTCTTGTTGTATAACCTATTTATGCTTGATGTCCAACCAGGGTGGCTTGTTTTTTTGTGAGAACTTTTTTTTTATCCGTTCAGGTACAGCAGAGTCTATACATTTGGATATATATTTATACAGGGCATTTGTATACACCTCTGTATAGGAGTCATTGTTGACAGTGGTAGCAGAGGTTTGAAACTATTTATGCCATCATTTAGGAGGCTATATTTTGCTTTGGAGAAAAGTTTCATCCTTTTTGCTCAAGGGGAGGGTCAGGTATGATTGTTACTTCGAACAAGACTGATTTATGACCAGACCTTAGCAGGGAGGCCAACACACAGAGGGTAGTGTAGAATATTCCTATGTTGGCGAGTACTAAGTTTAGGACATTTGAGCCCCTTGCTGCAGTGCAGACTAGCTGTTCCAGAGCATTTGTATTAAAGTCCAGGAACCTTAGGATGACTGTGTTTTTGCTCATATATGACTCCCAGTCGATGGAAAGAGTTAAAATCATCCATGACCATGGTGTTTGGCTGTATACTGAGTGACTCGAGTAGGTCCAGGTAGGCAGAGTGGTTCTCGTGGTTCATGGTGGGGGACCTATCGCTAACAATGATATGGAAGTTGGAGTTGGAATATCTCTAGGGAGTCGTACTGTTTGACCAGTCTTGAGGTGTATTTGTCTTTAATGCACATGGATACACCTCTGCCTTTCATTCTTTCACACTAGTTTTGAGGTCTGAATCTGTGGAAGGCATTGTAGCCTTGCATGGCCAGGGTGTTCTCCACAGCCTTGAACCATGTCCCTGTGACTACACAAACAATGGCATCTTCCAAGGTAAGGTACTTCCAATGAGTGCAGTTTCTGATTTAGACTCCTAGCATTAAGCAGCATAATCCTAAGTTTGTCTCTAGTGAATTTTTTTATGTCAAATAAATGTAAAATCAAATACTGCAACCATGCAGAGGATGGTATACAACTAAAATCAGATGTAAACGTTAATAGCAAATAAAAATCTCATAAGAAATCACAAATAAAATGTGGTAAAAAATATATATGCATAAGAGCTCTAAGATAAGCACTTCTGGTGTGACACCTTCCTCAAATTTTCTAGAATATATGAGACAGCTGCACTTAAATAATTGAGAAGGGCTCTCTGTGGTTGCAGCACTGGATTTTACATTTGTTTGATTTCATATCTTAATCAAGCTGCATTCAGTAGTTTCTGGTGTGCTTTGCCATACTGCTTTTTTTATGTTGGGTATTTTATTGTTATGACATTGCCTAAAAAAGCCACTACGGGGGAGTTCATTACTCTTGCCAGTAACTGAAAGCCAAGAGGAGACAGGTGAAGACCATCTCTGGCAAGGAAGCATGGGCTGTCGACCATATTCTCCCAGGATGGCAGGTACTAGATCCTCCTGAAATGACACCAGAAGGTAAGCAATTGTTGAAGTCAATCATTTTTTTTATACTGAGGCATCACCCTGGTTGAAAGTAGAATGCTGCTTAGGGCTAGGGACATACCTGCCTTGGACACACAATCTGAGGGCTCAGTCATGTCTCTCTTCATATAGTCCAGTGAGGTATGTCTCAAGCATTCACTCCAACATGGAATATGACAGAGCCATAACAGTACTTGTTAGAGGTGTGTGTGTGTGTGTGTGTATGTGTCCTGATGGAACCTGGCACCTGATGGGCAGCTGACCGTGACCTTCTTGTCCAGCCTGGTGTGGGGGATGTGTGTGTCTCACTATGTAATTGCCTATGACCAATACATTTGGTTTTGAGGTGTTTTGTCTTAGTGGCTTATTGGCTGACGCACTGTTGTGTGTATTATTATGTGTAGTAGATTCTGCTGGGTCTGCAGTGTGTGTGCAGTAGATTTGTCTGAGTGTTATTTTGGTAATTTTTAACATCTTTGTATAATAACAATATGTATTTTTTTCATCTTCATCTGTATTGCGTTACACTTTTATGAACTACTTATGTATTGTACCATCTGGAGCTTTTCTCCTCGGGTGTCCACTGAAAATGGGCATTTGCCCAGTCACACCAACCTGTCAACAAATGTCAAATAAATAAAATAAAAAGACTCACCCATTTAGGTCATACAAGACAATACCCAGATGTGAAGACAGTACATATGATACTGCTGTCTGGTCTTCTCTACCCCACCTACCTGTCCCAACCCGGGGGTTGGCATAATGGTTAAATTGTTTGCCTTACAGGTGCAATGTACAGAGTTTTAATACTCACCTTAGGGAAGCATGGCTAGGCTTAAAAAGGCCCCCTGGAGCCAATTACCTGTACCTTACACTGTCCTATGGGGACTGCCTCTCTATACTCTGTTTTCCACAGACTGCTGAGATGCAAACTATGCCTGGCATAAAAGGCATCCTTGGATCCCACTATGATGGACCTTTTTAATATCTGGAAAACAAACAGCTTTAGAACCACTATAGATGTAAGGACATAAACTTTGCCTACAACATAAACAAGACTTGTTGAAGGGACATGTATCGCAGAAAATTCCCATTCTCTGGAACAGCCCTTTCTCTGACCCTATTCAAGTGTAAACTAGACCAGTGAATGGATAATCAGAAATTCAGCCCTGGTCTAGCACCTATGTTTCTGATGGACACAGGCAACCATTAAATCATGCTCTAACATACACCCCTTACAGAAATGTCTAAGATACAATAACTCGTGGGACGCATTTAAGTTGCATGACTAAGCTTATAAAGGCCCTAATGGTTCGTAACCTAGAATGAACCTATGAAGCCACAACTGATGTGATCCCAACCATGAGGGACAGCACTGGGGACGTTACTGTAAATAGATCTCTATAGGAGCAGCACTAGACAGCACCTAAGATCGGCTGGAGGGTATGCAAAGGCCAAAATGTACATGAAAAAAAAAAAAAGAAAAAGAAGAAAGAAAGAAGCCAAATTAAAATTTCTGTGCCATAACAGCTTCTGATTTTGATAAAATAGTTGAATTTTGCACTCACTATAGCCATTTGCAATTATTGACAGTTGACTAAAATTTAACTGCAACTTTTACTTTGGAACTTGGGTGATTTTATTAGAGTCCTGAGTCTGTAACACAGTTCTTACTTTAAAACTACAAATAGAGGGATTATAATTCACCTTTCCAAACCAATCTTTACTTGCACAGCCATAACTAGGGAGGCTTAAAGGGAGCAAGCTGTTAGGAGATGCAGTTGGCTGGTGCTGATGTAGACAGTCATCCTTGGACTGTAGGAATTCCCTGAACAAGACACCAGCTGTGCCTTACAAGAACAAACTTTGGGCCTGCAATTCCAACTCTTATTCTTTAATGGAACCAAATGAGAAGGTCATGTTCTGATATGCATCTTAAGTCACAGCTAAGAATTAAAACTTCTTAGACAACCCTTTTTGCCAAAGATGCTATGATTAGAAATAAACTCCATTTTTCTGGAGAGTAGAGAAATAGGAAAATCTTTATTAAAGAGTTAATAAAAAGAAATAAGGATTTGATCAAACTTAAGCTTCTATTGTTTCACAACAGCATGAAATATCAAGTTCCTTTCAAGAAGAGCAAAAAAAATAATAATACTAATAAACAAAATGCAGGATTATATATCTACGTTGTTCTGAGCACGGCAGCCTATGCCTGTGATTAATGTTTTGTCTGATACTGACAAATGAAGTGCCATTTAGTCCTTTGGACAACACTGACAAATTCATGGTAGCTTGTTACAGTGAGTGGCTATAAGATGCATAAATATTCAGGAAAATTTACAACTCCGAAATTAAATGCTCTGAAAGAAGTCTTTAGCTTAGCATTTTTTCTTAGTGTTTTAGTAAAATGAATTGACGGAGTTGAACACACATCTGCTATATCTTCCATACTATCACCTCCATCTACTCCTACTTCCTCTTTAGCACTTGCATCTGAAAGTGCTGTAGAGTAGATGCAGTTTTTAATCTTCTTAACATCCTGAATAATTTTCAGCAGACTCTTCAAAGGCAAAGCTGAAGAATCCAGTCTCTCAATCACAGCAGGCATCCAAGCTCAAATCTCCAGTCACAATGCAGAACTGAGCTCAGTGGCTACGAGACATTTGATATGGACAAAAAACAGAATTAACACAACATGCCCTCAATTAATAACAAGAGGCACAGCGCTAAAGTTTAATTCATTGTTAAAAGTACCCATGCCTTGTAACTGAGCTGTTTTCTGTTGTAAGAAAGCAGACATTGAGGTAAAAATAGCCTCCAAAGCCAAGGATAACCATAAGGCCTTTTTCAGTTACGTCAGCAATGTTAAGGGCAACACCCAACAATATGCAGAATTAGTTGTAGATGGCATCTCCTATGCTCAGCTGACAGTAAAGCAAATCTGCTGGCTGACAAATTCAGTTCAAATTTCACCTCTGCATCACACCAAGTTCTCCCCCAAGAAATACCCTCCACCACTCCACCGCCAATCACCACCAAAGAACAGGCTGCTACTGCTCTCTCTAAAGCTAAAAACATATGCTTCAATGGGGCCCGACGACATACTAGGTTGCCTCTTAAACAGCTTAAGTCAAGGACATTCAGGCCCATTAGGATCTCTGTTTAATAACAGCCTCTGGACTGGCTTTGACCCAACAGAGAGGTGGACAGCAAGTCATCCCTCTGCATAAATGTGGACCATCTGCTGATCTAGGAAATTACAGATCTGTAAGTTTGACTAGTCTTATATGCAAGGCCATGGAAAGAATAATCATGGACCTGATAAATAATGACATAGGAAATCTCCAAGCACTGGACCTGACACAAATCAACTTTGTCAAGGGCAGGTCATACCTACTGAATCTGGTGGATTTCTTTGAGAAAGTCCCCATGGCTATGGATGAGGGAAAAACAGTACATATTGCCTACCTTGACCTGGTCAAGGCATTTGACACAATTCCTCACTCACGTATTATAAATAAACTCACAAAACTGGGCATAAATCTCTGCGTCATCAGATGGACAGCCAGTTGGGTTCATGGACTACACACGTGGTTAACGTGGGTGAATCCAATCCATCAAGAGGCTAGTTACTACAGGTGTGCTACAGGGCTCAGTGCTGGGACCACTCTTGCTTGGAATATACTTCTCTGAAGTCAAGGCTAATGTGGAAGACCTCTGGATGACAAAGTTTGCCAACGACTACAAGCTGGGGGCAATTACTGAATCCTCCAGTGATGTAGATATCTTTCAAGAGGGTCTAGATCAGAAAAAGGATTTGTGCCACAACCATGACCTACAACTAAACGCAAAAAAATGGATTATCATACCCTTTGGGAAGTCAAATACCCCAGCAAATTACAACATCAATAGCACACCCCTAAGAGTAGACTCAAATGTGAAAGATCTAGGTACACAGATAGATGGTAGCCTGAATTTTGACCACCATGTCTCCACAGTGGTGTGGAAGTCCTTCTATGTGGCACAACTTATAAGTAAAGGTATGGGATCCAGAACCAAGGAAAGTCCTGCTGTACTCAACCCTCATTAGACCAATAATTGAGTACAATGTGCTATTAGGCATGTACTCGACTAGGCACTTACAGGAACTGAAGCATTCTAAGAGGTTTCTAACAAAAAAAAAAAAAAATACAGGGTGTAAACAACATGAACTATGCGGGTAGACTAAAAGCCCTATTCCTTTACTCTGTCTCCTGCCAACTATTAAGGGGTGACCTACGCCTGACCTACAAGGAACTCCCAAATCCAGCCCTGATGGAGCTGCTACACATCTGCAAGTCAAACAGTATGAGGATCACATGATCTAGGGATCTAAACTTAGTCAGCAGCTCAAACAAAACCTACTGGAGAAGACAGATATGTGCACCACAGATATCTCTTTCTTTGGAACAGGCTTCCTATTCACAGAGCCCTTCTCTGGCCCTCTTCAAATGCAATTTGGATCAATGGGTATGGAATCACAAATTCACACCTATAAGACACTCAATGCACAGGCACAAATCCATGTAATTCTCTTCCCCTAGGGTCATATATTGGGTAAAATCAGGTTATACTGGTAGTGTTATAAGGGCCCTTAAACTGTTAGCCTAATAATCTCCTATGAACCTATAGAAAGTTAGCATTTGACCTCAGCTGTTCTCCTTGTTGAAGCACTGCTTCATCATCAGAAGTTTTTTTCCTGTGCATCTGAGGCTATCCTGAACTTTCAAAAACATTTCTCCCTCCCTATGTACCCAAGTACACCACCAGCTCCCACTAAACACACAACAGTATTCTGAAATAAACTGAGTTTGTTCATATTATATGATGCAAATTCCTCCTTTCCTCAAAGGAGGCAATGAAAATATTTTCACTCCTGCCAAACTGACTGTCGCTGGTGATGTTAGGACATACGTTTGTCATCTGTTTACTCATTTTGCAAAAGGAAACTATTTTCTTTAAAAGAAATGTGTCTACCTTAAGTGGAAAAAATGTCAAAATGTTGACCAAAGCTCTTTCCCAGGTGAGCTGGCTGCCCCATGTAGCTAGCATAACACTGCCAGCTGCTTATCTTAGGTCAGTTCAAGGTATAATTATTTTTTTCTTTTATGCATTGTACAGTGGGAGGGGATAGTACTCCCTTCATAGGATCATAAAAAGTTACTAGGCTTTTGGCCCTAAGGACATTTATAAGCCTAGCCAAGAGTTTAGCCCATGTATAGACAAATCAGCACCCAATGCCCCTGTCCAGCAGGGACACGGGTGGAATCCCAGGGATGTATTTTCTATTTCCCATCCAGTTATCCAGGTTGCACTTAAAAAGGGGTAAAGAGGTACTCTGCTTGACATGGCAAGGGAGTCTATTCCACAGATGGGGGAGTCTCTGGGACATAAATTTGTCCTGCAGACAAGTCCTATTAATGTCACAGACCAGCTTGAGGCCACGCGTGCAGTTTACTCCAGTGGAGCTTGATTTGTGGATATGCAGCAGTCCCATCAAGGGGTGGTCCGAGATCACTTTGTATGCAAAACAGAGGTCACCTCTGAGGAGTCTATACGAAACAAACAGAGTAGAGGGATAGGGCTTTTAGCCTATCTGTGTATGGTAGATTTTTGAGGCCCTGGATTTTTGATTATATGATTTTTTATTATATAAAACATAACAGAAAGTGGTGTGATTAGATGTTATGCAAAAAGGTATAAATAATTCCTATTACAGCTGCTCTATTTTTTTTAACTCCAGACTAGTACACATGGTAACTGCGACTTAATGTTTTTTCAGGAATGAATATATACTAATGACACTTATTTTCACTTCCAATATATCCTGGAGGAAAATGTTCTAATAAAATGTTTTTGCATTTCAGTTTAGTATGTACAATGACTATATGCCATCCTAACCAGTCATGCATGCTCAGAAAACTTTGTTTTATCTCATCATGTGATTCATGCTAGAGGGAATTGCAAGCCTTTCCCAAAAATTACAATAGTTTGCTTCTCCTGGGGTGTACTGTTGTTGCTACAGAGGGGGGACCATTTTTAATCTTGTATGCATGCTACATATTCTTGCCTCTGCTACTGAAGCTGTACATGACAAATGGGCAAGCTAATATAAAACATTTCCCCAACATGCACACTAGTCCACCAGCAGTGAATTCAGACCATACTGTTCAGTAGATATTTAATGACACTATTCTCATTTTGTAACTCTAGGCCAAAATACAAATTGATTGTTGGTAATTTTGTTTACCTAGTTAAGAATGTCTACTAGTGTCATCTGTTTTCACTTTGGGCCTCCCATACAAGACAGAAGAAAATGCTATAGTCTGTTTGGCAATTTTGCACTGAAGTCTTATATGTACAGAAATCTGTGCTGGTGACACTCTTCACCTCAAGGCTGCCATACATGCTGGGAATAATGCTTCTGGTTTGTGCTGGTAATCTTCCATTGAGATGATGGGGATTATGAGGAGAGCTATTTGTTTATGTAATCTACTATGCAGGCTGCAGTAATGCATTTTGGCTTCTGCTACTGAACAGGAACCCCTACATCACGAGATGGGTTGCCAACTGGCTTACAGACAAAACTCACATGGTAAGAATAGTGGGTTCCAGGTCCGACTCTAAACCAGTCACAAGTGGTGTCCTGCAAGGCTATGTCCTGGGACCCCCTACTATTCGGCATATACTTCTCAGAAGTACAGGCAAACACAGGAGGACTATGGCTAACCAAGTTCGCCGATGACTGCAAACTGGGAGCTATAATTGACTCTCTGGCTGACACGGACATCCTCCAAAAGGACCTTACTGAGAAGGATGCCTGGTGTCAAAGTCATGGCTTCAAGCTAAATGCCAAAAAATGCATAGTCATCCTGTTTGGGAAAAACAAAACTCAAATTACCACATAGGTGGCAGCCCCCTTAATACAGAAGAGGTAATAAGAGATCTGGGGACCCAGGTAGATAGTAATCTCTCCTTTGACAATCATATTGCCAAAGTAGTTAGGAAATCCTTCTATGTGGCCCATCTAATTACTAAAGGGTACACATCTAGAAATAAAGAGGTTATAGTGCCCCTCTACTCGTCACTCAGACTCATCACAGAGTACAATGCCCCATTTGGGATGTACCTCACAAGACACTTCCAACAGCTGGAAAGACCACAAAAGTACCTCACCAAGAGGATTACTGTCCTCAAACATATGTCCTATGCAGCCCGACTGAAAAAACTCCGGCTGTACTCAGTGGCATAACGCTTACTCAGAGGTGATCTCTGCCTGACTTACAAAGCCATGTCCAACTCAGAATTGATGGACATGCTCCACCTAAAGAAATCCAAGTCATTGTGAGCTACACGCTCTAGTGAGCTAAACCTCGCCACAACAATAAATAGAACATGCTGGAGGGATAAATTCCTGTCACAGAGACTCCCCATGCTTTGGAACAAAATTCCAAATTACATCAGGCAGAGCCCCTCACTAACACTCTTCAAGAGAAACCTAGATGAGTGGATGAGTAACAGAGAATGCATCCCAGGGATCACTTCATTGGCTCTGCTTGACAGAGGATCAGTTAATTAATCAATGGGGCAGCGAAAGCCGACAGTCTGGCTAGGCTTATAAATGCCCTCGGGCAGATAGCCTAGTACCTACCTATTACCTTCCACAAAATATATGACAGGCTGCCATCACTGCTGTTTTCACTGCTACTGTTACAGGTACAAAGGAGGGCTATTTGTTTATGTAGTCTAGTATGCAGGCTGCAGTAATGCATTTTGGCTTCTGCTACTGAAAGTGTGGTTGGTAGATGTTCAGTCTGGTATAGGGCATATCCGTAAAATGCACACAACTCTGATGCATTAGATATATAACCGTGCTGCTGGTCTGCTGATTTTATTAAGTACTGCTATTGTTTTTAAATCTAGACAAATATATGCTACAACTGCTGCTGAATCTGCTGTTGAAAATGTTTGTCCAGGATTGAACATATGCTGGCAGCACTTGTTTTCACATTAAAGCTGCTATACATGCTGGAGTTGGGGGTGATACTGCAGTCTGTTTAGTTGTTCTGTACTGCAAACTAGTATGTAAAATGCATCTATTCTGCTAGGCACAAATGCATGCTTGCATCACCTGTTTCACCTCAACGCTGATATATATCCTAGGGAGAATGCTTTTGTATATGTGACTGCTGTTTTGTTGCATGGATGAATATGCAGAACAGGACAACTTTTCTTTACATGGACAGCAGCTTGCCAGTGGTTATATTATGGTTGCCCAATTGCTGATGCATTGGTGGACCATTTTGTGGGTGAAACTGGGGACAAATCTATACAGTCCCAAACCCACCCACCCCCCCCTTGCATGCAGTGACTCTCTTAATTAATATAACATCCACTTAGATCACAAAACCATGGCAGAAATTAGCATAATTTCATTAAATGGTCAGTGGCTGAAAGAAGAATTAAGTAACTAATAAATAACACTGGCAGCAGCACTATTCTCCATAATATTTTGTTGTTGGTTGTGATAAGTGTTCTTCTCTAAACTGGTCTGTATGAGAAGTCTTTAGCTCTCGTGGTGCCTGAATAACTGCTTCCATACAGAATAACTGTATTCTGTATCTACAGTACTTCCATGAACACGAACCTGTTTGCCAAAATATAAGTATCTAATTTAATGCTTGCTGATGCTTAAAAAATTATTTTTTCTAATGTCACTGGAAACACTTCCATTTCTCAATTATTATTGCAATACATTATATTTGTGATTTTCCTGGGCCCACAGTCACAGTTTCATCTTTCTTTACATTTACATCATGTTTCAGTTCTATCAGGTTTCCTCGTTATTCCTCACACAAACATCAAAGGTAAATTTTTATTTTTCCTACTTGCATTACTCAAACATCAACTGTGTTGAAGTTTTTAGTGTGAGTGTCATGTGTGCGTATGTGTTTAGTAACTGCAGCTGTATCTGATTCTTAAAGTTTGCTACAGTTACATTTACGGGAGCAGAGAAAATTTATTTGTCCTAACTTTGAAAGACCTCCCCCCACCCCTTCTCTTCAAATTTTATTTATTAGCATTAGTTTACTGGGAAATGTCCGTCCTTGTCATGACAAATTCCTTTTCTGGGGAGGCACTGGGAGAAAAGCTCCACAGTTAACAAATCTTAAATTATGTCATATAGTACAATACAGTGCAAAACTGCAAATCATAAATAGCACATACAAAATACAAAAATTAATATATACAGGGAAAAAAAGCGAGAGAGAACAGATCCTTGACATCATTATATTTCACAGTATTACATTTCAGTTTTACTAGCTAGCAGTGATGATGTTAAAATCTCCCATCAGGATGCAATAGAACATGTGTAGGGCATTAATATTAGACAGTAGATTGTATGGCAAGAATTTGTGTGTGTGGCTAAGCTACTGGGTCCTTCCAATAAAAGCCAGAAGCTTAGATGACGAAAATTACCAAAAATGACATTACATATAGAACACAGATGGATACAACTTTCACAATGTTTAGCCAGGAAACCAGTGGCATGAGCATAGTTTGGAATCGAAGAAGTGGATCCTAAGGTTTGCTTTGAAGTATTTTGGATTTATGATTTGTCTTAGGTTTTGTGGGAGAGTATTCCAGCATTTGGATACATATGACAAATACACTGCTTTGCTATGTTTTATTAGTTGGTCTATGGACTTGAGCAAGATGTGTGTCCTGACACCTAAAAGATCTAGATGGGGAGTACAACAGCATTGCTATCTTCAGTGCTGGATATTTGTTTGGGTGATAAAAGTATACATTGAGCCAGTTTAAGTTGTTGGTAGCTTCCATCCAGTTGAGATGGTTGAGTCCTAGGCAATAATGATTTTTACTCAGATGGTGGGTTGCAAATTTTGCTATTTTATTACAACATTGTTCCAGTTTTGTTAAAAGGGAGAATTTGACATTTAAGAGTAGGAGAGGGGAAAAGATGAAAGAGTTTGCAATAAATATGACAAAGCAGTGGTCTTTTTATATTTAGGGAGATGTTTTGTAGAGAAGGCCTATTTTATATGGACCTTTTTGATGGTATTTTGGATGTGTAGTTTTAATGTTAGATTATTATCTATGATGATCTCAAGTAATTTAGTATGTGTGACAACCTCAAGGTCTAATGAGGATGACATAGTAAACATATTTTTGTGATCAGAGTATTGTTTGGGGATGGAAGAAAAGAATTGCTGTATAATAGTCTGTAGTGACGGCATGCCTGGAGCTGAGCAGATAAGAGTGCCGTCATGCATACTAAACCAGGAAGCCTTGTACCTACTACAGTATGCAGGTTGTTTATAAAAATAATGAAGATGAGAGGAGAGGGACCTAGGACTGAGCCCTGAGGGACACCAATGGTTATGGGTAGGTAGAATTAGTTACATGTTTTCCATTTCCATACTGTGTCCTATCTAAGAGACCATTTTTAAACCATGTTAGGGTAGAGGTGGAAAGGCTCAAGGAGAGTAATGTTTGTAGTAGATTATTATGGGAGAGTATGGCAAATGTTTTAGAAAGCTACAGGATTATGGAAGAGACTAGTCTACCTTTGTCTCTAAGTTGATTTATTGTGCTGTGAAAGGAGAGGAGACCTGTACTGGTGCTACGTGAAGGAAGAAAACCATGCTGGGTGAGGCAGAGTAGGGGTACATTAGCAACTGGGAAAGTATACATTTTCAATTATTGTTGACAAGGGAGCGACTATGGCTATTGATCAACAGCTGGATAATTCAGCTGCTTTTCCTCCTTTATGTAGAGGAACAATATATGTTTTTTTCCCATAAGTTTGGTACA
Organism: Protopterus annectens; assembly: GCF_019279795.1. Taxonomy (NCBI): domain Eukaryota; kingdom Metazoa; phylum Chordata; order Ceratodontiformes; family Protopteridae; genus Protopterus; species Protopterus annectens. Next base: position 740,759,024 of record NC_056748.1, read on the forward strand.
ACTGATTATAATATGGGCCTCCTGATTAATATTGATATGGGGAAAGCTATAATATCTGTGGCCAATTTTAAGTATTCATCAGGAAACTGGTTGGCTGCTAATGTTGTAGACCTCAGTTGTGACTGCCGTTTTTATATTATTTTAGTTGGGACTGGTTGAAGACAAAGGTTGAGTTACTATTCTGAATGAACTAACAGATGTCTAATGGGTGAACTGTTAGATTCTTTATTGCTGCAGATGTTACTTGGATAAAGTGGGGGTTGAATTGTAGATCAATACTTTTATTTGTTACATTTTGGTAGGGGATTTGTCTGTGTAGTTTTCCCAGGTTTCAGGAGTTTGCGAATGTCCAATAACTTGTTGGGTTAGAAAGGCTATAACTTTGGAGATGGGTGAAACATTTTTTTGTCAATTTTGATTAGCTTCTTGGAAAGATTTCTCAGCTGTCTGTCTGTCAAGAGGTTTCAGTTTTGATTTTAAATTGTTTTTCCACGCTTTATTTCTTTCTTGCATTACCTGTTCGGTGTCTCTAGTATGCCAAGGGATTGGATTAGATCGGACACTTTTTTCTCAGTGGACACTAACTTCTGAAATCTTAGAAGAGTAGAATTACATTTTTCTGCTGCTTGATCTGCAGGCAAAAATTTTAAGGCAGACCAGTTGATTTGCATTTGCAGAGGTAAAGCAGGTTACAGTGAAATTTGTGAGGTTTCCAACGAATTTATGTGAGATGCTTTTTTTATAGCTTTTGATGTATTGCTGGCTGGCATATGTGGGATTTTGATCCCTTAGGGAGTCAGGAAGTGAACCTTTAGCTGCGATTTTGTCAGGGGCATTGAATAATATACAGTCATGGACTATATTCTTATTACTTTTTTATTGAACATGGTGGAGGAATTAATCACTTGAGTAGAGTTAGCTAAGACTGATGGTGATAGACTCTTCATTCTGAGTAGACCAATTACTGTTAAAATCACTGAGTAGGATAGTTTCTTGGGTGATATTATTTGTGGTAGGATAGTTTCTTGGGTGATATTTGTGGTCCATGATAGTATATCTTCAATTACAGAGGAAACAGAATTTGACTTGAGGGGGTGCCAATTTGGGGATATACACAGGGCACCACATGAGCAAGCTGAGGTTCTTGCTATACCTACTTCAACCTCCCAATGTACAGTGCTTTAACATGTGTACTAGCTGACCATACAGGTGTTCAACTTTTTGTCTGAAGCTGAAAACTGACACCAAGAGCTGGCAGTTGCTTTTCCAATGTAAGTGCTTCATCACAGAAAGGTAAATAATGGGTGATCAATTTTCTAAGACATCTTTTTTGGAGAGAACTGCTACTCAAAGGAATTTTCTGTGAAAATGCAATAAGCTAGTGGTAGTCTTCACGAAACAGCACAGCTTAGAAACATGGATGACAGTTGAGAAGAATGAAACATGCTGAAGACTACTTATCCATAAATTCCCATCCAGGCATTTACATTTATATTTCTGCAACACTGTACTACATTTATACATACTAAAAAAGAATGCTGATAACCAAAGAACAATGCCATCAAGAAAGAAAACATATGCTCAAAATAGGATTCTCAACCCTTCTCTCCCATACTCCTTTTTGCAGGGAACGGCACACCCTGTACCTCATCTTACTTATGGTAACCAACTCAAACTCTGCAGCACTTTAGAGGAAAAAATTCTCCTACTCTAGAAATATCCATCAAGGAAATATTTGATAAAGTCATTTGTGAGAAATAGCAGGATAAGCTCAAAGGCACACCAATAGCACAAACTCCAAAAATCCTTAGCGAAAAAACCTTTATTGTGGCAGAACTGCACCAAAGGGTGCTTCTTCAGACTTCAATGTTAAATGGATGAATTTCCAACATTTATATACATTTTATAAAAGCTCAATTAGTTAATCAAACAATTAACTTAATAATTCAGTTTTCTTTTTATGTAATGCTGTGTGTTTTTTTCTGCTTTTATTTTTAATTGTTTTAGATATTTACTGCATATTCATGTATATTGAGCACTGGCACTTTAAAAATCTATGAAGTTAATTGTTTGATTCGCCATTTGCTGTTTTGCTGCTTTTGCTCTATTAAGGCACTTTACCCAGCATAGGTGACTGTTTCTCTTCATATTTGTTCTATTTTTGATCTTTTGCTGGGACATGGCCGCTGAAGCAAGTAAGAATTTAAATTCAAACCTACCATCAGTCAATAAGAAGTTTAGTCTACATAGCTTACTTGAAATGAATGTGAATCCGCTTTTGAAGCTAACGGCTACTGATTTGAACACTCCTGATACTAAACAGGATATGGACATAATCTTTATTACAGAACAAATTGCAGAAGTTGAAGAGTGTTCAGTGGCAGAAGTCACATATGGAAGCCTGTAAGAGGTTCCGATTAGTACCAAGAGGGCTAAGAGTCCTAAAGATGCCCACCTTTGGGAACTGTCTGTTATCCAAATGGCAGAAATTAAATATAGAAACGAGCTTTGGGTACATTGACATATTAATTGAGCAATATGATATGGTATTAGGAACCTTATCTAAAGAAATCTCCACTCTAGAGACAGAGCTATTGGACTTATTAGAACAGGAATTGAGCATGCTGTATGATGACCTGAACATCATGCTCTGTTCCATCGATCAGAAATTAATCCAAGACAAAAAGAGAGAGATTATGTGGACTTCAAAAAGTTAATAAGTTTGTACATAATGTTTCCAACAGTAAAAACAGTGTTCCTGTAAACGAAACACAAATGAAGGTGCTTTACATCACAAATGTTCCAACAGATGACAAATACATCACAAGACCTTCATGGAAGTGATCGCTGTTTTGGATGAGACTAATTTGAATATTGGCGCCCCAGATGACGACATCAGGAATCAATACCAACGACAGGTCACGATTGAAGCTATGGTTCACTTGAACGATGCGGGTGATATTCCTGCACCTACAACGACTACTAAGGGATGCAATAACCCAAGTCCCAATTTGGAAGCCAGGAGGAAATCACCAGCGGTTAGCTCCATTGATGTTATCGTAAGAAGAAGAATGATGTTTTACCCCACAGACTTTCCTTCCTTTCCACTTCCGTTCAAGCCTGTGGAAACGAAAACCTGGACCTTCAACAATACCAACAGAAAAAGAAAGGGGACAGAGGAGATGTACGAGAATCAGAGAAAAGCACTAAGGTCAGTACACAAGACCTAGTTGTGAATATCTCCAGATATAAGCTTAACGACAGTGAATTATTTATTCTCAACAAAGGACTCAGTTTCATTCCGTTTCACTGATGTTACTGAGTTCATAGTGGACATTAAAATGTTTACTAGAAACATAGCTTTAAAAATGATGTATGGTGATAAAGTGAATACAAATTATGTTGATAGTATAAGTACTTTTAGGAAACCATCTACGTTCATTCCTGTACAGCATCCTCTACTTGAGGTTTTTGAACGCACTTGCGAACATGATTTAATTGAGTTCTATAGTAATAACACAGGGAAACCTGATTTTTTTAATATAACTACCAAAGAGAAAGCAGCTATCTCAAGCTTGCAATGTAATAAAGAGATAGTGATAAGGCAAGCTGACAAGGGGGGAGCCATAGTTGTTATGGACAGAGAAATGTATGACAACAAAGTATCTTCTATGCTTGCAGAAGCAGATACCTATACACTATTAAGTGCAAGTCTACTAAATAAATTGATTAAAAGTGTACATGCGCTATATGACCTGCTTCTTACTAATGTTATTGATATGAATTTGTATAGATATTTTCTCATTGAGAATCCATTATGTTCAGGGCCTCCCAAAAATACATAAGGAATTGAACAATCCACCTTTAAGACCTATTGTCTCCAGTAAAGGGTGGTTGACTGAGTCTTTATCAATTTTTCTAGATAAACAGTTTAAACCCATAGTTAATATTCTGGATACACAACAATTTATAGAAAATTTAGCAAGATGCAATGAGCAGCACCATATTGTAACTGGTGATATCTTTGTTACTTTAGATGTGAAATCTCTATTCACGCCGATCCCAAATAACACTGGGATTGAATTTTGAGACTATTTCTCTTGAACCATGGCATAGATAATGATAAAATTATCAGATGGACGTCTCTACTTGAAATAGTTTTAGAAAATAATGTTATGCTGTATGACAACAATTATTATTTACAACGAAGGGGTAGCAATGGGAACCCCATGTGCAAACTCATATGCCAACCTAGTGTTGGCATATTGTAATAATACAGTCTTTAGTGAATATATAATACATTATTGTCGTTTTGTAGATGACGTCTTTTGTTATGGAGAGGAACAGTGGATCAGTTAAATGAGTTTACACAATATATAAATGGGACCACCAATTTTCTAGAATTTGAGAGCACCCATTCACATGAGATGATACAATTCCTTGATGTTTTGTTAACCAAGGGACCCAATGGTGTAAATACGGGAATGTATAGGATGCCATGCTGGAGGAATAATCTTCTCCATCGCACCAGCATGCAAAAGCGTGGTAATGAATCAGACCCTAAGAGTCTCTAAACTGACCACTGATGAGATAGCATTTGAAGAACAGAAAGATGTCTTAGAAAAGAATTTTGTACATAGAGGACATAATAAACTAGCAGTGCATAACACCATAACTATGGCAGGTGAATTGAAAGACAGAGGTCCTTTTATCATAATAAATCAAGAAATATCAATAAGAATAAGAAAGACACATCTACTTCTATAAATAGACTTATTATACCTTATACTAATAGGAATAGTCAAATAAAAAGATAATAGAGAACAATTGGAAGATTTTAACTATGGATGAGAAAATCAAGACATTAGTCAAAGGAACACCAAATATAGCATACAAGAATTTAAAGTCCCTCAAAGGACTTTTATGCTATGAAAGGACAAATGTAGAAGATCCTAAGTCACAGAGGGAAGGCACTTTTCCCTGTCGGACGTGTAATCAATGCAGGTTTATAAATACAGAAAATGCATTCATTCATCCCTACACTGGTAGATCCTACACTTTTAAAAGCTATACTGACTGTAGGTCTAAGAATCTAATATATTTAGCTCAATGTCAGTTATGCTTAAAATACTATGTAGGTAAAACAAACCGCACTTTGCGTGAGTGTATAAGAGAGCATATATACGCTATTAACAAGGAAGATGCCACTAACGCCCTAGCAAAACATGTTATGTTCAACCCATCATTTTAAGTTCAAGGTTTTAGAATTGGTTAAGGTTGACAGCAGATTAGGGAATGTTAAGAATCGCACAGAGGAAGTAGAGAACAGGTGGATTCTTAGACTCCAGGCACACATACATGGCTTAAATGACAAAATTACACTAAAACCTTTTCTAGCAGCTAAGGCTTTTAAACATTAAGATATTAAATGTTGTTTTTAAATGAGTACTCAATGTGTTTTTAACATGTTTTACAGAAAAACATATATACATATATAGTTCTATGTTAATTAATTTAATAATTCAGTTTTCTTTTATGTAATGCTGTGTGGTTTTCTGCTTTTATTTTAATTGTTTTAGATATTTACTGCATATTCATGTATATAAAATCTATGAAGTTAATTGTTTGATTAACTAATTGAGCATATATAAATGTTGGAAATTCATCCATTTAACATTGAAGTCTGAAGACTCTTTGGTGCAGTTCTGCCACAATAAAGGTTTTGGAGTTTGTGCTTTGAGCTTATCCTGCTATTTCGCCATTTGCTGTTTTGCTGCTTTTGCTCTATTAAGGCACTTTACCCAGCATAGGTGACTGTTTCTCTTCATTTGTGAGAAATCTCAAAAATGACTGTTGCAAAATGACCAAATTCCATTAAAAGAACAAAAAACTAAGAATTTAAATTTGTGAAGTCCATACTGCTGAAACCAAAAATGAAACATCAAAAATACTGTATGCAAATGTGTCTTGGGTCACAGATGATTTATGTTCCCTTCCTCATAACTATTAAAAATCACACAAGAAAACAGCATAGTTAGAAAGAATGATGTTCTGTTCCTTACCGTCTGCTCCCTTAACTTGATATAGAGGTGTTCAATTCGCTTGTTGGCATCTTCAAGCTTTCGCTTTGTTTGCTGAGAATGAATAAGCATCAGTTATATCTATTTTATAACAGGTTAGCAGTACAGTAAAAGCTGCTACAGTGGTAAATAACACTGTCTAATTCTACAACCATTCATGATCAAGTTTAAACTGGTTCTATTGCATGCTCTCTGTGTACTGCCATGATTAGTTCAAAACCCATATTTTATCAATGCTTAACATGTGGACCACTGTTGCCAGACTTATCTACATTTTTTCTTAGAAGAGAAGAAATGTAATTCAAGCAGATTACAGTCATTGCAGACCATGATTTGCATTGTTTCCTGAATTTGAGCATGTTCTGTTCTTGAAATACACCTAAAACTGTACAGTGTCTGAGAACATAATGAACTCATTAATAGATATGTTCTATGAAATAGCAATCTGTATTGCTATCTTTGCATGGTGTTACCATTGTACTTTTGTTCACAGGTCACAATTGAAAAGGATTGGTAGGCCAGTTCACTCAACCAGTTAAATTGTAAAATAAATAAGTTCTAGAGTGTCTCCTTGGATGAAAGAACACCTGTCAAAGACAAGAGACAGACGGTGGTAGTACAAAACAGTACACAGAGCTGAAAGGAGCATCATAAGTGGGGTCCAGCAGGATTCAGTTCACGGACCTGTGGACATTATGTCTTTATTGTTGACACTACAGAACTTGTGGAAGAAAATACTGGGATGATATGCAATGCCTCACGTGTCTTGCAATGAGTCACGTGTCTTAACTCAGACCCAGTGTACAGAAGTAAAAACAATGAAAAAAAATTAAAAGGAAAGCAACAAGCAAGACCGAAGAGACCTTACACAGTTAAAACAGAACATTAAAATTAAAAACTGATGTGGCAATGCAGTAATTTAGGAAGTGATTCTCAGAAAAGAAAAAGGCAATAATAGAAAAACTGATAAGTAATTCACCTACACAGATGGATATCAAAAACACACTTAAAGCAAACCATATAGTTCTGAAGTCCTGACTTCTGCTAACAAAATAAAAACAACAATAAAACAGCTTAAGTGATACAAGGTCTACACCAGAGCAGCACGATGACCTTGATTTGTATACATTTGAAATAGGGAGGAAAACATGCAGGGGATAGGATAATTTATGAAGTTGTTCTACTACACTTACCTGTTTAAAAAATAGCATATTTAAAAAGTTCATATTGGGTATCACTTCAAGGTACATCAGCAGACTGTATTTTCAATTATATCCATTTATGGAGGGAGGGGTAATGCTCCTCTTAGCCTATTTCCCCTTTAGAATTAGCAATAAAGGGTTTAGGAGGGCAGCCCCCTAAAATGTAATTAATGAAAAATACAGTTAAGCCTGACTAGACAGGGATATGCATTCCAAAGCACAAGCACTTCACTCAGAATGTCATGTGGTTAACATAACTATCCTACTCTCAAAATATTTTAAGTGAGGGTAGATAAAATATAAACCCACTTAAGTAACTCAATGAAACTGAAGAATGAGACTTCCAAGAAGGTTGCACGTTGATCAACAGCTTAATTTCAGTTCTCCCAATGTGAAAACAGAAACTGAAAAAAAATGACTTAAGTATCAGTTTGGGTACAATTTAGTTACTGGCTAATAAATACACTGCCTAGATGCCAGAAAAGAAGAAATCTGGAGATCTTGAAAGAAAATCATCCAGAAAAGATGAGGAGAAAACACTGGCTAGGAAGAATCCTGCAGCTGTTCAGCAAAAAGCAATTCAAATTTCATCTTTGGTACAAGAAATGGCTTCCAGTAATTTATTGAAAACAATTCAATGTAATCAGAGGTGATTAACATAAATTACACTTTGAAGGAAGATAACATAAATAAAAAGTCTGAAAAAATATCAGACGCTTTTAACTAGCTATACAAATGAACAAATAAAACTGCAAAAATCAGATGATGAAATGAAGAAAAGGCTGGCAGAGCTGTTTCAAAAAATAGGACAGTTAGAAGACAAGAGTACACAGAGAAAATGGGAAATTTTCTGCTGTACCTGAGAAACTGAAAAGAACAACTTGTATTAACTTTATGAAAGCACAGATAAGAAACTGGTCTCATGTTCCACAGCAGGATTTGCTAACAAAGGGCACATTGTCTGCATGCTCCAAACCTGGTCAAGAGAATAGCAGCAAAGACCTATATTAGCACATATGCAACCATACCAGTAGAAAGAGTTGATCCTGACAAAAATGTGGCAGAAGGGCAAAACATTAAACACTGGAGACAGCAGAGTGCTTGTAGAAAATGATTATTTATTGTACACCAGGCAAAAGAGAAGCAAATGTATCCCAGCAATCAGGGAATACACGTGTGACATTCAAACCGCTGTACCTAGCTTTCTTCAGAATATTTTTCCTGGAGGACCAAAGACATTGTTGGATACAGAACAGGCTAAAGGTACATAAAAAAGCTTATCTAACAAAAACTGAGCCATTAAGCAGAAGGGAACTCTGTTTCTTGTTCTTCTGACAATAAAGCACATAGAGAAACTTTGCTAGAGAAACCCTTTCCATTGTTCCAAAGGAAAATGTCTAACGGACAGAAAATGCACAGGAGTTGACTAGAAGTAGACTGGAAGTACCAGGAGTACCTTGGACTTGAACCAGTGTGTGATGTTGGGATATAGAGATGGTCAGAACAAGATTATCAGCATTGAAATTAGTGAATAAATGGGAAACTATAAAGCCTCAATCACATTTGTGAAATATGGCTTTGCAAAATAAAATTGACTGGGTAAAACTGGATTTTTGTTTATTTTGTTAAACTTGTGGGTGCAACGTAAAGTATACACCCCACTTTATTCCATTAATGTTAAGAAGGAATCTAAAGGGAAATATGATGCAACTGTAAATAAAACAATGTTGTTACTAATTTCATGATATAAACTGCATGTTATATCAAAAAGTTGTTTGGTATAGTGTGCACTCAAGGGGTATTTTAAATGTGTGTGTGCGGGGCTTTTCAGTGACTGTTGTATATGCTACAGATATTAAAGTATACACTAAGAAATATAGGTTTTAAGCTAACAAGATAATAAAAGCTGGACAAAAGCAAGTTTAAGTTAATACAATGTTGTGATGTTGAACTGGTGGAGGTGGGGTGTAAAAGTGCACTGATTATATGTAGAAATAAGATAATTTCCCTAGTTGTCTACATTAATGTCCTTGACATAAGATAAAAACAAGTTTTTTGAAAGAATATATTCTCGAAAGAAAACACAAAATGATGAAATGCATCAAAAATGCAAAGCTTTTTGCATCTACAAATATATTAGTTTGTTTATTTTTTTTTTTTAAATAGCAAATGTTCTCAGTGGGAGACAAGAAGTCTGCTGCTGACAGTAGATGGCTATGTGAATTCTATACATTGTGTTTTGAGCAAAATTTGCAGAGATTCCTTTATGCAGCTACAAAGTTATTAGCTACTTTTTTCACTGTTGTCTATTTTTATATGGAGTTGAGATGTCTGCAGGTGACAGCAATTAATCTTGAGTTATGAACATTCTTTATTGAGGGGAAATGCAAAATTTAAATATATAGTGCAAAGCAGTTCAGTGAAAGTCTAAAAATATGGAAAATGAATAAGAGATAGCAGCATCCATATCAGCCTGCATAATTTATTTTTTTAAAGATAACCGGAGCACTTTTCCTAATGGCTAAAAAGTTAATATTTTCTGAAAGTGTGCAAGCTATTTTTTCACATTTGGAATGGGAATAAAGATAAGACAAGAATAGACAGCAATCAATGTAAGTGGGAATACGAACTGTAAAATGTGCTTATCATGGGTAACCTTAATTTTAGATTAGATAATGCCTGTGGGTACAACTGTCAATTTGGGGCAAGTGTTCACATTTGGAAGGTTAAACATCATTTGTTGAAACTCTACATACTTGTCTGTGTTTGCTAAGGTAATAGGGGATGGGGGTGTTGATGTGTATTTAGTTGAGGGTTTTCATTAAAGTAAAAAGTCTTGAAAAATGTCACAAATGTTCATAGGTTCATAGTTGTTTACTAGGCTAATGACCACAAGGGTCTTTCTAAGCCTAGCCATGCATTCCAATTCTCTGACACATTCTGATAACATTGATAAGTGTAAGCATGGGCATGGGAGATGAACCATTTACAGATTACTTGTGTCCATTAGAAACATAGGTGCCAAACCAGGGATGAATTTCTAGTTTCCCATCCAATTGTCCAAGTTGCACTTGAACTGGGTACTCTGCTTCATGGGGAGTCTGTTCCACAGATGAGGTAGTCTCTGCGATACATACTTATCTCTCCAGCAGGTCCTATTTATATCAAAGGCAAGGTTTAAGCCTTTAGAATGGGTAATTCTAGTGCTGTTTGTTTTGTGGATATGCAAGAGGTCCGTCACAGTGGGGTCTGACAATGCCCTGTATATGCCAGGCATAGATCTCCCCTCAAAAGCCTGTAGAAGACAGAATACAAGGATAGGACCCTGATGGCAGTCTGCATAGGACATTTTACTTATGCCGTGTATTCTTTTAGTGAAGAACATCTGTGGACATTTCGATTGTTGGATATGCCCGGTTAGGTACATACCAAAGGGGGCATTGTACTTCATGATTGGTTTGATGAATGCTGAATACAGTGGAACAATGACTCTCTTGGACTTAGATGCCATACCTTTGTTTATAAGTTGCGAAATATAGAATGCTGTCACCACCACTGTAGACACGTGATGGTCAAATGCTAGATTATTATCTGTGTGTGTCCCCAAGCCCCTGACTACTGGGTCAACTCTAATCAGTGTGTTGTCAGTACAATAATTACCAGGGATGGATGACTTCCCAAAGGATACTATTATGCATTTTTTGGCATTTAGTTTTAGTCCATGGCTCTGACACCAGTTGTCTGTCTGTGTCAGCCCCTCCTTGAAAACATTTGTGTCAGTGTGAGATTCAATGACCCTGACTTCTGACAAGTAAATGCCAAAAAGGAGTGCTCCAAGGACAGATCCCTGACAGACTTCACTTGTGATTGGCCTCTTTGTAGAGGTGGACTCCCCAATTCTAACTTTCAGGGTGCTGTCTGACAGCCAGTTGACATATGGGTTTGTACCTAACCTCTTGAGTTTGTCAACAATGCCAAGTGGGGTATTGTGTTAAATGCCTTGGCTAGGTCAAGGTAGGCAGTGTGAACAATTTTACCCTCATCCATTGCTTTGGTGACCTTCTCAAAGAAGTCCACTTGGTTGAGTAGGCAAGATCTGCCCTTGATGAAACCAAACTGGGTTGGGTCCAATGTCTGGAGGTTTACTACATCTCTATTGATCATCTCCATAATTCTTTCCATGGCTTTACATATAAGACTAATGTGACTTATGGGTCTGTAGTTTCCAGAGTCTGTAGATGGCCCACCTTTAGGCAGAGGGATGACTGCTGCCTTTCTCCATTTGTGAGGCACAAAGCCTGTTTGGAAACTACAGTTAAATATTAATTCCAGAGGCCCTGATAGGTCATGTTTCATGCTGTTTAGAAGGCATACTGAGAGACACTGTCCGCACCCATAGATGCAGTGTTCTTGGTCTTAGAGCAGTCATTAAGGACATGTTCCCTAGTGATAGTAGGGGGATGACATTTCCTGAGGAAAGATGGGGGGGGGGGTAAAGTTGGAGCTGAATTTTTCAGCCAGGAGGTTTACTATATCTTCTGGCTCAATATAGGTGGCTCCATTTACAATGAGCTCTGCCCACAATTGTGCATTGCCTTTGAGGTTGCGGACATAGTTAAAGAATGCTTTCTGGTTGTCCATGGCCTAGGAGGCCAAACATACCTCAAATTTGGCTTTGGTAGACTTTATTTGTGCTCTGAGTTGTTTGTTTAGTTTGATGATAGTGCTTTTATCTTGCTGGCGCTGCACCTCCTAATTTTTCCATGATTTTCTTCCTCCTGTCATACAGCCTATTGATTTTGTGATTCTACCAGGGTGGCTTGTTTTTTGAGTTAGTTCTGTATGTATTCCTGGTGGGTACAGCTGCCTCTATGCAGCTATTAACATGCTCACACAGGGTTTCTGTGAACAGTTCTGTATAGGCAGCAGGGTTTATTGGGGGCTTGAAATTTTGCCAGGTTCTCACTTAATAGCAGGAGTTTAGCCTAAGAATAGTTTCCGAATATTCCAGGTTTAGCTGGGGGTCCAGGTTTTATTTTTACTTCAAAGGAGACTATTTTGTGATTTGACCTTTCCAGGGAAGGCATTACAGTAGGGAGTGTGCAGCAGTCTCCCATATTAGTGAGGACCAGATCCAGTATGGTTGCACCTCTGGTTGGTGTACTGATCATCTGGTCCAGGGAATTTGTGTTAGCAAAATCCAGCAATCTCTGTGCCTGTGCATTTGGTGTCATATAGGATTCCCGGTTAATAGTGGGGTAATTAAATTCACCCATGAATATGGTATTGGGTTGGATGGTTTGGATGGTTAGTGTTTCTAACAAGTTTAAATACATAGTATTGATTTTCTGGGTCATAGAGGGGGACCTATAGCTTGCAAGGAAGTGGTATTGGATTTTATCTATGATAATTTCAGCATGGAGCAGCTCAAGTGCATTGTCCTGTCTGACCAGCCTTGAAGTAGATTTACTTTTGATGTAAATAGAGACACCTCCACCTGCCTGTGAAGTAGCTGGCCTAAATGTGTGGAAGGCATTATAACCTTTCACTGTTGGTGTGCTCTCCACAGCTTTAAACCATGTCTCAGTGACCGCACAGACATCAACATTCTCTAGGGTAAAGAGAGCTTCTAGGGAGTGGAGTTTTTTGTTTAGACTCCTAGCATTGAGCAGTAATACCTTTAGATTTTCTTGGTTTTGATTTGCTATGTAGGAAGTACTTTCAGTCTGGCCTTGCCTAAAAAAGGCACTATGGGGGATTGACAATGTTTTAACTAACATTTGAAAGCCTAGAGGGGGGAGGTGCAGACCATCCCTGGCAAAGCAGTGTGGTCTGCTGACCATCTCCTTCCATGCTGACAAATACTGCACCCCCTTAGAATGACACCAGAACCTAAGCCAATTATTAAAGTCAATCATCTTTTGTTCGTATTGTAGCACCATCCTTGGAGAAGGTAAAATGCTGCTCAATGCTAGGCTCATACAAGTCTGAGACACATATTCTGAGATCTCCATGATGTTTCTCTTCATATAGTCTAGAGAGGTACATCTCAGGTCATTTATTTCCACATGGACTATGACTGATTCATATTGGTCATTGTGGTTCAATGACCAGAGTGCATGCGTTATGTGGCAGAGCCTAGCCCCTGATAAGCAACTGACCATAACTTTCTCCTTACTCAGGCTGGTGAGAGGGACATCAGTGTGTCTTACATTGGAGTTTCCAATGACTAGAATGTTGGATTGTATGGTGGCTTGTCTTATGGGCTTAGAGATACAGCTTCATTGAGATGTAGCTCTATGTGTTGATGTGGGTGTTGTTTTGAAAGAGCGTATTTGGGGTTGCTGAGGGTATCTGCTAAATGTACTTTGACTAGGAGGTCTTAACAAAATTTCAGTTAGCTGTGCTGGCATATGTTAAACACCGACTGCCCTAGTTCTCCTGGCATAGCTGACAGTACATCCTATTGTCACAGAGGTATTAGAGATATTTCAGAAATTTTATGAAAATTTTTATAAAGCAAAGGAATTTGGAAGATTTAATTAAGCCAATGTTAGGGGAAGATGAGGCTCAACAACTAATAGTTAATATTGGAGGAGAGGAGATTAAAAATAGTGATGCATAATCAATCTATAGGGAGTCTCCAGGACCAGATGGTATCGCTGTGGAAGTCTGGAATTTATGAGGGATGAAAGTGATAAAGATCTCAAAGATCTTGAAATGTTTAGTCATAATAATTCAAGAGTGAATAGAAGAAAGTTGTGGTGGCTGCATTACCCAAAAGAGAGTAAAGGCTTGCCAGATCCAACCATATATACACCCATTTTAATTTTAAACCATGATTATAAGGTGTTGATGTCTATACTACCTAAACAATGACAACAGTGTTGCTAAAATTGATTTATATGGATTAATGTGGCTTTGTGGAGGGGAGACAAACATCAGACAATAAGAGAGCAATGATGATCCTGAGGAAAGCAGAATGTAAGAAAACAACATTGTTATTGGCAGAGTAAGCTGGGATCTTATGAGTAGACCATTGAAAACATTTGCATTTCCGGATAGAATAATAAGGTTAATTAGAAGGATATAAAATAATAAGGTTAATTAGAAGGATATATGAGGGATTGGAGGCAAGTATTAAAGCGAGGGGATTCCTCATCAACAAGTTGTGTTTTAAGGGGAACCAGGCAAAGGTGTCCTCTTTCCCCTTTGTTACTTGCTTTTGCAAAAAAATAAGGAACTTAAAAATTCAAAGATATAATTAGTATTGTAATCAAGAAAAGTTGGTTTTATTTTCAGATAGAATTTTGTACTTGCTAAATTCAGAAAAGGACATTCTGATGTTGTGGTACATTTTCAGTTTCATATATAGATATATATTATATCTTTATATATATATATATATATATATATATATATATATATAAAATCTTTTCAGGATATAAAGTTAATGAAGACAAAACAAAGGCTATAGCCATAAATTATGTAACTACACGAACTGGTTCAGAAATGGCCATACTTATGGTGCATGATAAGAAGAAGAAATGGATTAAAATAGCTACTGCTATGGCAGTTAAGGATATTTGGGAATAAACTAAACAAAAACTGAGACTAGAAGCTCTTGCTTATGGATATGGATAATAAGATACAAGCACTGAAAATGTTTTTATCCCCTTTTGTTTTATATACAAGTCAGGAATATTTATCAACCAGAGGAGAAATTGTAGACAATAATTAATAAAGAGTTGAAGGAATTTTTATAGGAGGGGGAAGAGGGCAAACATTAAGTGGGATAAGGTGATCTTACCAATACAGCATAATGGTTTAAGACTACCTGATTTGAAGGGATATTTCACAGCTTTGCAGTTAAGGCTCATATACATAGCACAAGCAGAAGAAGGTTATAAGTCAAAGTGGAAAGGGATGATGATGAGGAAGGGGGAGGGGTTCAAGAAACAAGGAAAGAGTGGTATTTTGGATGCAGAGCCTTAAGGAGAATAACAACTATACAGAATATTACATCCATAAAGCTGCAGAAAGCAGTCTAACAAGTAATCCAATATAGAAATACAGAAAGAAGAGTTTGCCAACAGGGATGACTGCAAATAGGTTTACAAAAACAGGTAAGAGGAACTGTAATTTTCTGGAGAAACATGCAAAAGAATCAAAGTATTGGGAGAAAGTAACTAAAGAGGGAAAGAGAACAGAGTGGGATGAGGCCAAGACGATATTTGGACTAGAGGTAAAAGACTGCCTTCCCTACCAGGGATGGATATCAGAGTACAGGCAAACAGAAAAGGATAGGGGAGTCCTAAGTAAAAGACCTGTCACGGCAGAGCTTGTTGTTGAATCTAGAACAGAAGCTGTGGTTAAAAAAGGGATACTTAGTTAAGCATATAAAATATTACATGACAACTGTAAGAATCAATCAGGGGACATTAGAAAAGATCAAAATGAAAGACTGGAAAAGCAATACACAAGGCAACAATGGGAGGACATATGTGTGGCGCCCAAGTTGTTGTTTGTCTTTCGGCTTTTCCCGGTTAGGGGTTGCCATAGCGGAACTCCAGTCCGTTAATGATTGGCAGTTGGTTTTTATGGTGTCGAGTTGCCAGCCTGACACCCAACCTTCAACTAAGGCACGCCCATTCAACGCATGTCTTTCGAACGCCCACTCAACCGCGGGGAGGACATGCAGACTCCACACAGAAGGAACTCCCAACCCAAGCCGAGAATCGAACGGGAGAACCTCTTGCTGTGAGGCAACAACGTTACCGCTGCACCACCGTGGCCTGCATGTGTGGCGCCCAAGTATGCAGTAAATTCCAAAGGGTTTAGGATTTTTATTTAGAAATGTTTGCACAGCTTTTTGCTTTTTTTATACCTCAAGCAAGATTTCAAACAGTTTTCCTCAAGTAGACAGCAAATGCTGGAGGTGTGGATAGGGGAAGAAAGAGGTAACTGGGAAGATATTTTTTGGGAGTACAATGAGCTGGCAGATTTTAAAAACTCCCTACAGAATAGTCTGTCAGAAATATTGGCGGGAGCAAATTGCTGTAACTAAGAAAATGATTTGTTTCAGCTGGGACACAGCATTTGAATTGCCTAGATATACTAAAGACCTTATTAAGTTTAATTTTATTGCCTACCAAAAAGCAATACGTAGAAAACAGAAATCAAAATCTAAACCAACTGTATTTGAAGTATTGAATATTGTAAAAAGGATAAAATAACTGGAAGTGGGATCTCTTGAAATTACATAGAAATAACTGAAATTTGTGGGACAGTACACTGAAGAATAATGTTCAGGTGGCAGAGTCAGGTTTAAGGAAGATGAGAATTGAGCAATTTATGTAATGTTGGACTGAAAGTTGTTATAAAGAAAACAAATATTATTTATGTAATATATTATGTATGTAAATGAAACAAATGTTAATATGGCTTGTTTTCTTTTCTATTAATGCATATGCACCTATGTGTTAAGTGGAAATTTAATAAAGGTGTTTAAAAATGAAACTGAATTAAAAAACAGAAGGAAATACTAAATAATATTTGGACACAAACTGAAGATATAAGGTAGTGTAAGGGGGTGAAAGGAAGTGTGTTTTGCAATGATTGCACACCACTAATACAGCCTTATTGATTAGGTTGTATAAAGAAGAAATGGACTGCAATCAGAAAATGCTTGAGAAAGTGAAAAATCCCTTTCAGTAGGGCAAAAAATTAAAATCATACTAATTTACAAGGGACAGCAGTGTGTTTATTAGGCAGGAAAAGCAGCAGCAGCAGCAGCAGACTGACCAAAGAATTCATATCTGATGACAGAGTCCTCTAACTACTGCAGATCAAGGTCCAAGCAGTCCTGGACAGGAAACATTCTTAAATTAAGTGATAAGTCATTCCTCTGAAGCAATACCTCCCCTATGCTCTGTCTGCCCTAGTTTAGTTCTTAGTAAATCAAGCAGTTTTCTCTACAGAGCTAATTACATCTGTACTCGGTCTCCCCATTCTTATATGTCAGCCTGTCTTTTGTAACCAGACTGCTCTAGGGCACATAAATGCCTGCTTTTTGGCTAGAGATGTGAAGCTCTGATGATGTTACTTAATTCAGTACAAATGTGAAGATTAAGATAACCATATAAAGACTGCAAGATGCTACACATTCACAGATCACCTTAACCACACTTACTGAACTGAACCTATTGAACAATTTAAACTCTTCAATATATGTATCCTGCCTGAGGTTCCAGTATCTCATGCACAACCTCAAGCTTCACATTTCTTACAAAATGAATTTCAGTGGGTTAGACTTGATGATGACTGCTTCACACTTTTTAAAATTTCTGAAATCTTTTTTATCTTGATTACTTCGTGTTTAGTAAACTAAAAGTACAGTTGTGTACACTTAAATGTAGATGTTCGAGTGTATTCACTGTTGCAGTCATTACATTTGGGTAATCTGCTGGCAGGTTACCCTTAGTCAGCCTGAATAACAAAGTCTTGGGTCTTGTGTCGGTTGCTGTTTCCTCTTCCATGACGTCAGGTCGTCAGGGGTATAAAACATGCAACCAAAGCCATTTTATTCATTTTTTTTTCCCCAGATATCAGGTGCCCCCCAAATGGGGAGCAAAAAAAAAAAAAAAATATATATATATATATATATATATATATATATATATATATATATATAAACAGTAAATATATAGATGCACTTTTAGAAACAAACTTTACCTTCAACTAAAACCAAATATACCACAAAGGCTTTTGAGTATAGTGAAGGAAAGGAAAGGTATAGAAAGGGGGGTGGTAGGTGGGTAACCCGCACTGCAACAGTGAATACACTCGAACATCTACATTTATGGTAAGTGTACACAACTGTACTATGTTCTTAGTGTTTCACTGTTGCAGTCATTACATTTGGGTAGAATCTCAAAGCTATGGATGGGAGGATGGAACTAAACAGCATTAGGAGCGGCTATAAGGCCCTACAGGACTGCAGTGGCAAAGCCTGCCCTGGATTTGGAAAAGAGAGGTAAATGATAATGCTTTGTGAAGGTATGAACAGAGCTTCAAGTAGCAGCTTCTAGAATGTCTTTGGTTGGAACTCCTCTGAGAAATGCTGTTGAAGTAGAGGCAGCCCTGGTGGAATGTGATCTGATCCCCTTGGGCACAGGTTTACCATGGTGCAAATAGCAGAAATGAATGCAGTGGCTTATCCACTTAGAAACAGTCTGCTTTGGTACAGCCTTCCCCTCTGACCGTGCAGCAAATGCTACCAGTAGTTGCTCAGATTTTCTAAGAGATTTGGCCCTGTTTAAGTAGAATCTTAGTTGTCTGTGTACATCCAACGAACGCAGAATCCGCTCCCCCTTGTTCTGCAGATTTGGGTAAAATGTTGGCAGATGAATGGTCTGGTTAAGAGCCACACTGGATACCACCTTAGGCATAAAAGAAGGATTGGTCCTGAGGGACACCCTGTCCAGGTAAAATATAATAAAAGGCTCCACTGCCATGAGAGCCTGTAGTTCTGAAACCCTTCTTGCTGAAGTGACTGCCAAGAGAAAAGCTGTTTTCCAAGATAGAAATTTTATATCTGCAGTAGCTGCTGGTTCAAAAGGAGGCAGGGTGAGTTTTTCCAGCACGAAAGATACTGTTTAAGCAGAGGATGAGAAAAGAGGGCAGGCTCTGTGTTGTAATGAGCTGAGATGGCAGAGGCATGGATTTTTATTGAAGAAAAAGATAGGCCCTTGTCAAGCATCTCAGTCAAATATTGTAAAATCTGATGAATATTGGGCTTTGCTGTGTCTGTTCCTTGTGCTTGGTTCCAAGCAAAAAAATCTCTTCCATTTATCAGCATAAGATTTTCTAGTACTAGGCCTTCTGGCTTCCAAAATGACATCCATCACAGATTTACTGAGAGGTGTTGTTTGAATAATTAAATGATCAGCCATGCTGCAAGGTTCAGAGTTTGGAGCGGAGTGTGCAGAATTTGATTGTTCTGCTGAGACAGTAAATGAGGTATTTGAGGCAAGTACCAAGTGGGGAGTTGAGACATATTCCATAGAAGTGGGTACCAATGTTGTCGAGGCCAGTCCGGAACAACTAGGATCAATCTTGTTTTTTCCTGTCTGACTTTTATTAAGACCTTGGAGAGAAGAGGCAGAGGGGGAAAGGCATAGACTGATAGGTTTTTCTAACTGAAGGATAGGGCGTCCACTTTCCATGCTTTTTTGTGATGAATTCTTGTGCAGAATTTGTCCAGCTGATAATTTTGGGGAGAGGCAAATAGATCTGTCTGGGCTCCCCCATTTCCATGCTAACATGCTGAAGATTTGTGGATCCAGTTTCCATTCATGTGGGTCCATAAGATTTCTGCTTAGGTCGTCTGCCAGAGTATTTTGCTTTCCTGGCAGGAATTGAGCTTGAAGATGTATTTGGTAAGTCAAAGCCGTGTTCCACAATGTCATGGCTAGTCTGCAAAGGGGGTAGGAATGTGTACCCCCCTGCTTGTTTATGTACCATATAAGAGTGGTGTTGTCCGTCTTTATCAGTAGTTGTCCTGGATGAATTAAGTCCTTGAAGGCTGTCAGAGCATTCTGAACAGCTAGCATCTCTTTCTGGTTGATATGCAGATGCATTTGTTTTGGGCTCCATTTGCCCTGAATGCATCTCCCCACCAGGAGGGCCCCCCCAAGCATAGTCTGATGCATCTGTAGTTAGGGTTTGGATGGCAGGGGGTAGAGTGAAAGACAGTCCCTTGTTTTGGTGACATGTCTCCGCCCACCAAAGAAACTCCTGTTGTAGGCAGGGAATGAGGGGTATCATTGTTTCCAGACTGTGACAATGTTGGCTCCATAAACTTTTTAGGTACCATTGAAGTTTCCTCATCTGCAGTCTTGCATATGGAATTAGTAGAATGCAGGATGCCATGAACCCCAAAGCCTGCAGGATTAGTCTTGCAGAAAACTGGGATTTTGTTGCCATTTCTTTGAAGTATATTGTAAGTTGCCTTTGTTTGTCTGGCGTAAGGTAAGCCATCTGGGCAGTTGTATTCAAGCTTGCACCCAGGAATGTAATTATTTGAGAGGGTACCAGTTGGGATTTCTTTTCGTTTATAGTGTACCCCAGGCATGTTAGAAGCCTCTTCACAAATGCCAGATGTTGAAGAAGAGTGTCCTTGTCCTCTGCTTGAATGAGACAATCATCCAGATAAGGATAAATTTGTATACCTCTTTGTCTGCAGAATGCAATTACTGGTGCCAGGCACTTTGTAAAGACCATGGGTGCAGTAGATAAGCCAAAGGGCAGTGCAGAGAACTGGTAATGCAAAACACCTGCCTTGAAGCGGAGGTATCTTCTGCATGATTCCCTTATTGGGATATGCAGGTATGCCTCTTTTAAGTCTAGAGTCACTAACCAAGTGTGTCTGCCCAGCATAGGCTGTAGCTGTTGTAAAGTCAGCATTTTGAATTTTGGAATGTCCAGGAACGTGTTCAAAATCGATAAATCCAGTATTGGACACCAAGAATTGTCTTTTCTGGGTACCAGGAAGAGTCTTGAATAAAAACCTTGTCCTTTTTCCTTTTCTGGTACTGGTTGAATAGCCCTCATATCCATGACGGACATAACTTGTTTCTGAGCCTCTGCCCACTGACTTTGTGACAGATCTGGCCATCCATTTGGAATTGGCAAAGTATGGAAATTAAATCTGTACCCCTGGGATACTATGTTCAATACCCACTTGTCCTGGGTAATTAACTGCCACTTTTTTGCATGAAGTGCTAGTTTCCCCCCAAGGAGGCTGCCAAAAGATATGTGCTTGGTGATGGTAGAGGAAAGTCATTGAGACTGTTTACTGTAGGGTTGTCCTTTGTTTCCTCCAGATTTGGAGGTGGAGCACCTCATTGTGTTGACCTGTAAGAACCCTGTGATTGGTATCTGGAGCCTTTTGAGCGCCTGGATTTGCCTTGAGTGGCTCTGTTGGACACCGGAAAGGACTGATTTTTAGTAGGCCAGTACCTACTGAACCTGGGTGGCTGCACTTACAAGAAATCTTTTACAATTTGCATAGATTTAGCTTTGTCTTCCATTTTCTTTAAAACCTCTTCTGCCTTATTACCAGAGTGTCATGCTGCAAGAGGGCATCCAACAATTTAGCTTTAACATGATCAGGCAGATTTTGCTCCTTCAGCCAGGCATGCCTTCTAATCACAGACCCAGTAACTGCAGCCCTGCAAGAGGCCTCCAAGGAATAAAAACCACATTGCAAAGTATGCTTTTCAACCTGTTCTGCTGAATGCAATAATTCCTGTAATTCTTTATTTTCCACACAATCAGAAATCACCATCATTTTCTGTTTCAGTAGGCCCATAACATGCTGTTGATATTTAAGCATATGAAATTGGCAGTTTAAGGCTCTGATTGCCAAGGTAGCAGATGTATACACCTTCTTTCCCCATCTATCCAGCGCCCTGGAATCTCTATCAGAAGGGGTAGGATTTTTGGCTGTAGAGGCCTTAACACCCTTGGGACCCAGTGAAATAGTCTCAGGGTCAGCAGCAGGACTTTTGAATAGAAATTTGTGAGAGTCAGGAACCCTGTAATATCTGTCTGGCTTACTAGGAGCTGGAGGTAGGGAATCAGGAGCCATGCTTGATTCTGAAAACACATCATCAACAATGTTTAATACAGGAGGTATAGCCAAAGGCCTATGCTGAGGAATACAGAAATCCCTAAACCTCTTTTTTGATTCAGAGAAATCCTGACTCTCCCAGTGAAAATGTTCCCTTAAAGTATGCCAAGTTTCACCAAAAGAGTAATCCCTCAGGAGGAGAAACAGATGGGATGGATTCCTCTGCATCAGAATCCTCATAGGGTGGAATGGAAAATTCCTGATCAGAACAGGAATCAGAAGAAATGGAAACCTGATCTGAAGATTCATAATCAGTGCCTTGCCTAGGCCTCTTAGCAGAGGGGGATTGGGAACCTCTGCTCAAGGTAATTAAGTCCTCAGCCATTTTGATAATCTGTTTTTTAGGCATAGGGGCCTGGGCATGTGGCTCATGCGTCGGTTTTTTAGACATAGAAGATGCTTTTGACCTTGTTTTTGAGGCTGGCTTTGGTTTTATATAAAAATATTGAGGCCTGAAAACACCCTCAGAAGCCAATGCCTGCTCAGCGGCTCCAGACCCATCCAAGGGAGAGACATCCGTAGGTTCAATACTCTGAAAATCTCGCGGCATACCAGACTTCACATGGGTCTCGGTAGAGGCCTGCAACTCAAAAGTAGCAGGTATCAGGGGCTGTGAAAGCGCCTCCCTGAGTACCGGTGAACAGGCAACTGGCTTAGGAGAAGCTTCGTCGTCAGTTTTGGACCTCAACGGTCTGTCTCTGTTTTTTTCTTTGCGTTTTTTGTGAACTCCGGTAGTCGGAATACTAACCGATGACATTTCAGGATAATTAAATCTTGATCCAAAATATTTAGAAGCAAAACTATACTGACGCTTAATAGTGCATTGGTTAAATCTAGCACAAAACCGACAGCAAGGTACATTATGATCTGGGCCTAAGCAAGGAATACAGTACAAATGGAAATCCTTATGAGGTATTTGCTTCCCACAAGTAATGCAATTATTAACTTTTACTGACATTGGTAAGGAGCAAGAAAAAGTTTCCCCAACGGGGTACTTAGCTTTAGTTTGAATACTTCGGTTCAGAAACTCGAATGCGAAAATTTCAGGAGTTGGCGGACCGGCACTTGCGAACTGCTTCTGCTTTGGGCACCGCGCAGCAAGAAAGACTGAATAAAATGGCATTGGCTGCATGTTTTATACCCCTGACGACCTGACATCATGGAAGAGGAGACAGCAACCGACGCAGGACCCAAGACTTTGTTATTCAGGCCAACTGAGGGCAATCTGCCAGCAGATTACCCAAATGTAATGACTGCAGCAGTGAAACATGAAGAACATCAGCTTACTGCAAAAATAAAAACAGATTTGAAGAGCAAGTCCAAGAATAACTGAAATTTCGTTCAACAACTTATAAGGATACACACTAAATAACGGCTAACTGCTAGATGTTCTACTGCAACAGCATCCCTCTTCCCTCATCTCTGGGCTCTAAGTCTCTTTTTAATGGTTCCTGACTCATTCAACTAATTTCTAAACCACAGAACAGTGTCCACTGTCACAGTTAGGATCCCTGACTTGCTCAAAATTTTCTTTGTGGCACACATTAATATGTACTGCTGAAATTTAAATATTAAATTTACACCTTGGTGTTTTTCTACCTTTCAAACATCACCAAATACTGTTAGAATGCAGTGAAATCACAACTCCCAAAGAATGCATTCTCCATCATGTCCTAAATGCTAGTTTTTTGCAGTCAGTTTACTAGATTCTCTCAGCCTCTTATTATTTTATTTAAAATGAAGATAAAAGTGAAGCACCTACAATTTCTAGACATACTTCTGTCATTCATCTCACACCTATGCACTATCCCTTCCTTTTGGACCTTCCCTCAAAAATAAGCTACTACACTGCTGATCTCAGACAGTAAACAGCAGCAACAGAGAAGCAATGGGATGAAGGAAAAGGTTAACACACTGACCGGGTCCTTGGCTGTCTGAAGGCAGTTCCTTAGCAATCCATCAAAACAGACTTTCAGATACAGGTGTTCCTCTGGTATCTCCTTCTGCTGGATTTTCTCTGCCGGTAGCTGCTGTATGGCCTGCAATTTCAAACAGCAGTGCATGTTACAAAGCAATGTTTCATCTGCAATGAGCTTACAACAGCACCAAACAGAATCAAATAGTGAAAAATTAAGTTGCAATGCATCTTTTCATATATCAAGTATGGCAGTAGGATACAAAACAAAGCAATGAAACCAAGTTGCCAAGTATAAATGTCAAGATGCTATTATAGATCACAGGTCAGAATAAAGCAAGGAAGTTTTCAAAATTGGAAAAAAGTCATGGGAGATAAAATATCTGAAAATTATTTTTTTGCAAGAAAAACACCTTATACAAGACAACATAAATAAAATGAACAAAAATAACTACAGTTTTATTTAGTTCGTACTATAAACAAAGTAAGAGAGGAGTAGCAGTCTTATAGAAAAACTCAGTCTTAATGCCAAAACTTTTAAATGCATATTATGACAAAACAATGATGTTCTGTTCAGTAGATCCATAAATGGAAAGATATATACTCAAACATTTATTGGATATCTGGATTAGGTGTCAAAGTAGCCAAGCAGCATTTAGATGACATTGTACACCATGTTAAAGTGTAAGTAATCATAGGAGACTTTAATTGTATAATGAATGATGACGACAGGACACGCATACTAGAATTCTAAGGTGCTATCTGATTTTACTGAAACTTTTAAGATAATAGATATTAATGAATATGCTGATCCTAACATATTATTCTTTACACATTACTCTAATCAACATGGCACACATTAAAGAACAGATAAAGTGTACGTATCAAGAGATCTAACTACAAAGTTGGATAAAGTCAAAGTAGTCACATGCCCATTGTCAGACCATAATGCAATTAATTTTGTTATAATTTAAAAACAAAACAAAGAATAACTGTAACTAGAATTCCTTCATATATAACAAACAAAAAGGATTTTCAGGAATTTTTATGTTAAAAAGATACAAATATTTTTAGAGAGATCTTACTTAAGACATGTCAGAGAGATATATTTGGGACTCTCTGAAGTCATATTTATATTTTTATGTTAAAAAGATACAAATATTTTTAGACAGATCTTACTTAAGACATGTCAGAGATATATATTTCGGACTCTCTGAAGTCATATTTATATGGTAAAGCATTAACATGGTTTTAAAACAAGAAAAGGCAATGGGACAAAGACTTACTGGAATTCCAGGCAAGAATTGATACACTAAAGTTAGACATTCAGAAAGGAAAGACAAATTTAATAAGTGAATTAGATGGACATGAATAAAAAAAATTTAGCGTGACTACGTCATGACAATGATAAATTTAGAGAAGATCAAACTACGTTATTTGATGCACCCCAGAAATCAGAAAAGAATAGCAAATAGAACTATAAGATCATAAATGCTAATCAAACAAAGGAAATATACATTACAGATACCAGAAAGAAAGTATCCGACTTAGAAGGGATACTAGAAGCATTTAAATTAAACTTTCTTAAAGTTAATACCCAAAAAGAAATAATAGAACCTCAAACTGTATTAAAGTCTTTGGCAGGAATTCAAAAGAGCCTATAGGGTTTTTTTTTGTAGGCATCGTGCCTTGGTGCCTACATGTCCACGAACATTTTTAGATTCCGTAAGCACTGCTGAGTGGCGCACACGCACAATCACGGAAAATTCTGTGGCATGCATATTGCCTCTTAAGCAGGTGAAAGTCATGTAAATGAGGCAGGTTGAGCAATCCAACAAGCAGAAAAGCTTCTGTTCAGACTCAGTGTCAGTACTGTACTCGGAAAAATTCTGCATACTGGAGTCTAGACAGAAAAAAAAGGGATGCAAAACTGCAGAAATGTGGACATAAATCCCCTGAAAATGTTATACTACATACACATATGAGCAAAACGGTTATTGTGGATGTCAGAAAGAGTAAGGGAATAAGTTAAATTAATAAATTTTTTAATAATCTTGGCATGTTTGTGTTACGCGTCCCAGTGCTCAAACACGCTTAACAGAAAAATAAAAAAATAAGAAAAAAAGGATTTTATAATATTTGACAGAAATGTATTATAGGACCTTGTGCTGGGTCCGTACACTGGTGCACTGCTGCTGCTGCTAAGGTCATAGTGCTATGAAGCATGTAGTTTCCAGGCTGTCAGCACAGATATGAATGCAAATGAGGTGGATTTACGTAACAGCAAAAAGGAGTACTCGTTTCCGCATATCCCCTTTGTGTAGGCTCTTAGACCATGTTGATGTTTACACAGGATGCGCCTGACATTGAGGGTGTGAGTCCTATCACTTCTAAGCTCTTTTAAGCTCAGAGGTGCATGTGTTTGACCGGTATGCCACATCCCGCACTAAAATAGGGCCATTAAATGATGTTAATTATATTGTAGGCAGTTGGAATGCATCATAGTTAGCCAATCACACATTCTGGACCTACAGCAGACCTGCATAAAGTATGCATACACCCTACATTCTGATTTTCCCCTAATACTCTGGCCCACTGGAGTACAGACTTGGGAATTTTAAATGAGATAATGCTATGGGCTGTTGCAGGTCTGCTACATCTGTATGTGCTAGAGACTCAAGTTAGTGTTGCTGGTGCTGCTGACAACAGGCCTAGGCAGAGAAGGGGAAGAGTGTTCAGGCCCAGGGTAACCTTCCAGGAGCTACATGAGCTGGAGATTGTAGAGCACTACAGGGAGGACAGGGACATATTACAAGAACTCGCTGAGTTCTGCCACCCTCAACTCAGACCCAGAGCCAACAGAAGGGAACCCATTCCAATGGAAACAAAGGTATGTGTAGCCCTTAGGATACTAGCTACAGGTACTTTCCAAAGAACAACTGGGGACATGATGGGGATCTCACAGGCATTTGCATCCAGGATACTCCACCAGTTCCTAGATACCATGCTACATGCCAGCATATCTTTTCCACTCTCCCCTGAGGAGAGGGCCAGGAATATGCAACAGTTCTACCATATAGCACACTACCCTGAAGTACTGGGTGCCACAGACTGCACTTGTGTACATAAATCAAGGCACCACCTAATGA
>NC_056748.1:740791064-740966064 GCF_019279795.1 Protopterus annectens
AGCCAATGGTTACAGTACGAGTGCAAGAAGTTCCCAATGGTGTTGGTAATCCTTGTTGGATCCCATGTAGTATGCAGCCTGAGATGTTAGCATGTCCAACAGATGCTGTGTTTACTCCATAGAGAGGCCAGTTACAACCTGCTCTGTAGATATAGATATAGGACAGGCTGTAGGGTTGTCATGTGGCACATGTGGTAGGGAACAGGACAGTGTATTTGACTCAGAACCTGTGGGACAACAGGTTAGCTATGAGTACAGACTCATATGTTATCATTATGTACAAGTTCACCAACAATCTGGGCCTTTCCGCTGAGGTTACACATGTAGCTACACTGTGTGTTTTGGTTATCTTTTGTGGGGGAGGCTAATTTTGTCACATACTGTGTCTGCACAGCATCACAACAATACAATGTGCTTGTTTTAGCTGAGAAGGGTGTGCCTTCATTTTAGGGGGGGCACCCTCCCTCCAGCTATCACACAATGTCCACCTCTTATTGTCCAGCTTGCTAATGGAAGTTGTTCACCAAGCAGGTTTGCTGTGCCATGAGGAGCTTGTTTCTCCCATCAGGTACAACGGAGTCTATACAGTTGTACTGGTTCTTACAAAAAGCATTGGTGTAGAGCTCTGTATACTTGCTTGTCCCACCTGAAGGGGGGGGGAGGTGCAGTCAAGCTATGTAAACCATCCCATAGGAGGTAATAAATTGTTTTGTTGACTTTTATTACTGTATTTTCTGCAGGGGGTGTAGGTGTGAAACTTAGTTGTAATGAGACTGATCTGTGGTCAGATCACCAGGGAGGGCCTCACAGTGGAGGGGTTGCAGTGGTCACTCATATTGGTAAACACTTGACATAGTACATTGGCTCCCCTGGTGGGGATGTCACACCACTGGGTCCAGGGCATTGTACTGAAGGACGTGGACTAACCTTTGGGCAAGTGAGCTTAAGCATGACTAACCAACACAGTTGGTGATTACTTAATGTAATCCCAAAACCAAGGTGTACTGATGTGTCTTGACAGACACAAGTACATTCACATAAGCACAACAGGTGTCCTGATTCATGTAGTTGCTGCTGAGCTGGCAATGGCTTGATTAGGTGCTCTTCCAGCCATGAATAGCACCTGCAGTGTGCCTGGGAAGTCACATTGTTCATCAGTCTGCATGTGTATCTATCCTTAATGAATATGCATATACCACCTGCATTGCTTTGTTTGAGGTCTGCATATGTGGAAGGACGTGTTGTCTGGTATGGGTGTGGTGCTGTCCACTGCCATGACCCAGGTGTCTGTGACTGCACAAATGTCTGCCTATTCCAAGATGGGGACACCTTCCACAGAGTGGGGTTTAAAGTTGCCATTGCTAGGGTACAGCAGCATAACTGTGATGTTGTACAGTTCTCATAGGAAAGTTATCCCTCCAGACAGTGTCTATAAGATGCACTGTGGGGGTGTCAGCAGCCATGGCCAGTACTCAACTTCCCAGGGGTAACAGATAAAGACCATCTCTGACAGAGCATTGAGGTGTGTTGGGCAAGTCATCCCTAACAGACATGTACTGGATCCCCTTGCAATGACACCACATGCTAAGGCAAATACTGCCGTCCATCATTTTCCATGTGTATTGAGCTATCATCCTAGGTGAGGGTCAAATGCAGCTGGAAGCTATGGACATACCCGTGAGAGACTCAGAGTGTCTAAGCTCAGTCATGTGTCTGCCTAGAGTCTGGTGACATATGTCTCAAGTCATACACACCTGCAGGAACTATGATGTCGTCAGTATGTTACCTGATATTCAATTACTTGCATCAATGTGCCATATGGCATACTGTGTCAACCCACAAACAGCTAATTGCATATGGTTTTCTGAGGCGTCTGTTTGGGAATGTGCCTGGTAAGCAGCTCCACGCCTGCAGGTGTGGGTGGAGCAGGAGGTGAGCTATGCATATTGGCAAAATGCTCATTGCCCTATGTACCGACTGGTGTGTCAGACACCATTGAATCAAGGATGGTAACACAGTCACATGTCTCACGCATTGTGTTTGTGTGGCATGGGAGTACAGGAGTGGGGACACTTTCCACATCTCATCAGCAGTCATTGATAATGCCATTAGCAATATAGTCATTCTTGTGTGTATGTCACAGCAGGCCATCATGAGGCAGTGTCATTACAAACAGTGAAATGTAACATGTTGTCACCTGTATGTACGTCCCCTAATGTAACACAGCACCTGACAGAGTGCCATAATATGGTTGTGTGATTACAATGCTTTGCCAGGCATGTGGGTCTTTTATTAATCATAATCCTGTTATTAGGCTTGGTCTCAATACCATAACTACAAATGTGACAATGTGCAAGTGCAGCAAAGTTAGGGTCATGCTGATACACCCTTGGAGTTGACAGCATGAAACACAGTGTGTGTAGGCATTCCTTGCATTGAAAATGTGGATGCCCATGCACGCAGAGAGGACTTGTTCAACTTTGCAAACATGATTTTGGCTTTGCAAGTCTACAATGCCTGTCAAGCAACCAGACTGCAAACTGGATGTTGTGTGACATGATATAGGAACACAGATGTGTTACAGGTACATAACTGTAAGGTATGACATATTTAGGGCATGTTAAAGCAGCAAAAATACCTTTACTGTGACAGACTGCATCCAATACGAACCACAAAATCAAACAAAGAAAAAAAGGATAGCAGAAGTGCTGAGTTAGCACTGAAGAAGGGGAAACCTGCAAGCTTTGCTGTCATTGAAAATAAAGTGAAGAGAATTTTAACTGAGCGCTTCTGCTATCCTTTTTTTCTTTCTTTGATACTTAGGACATGTGACAGGTTGACACACTTTGACCAAAGGTGGCCACTCCTCTGCAGTAGGCCTCAGAGCCATGTCATTCAGATATCAACCAGTAAGCTGCTGAAGGGTGGAATGCATGAACTGCAATGACTTTGTCACATAACATGGATCACCACCACTGTGGTGTTTGTTTCAGCAACCTTGGACATCTACGTCACTGGACATTGCACATTATATTGCGATGCTGCAGCTGTGCTCACAATCAACATCTGGTCAGTACACTAGAAAATACCACCAACCCTGGAGCAGGAGGCATAATGCATGCAAAAGTCAACTTATTGCTCAGGTTGCTAATCAAGCCATCTACCTGAAAAAGGGTATGTGAACCCTACAGAGCCTTGCATGACATGGGACAAATATGCGGATGAGCTAACAGGCTACGTCCTGCTTCTCATCATGAGCTTCTTAGTAATGTTTTGTTTCTACTGAGAGAAAAAGATTTGGAGCATAGTATCACAGGAGAGAGTTTTTGTGGTGAGAGCTGTATTAGTAGCAGCCAGGCACCAGCAATTCAGGCAACTCCCCTACATTCCACATTCTTCACACTGTAATTTTGTCCTTTCAGTACACACTGCTTGAGAGTAGCGTCCAACTGCAGTATACCTGTGTAAAACCTCCCACCTTACCTTCACAGGGTGTAGGTATTACCTTTCTCTCCATTGTTTGTCTGTGCTCTGTACAGACACAGACACCTTGGATGACTATTTTCTTGGAAAACATGATATAAATACCTGCAACAGTTAGTTGCACAGAGGACATCTAGCATGCAGTGCCACTCACTATCCCCAGATCTCTGAGTCGTCTGATATTTAAAGCCATGACATGAATTAACATGGAAATGATCAGTAACAATATCATACACCTACAGACACTGTACCAAACACAGTTTGTTTTGATCAAGGGTAGATCCTGCCTACCCTAATCGGTGAACTCCACTGACTGTTAAACTATGCAATGGATGAAGGGAATATGATTTACTCCACTTATCATGGCCCAACAAGGCACTTGACAATATTAGACCATCAGGCATTGATGAAAACCGCATAGGTTAGTTACAAAGTAGTATGTCAATTGGTGGATAGGCAAGTGTCTGATAGTCCTTGTCTGGGAAGATCGCATTGGGTAGTCCACCGCTACAATGAGGCCAGTTACCAGTGGACTTCCCTCAGAAAGCATTCATGGAGTACCACTGCTAGCCATTCCCTACTCTGCAGTCACGAACACCGTCAGTGACCTCTGACTGACTACATTGGCAGATGCTTGCAAATTAGGAGATGACACTGAATCCCACACAGAACCAACAGTTATCCAGGATGGGCTGAGACACACATTCAGTTGTTGCCACAGCCACTGACAAATAGTAAATGCCAAGGAATGCACAACACTATCCTTTTGGAAGTCATCCACCCCTGAAAAATATAGTATTGTTTGCACACCGCCCACAGTTGTGCCATTGCTCAAGAACTTATGGACACAGAGAGTGATCTAGCCTTTGACTGACACTGGTCGTTAAGATGTGGGGATTAATTCAGTTTTGTACAACCTATACAAAAGGAATGTCATGTAAATCCCAGACTGCCATTGTTATACTGTATTTGGCAATCATCACAAGTATCATGGAGTGCAATGGCACCTTTATTATGTCACTACAGGCATATCTGACAACTGTAAGACCCACAGAGGTTCCATGGTAAACCAATACATAGGGTGGATAACATGTCCTATGCAGACTGTGTCATGGCCATAAATATGTAGTCTGCCTCATGCGTGCTTTGGAAAGGAGGTGTATAGCTGCCATACAGGGAGGTGCGAGATCTCACTGTGAACTTCCTGCATATCCAAGACAAGACTAACAAATGTATTAGCTGTTCTACACATCTACACCTTCACTGTGGTATAACTAGTACATGCTGGAAAGAGGTATATAACCCACACACTACACCCTATATGTAACAGGCTCCCCATGCATGTGCAGCACACTTCCGCTTTAATGAACATCATTTGCAAGTTATACAAAGGGATGCGGAACAAGACCATCATAACTGGTGTAGGACAAATGTGTGTAATGGACACAGGAAAACTGTACATGGTTCATCTCACTACAGTTTGCAGATGTGTTAGCTCCCGAAACCATGCTCACACTTAGCAAGGGTATCAGACCTTTTCAGAGATTAGGGATGCATGAGTAGGCTGAATGAAGCCACTATTCTTGTTAGCCTGTTATACACACATGAACCTATGGAGCCATGCACCTATAGTGCTGTACCTTTCTTAAGGCATATTTCTTCTGTGTTGACATTCCATCCTGTGATGTGATGTTTATGGGTTTATTGTCACTGTATATGCATAGGTGTCTCACACAGAATCCTGAAACTGAAACAAACAGGTCCATAAGACACCTTTCATTGTGTTAGTATACAGCCATTACAACATCATTCAACATAAGGTACGCAACATGATGTGGTTTACTCATCACATATGTCAGCATACAGTATCTGTCAGTGAGCAGTACAAGTGGTATGTCAAAGGTAAGAATGGATTACACAAATACATAGTAATTTATACAACCACCCGGTACATCAGACACACAATTCCATTTCTCTGCATTGATGATGAGGATAACAGGGATGTGGCACAGGTATCATCACTTGCACAGGGTGTTTGTTGTGGGGGGTGCAGGAGGTCTAGGCTGAAACAATAGGTTGAAAGCATGTGTGTGAGTCAGGAAGGGAAGCAGGCAAGATGGGTCATGGAAATGTGCCGTGTGGGTCTGTATGTGACCTGATTGTGAAAGTGGTGTGAATGTGTGTGCATGAACACAGTCAAGCACAGTGCAAGCTCTACGTGTGTGTGTATGTTGGGCAACATTGAACAGTGCATGGTAGAACTGACAGTTCACTGTCTCCACCTCTGAACACTGGAACTGGCTCTGCCAGGAGTTGCACTGGCATCTCCATGCCCAAGATCAGAATCCATGCTAGTACCTGATGGTGACTGCTGTCTGCTGGGTCCGTGCCCTCCACAGGAACACCCAGGACCACAAGCCCATGGCCTGCCACATCTTGGTGCAGAAAACACACTACCCTACAGAGCACTGGATGCATTGCCACTATAGGAGCGTGATTGTGCATGGCCCAATGCAGCTGCTAACCTACATCCATGGATCTGACGCTCAATTCCAACCAGACGTTCCAAGACAGACAATG
Source organism: Protopterus annectens (assembly GCF_019279795.1). Classification (NCBI taxonomy): domain Eukaryota; kingdom Metazoa; phylum Chordata; order Ceratodontiformes; family Protopteridae; genus Protopterus; species Protopterus annectens. The sequence continues at coordinate 740,797,128 of NC_056748.1, forward strand.
TGTGTCCCAAGCCAGATAGAGTGTCATCTATCTCAGACCACCATCTTTCCACTGTGTCAGTCAACCGATCCAGGGTATCAGCAATGCGGTGGAGGCAGTCATGGATGTCACTGCATCCATAAACATGAGCATTCTCCTGGAATTCCTTTAGGAATGTGCCTGTGCCTTCATGATGGTCCAAAATATATGCAGAGTGACCCATGATGAGAGGGTCTATATTAGAACACCGAACTTTCAAAGTTTCGAGTGTTCTAATATCGAACCCTATTAATCAAAAATTTAAAACATCGAACATACAGAACAGCGAATTTTTTCCTAGGGAAAAAATTTGCTGTTCCAAAACACATACAAACAACACAACCACACCAAACAAACAGCAATCCACACACATATACCTAAACTCTTACACCTAACCCTACACTAAACTATACATACACCACTAACTATCCACTTACCTTAACCCAAACCCTAACCCTAAGGTCTGTCACCTCACCCGCACCCTAACCCTAACTCACCTACCCCGCCCTAAACCCTCACGTCCACACAATCGCACACTTACCTGACCCACACCCTAACCCTAACTCACCTAACCCGCCCTAACCCTCAAGTCCACACAATCGCACACTTACCTGAACCCAACCCGTAACTTTCCACCACAGCGCTGAAAATACCAAAGCAACAAAAACGGACAACCAAATTCTTTCCCTAGGAAAAAATTTGGTTTTCTGTTTCTTCGATATTTTTAGCATTCAATGAAAACAGGTCAATATTAGAACATTCGAAATTTCGAAAGTTCGGTGTTCTAATATAGACCCTGATGAGATAGCTGCAACAGATGGTGGTAGGACAGCAGGCCTTCTACATCCACCGCTATCAATCTGCCTGTGTGGAACCTCACCAGCTCTTTAATTATGACCAGTATCGACAGTCACTACAGTCATAGTTGCCACACTTTCCTCTTCAATGTCCCCACCATCTGACTGTCCAATACCTGTGTGGTCCAGGGACTGGGTATGTGTAGGCATACTGACTGTGTGCGATGATAATGAGGGAGGAAAAGGAATGTAAACCTCTGGGAGAGATTCAGCCCCTGCAACCTCCACCTGTGCCTCATTTTGGCCACCATCATCATCAGAGTCAGAAGAGACAATGATCTCAGGTTGTGAAGGGGAGCGAGACCAACCTCATTCGTCAACTGTGATAAAAAAGGGAAAAGCAGTACATTAATACCTGCACGATTACACTCTGCAGTACTACACTGAGATATATGTTAAGCTGTATACAGGGTTGTCACTATTACAGACCTGTTTAACCCCAAACCTCATCTAGTAGGACATGACTGCATTATTTTCCAACAAACGTCTATAGTTACTTGTAAATAAAAACTCTTTGAACAACAATCCCATCAGCAACAATAAGGTACACTGTTGACATTTGTCAACACTCTGCACAGTTAACACAAATGGCAGTCTGTAATGTCCTGACTATAATGTTACATATATAAATGTAGTCACACCTACAAGGCATAGGTATGACTCAAGTGTGTACAGTAAGAAAATATCTGTACAGTTGGCAATCATGCCACCAGCACATCGCAAGCCTGGGATGCACTTTAGGGAATACACTGTAATAAATATACATCTGTAACAAAAAAGTGTTGTGCTTACCAGGAGCAGGACCAAGACCTTGTCCGATTCCTGATGGACCTGTGAAACGCTGAGGGAGAGGTAATGTACACACAACTGCAAGTTGCACTATAACAGGGTAATACATCCATATATCTCACATTTACAGTAGCTACTATGTTAATTATGTTGGTCAAAATCTAAGCATAAGATTCAAACTGCAGTTATACCCCCCCCCCAAAAAAAACAAACACCTGACACAGACGTAAAACTATGTACACCCAGACACACTGAATACTACAGTATTCCAATGCTGATCAGACTATGCCTACCTGCATGCTCCTCTGGCATGAAAACAGTGGCACTCACATCCATGATATACAGTGTGATGGATGCCTGGGAACTGTTGTGTGTTCTTAGGTTCACCAGGAATTGCTTAGTGGCTGAGAGTGGTTGTTCTGCTACAGCCCCTCCACCGTTGACACCATGATCCCTGGCCACATCTGCTGCTCTTTTGTGTGCCACATTTATTACGTCAGTTGCACGGTGTCAAACCTGCTCATATGTCCTGCTCTGGTGACTGATGTAATTAACATCACATACCAGGTCAGCTCACAATGCTGCCTGCTGTTCCCTGTTTTGCCTCCCCCTGAACAGTAGGAGTTCATGGTGTTGACAGAGGCCTAAAAGGAGTATATAATTCTCAGCATCAGTAAAAGGGCCATGGCATCGTGCATACATTTTCCTGAAAGACAACAAAATGAGAACATATGTCAGGATCACGTACATGGGAGTACACTATGTAGAGATACAGCAATAACAGAATGGCTGGCAGTATCCATTCCTTGATTACACATCTCATATTCTACATTGTGAAAACATACTAATGGTGTGGATGCAACTAAGATACTAGCAATAGTCACCTATTCCTGTTTGTGCCACGAAAGATACTGATGTATGATCACACACCAACACAGGAAACCACTGTAGTGTGGCTCCTAGGGGTAACCCCTCCGAAAATATGTCAAAACAACAGTGCCAAACAAATAGTGTGCTATTACAAGCAGTATAAAGGCACATTCCCAGGAGACCAGTGTGCCACATTGACAAACAACATTCCACCCTTGTTGTACTGTACTTCCTCTGTAGGTGTAACAAATTTGGAGATCAATGACATGTAATCATTACAGTTCTCAGAAAGGTTTATGCTGTAATCCCCATTCCCCCTAAGTATATTCATACATACTCATCATGTTATAAACAAAAGGGTTACATACCTGATGGAGTACAATACTGCTCTGTTGATACATGCAAATATATAAAGGTTGTGACAATGTGTGAAGAAACTCTCATACAGAATAGTTCCCCTAGCTAGTTGTTTGCCTTTTTAACATGGCTGTCATTACCAGGTGATTGGCTCTTAACCAATCTGTGCTTCTGAACTGCTAACTGTAGCCAACACAGCTGATTTGCAGTATAAGCAGCCAATGACATGCAACCACTTAACAAGACATAAGGCCTCCATGTACATTAGAACACCTTTCTCATATGTTGTGCTGGAAAATACTAGGGTAAAGATAAGTCATCACAAAGAGTATGTCTGTTGCAGCTACATTTTACCTACAGATGTGTGTGTGCTACTGGCTGAAGCTGGAGCTGATGCTGTAGGCAATAGGCAGACAGTATGAACACTTTGGAGGACAACAAGCTGTAAGAGTAAGTGTGGCAGCCTTGTTGTAGATGCAGAGCCAGAATGAGGGTATCCATTCCACAGCAAATTAAGGCTTATGTTTAAGGTAAGTATATTAGCCAACAGTAGGAGTACCACAATCAAAGGCAAAATGGTTGGTGTGCCCTACAGAAAAGTAAGGGAGTGGAATAATCATTATGTCACACAGTTGGACAGATGCCAAGTCATGTGGGCTGCAGTGTCATATTACTGGGCCACAATTTCAGTACACACTTCAAAATCCTGTGGAGAATTCAGGCTAATGCATCACCTGACATTCTCTGCACTTTCTAATGTTGTACTAGGAGTAGTTAAGAGTGGTCGTAACTGTAGGCTTTTCTGTTCTATTACTTAGATGCAGACATTCCATCTGTACTGCTTTGGGTGGATATATAGGTGATACGACAGACATTACACATGACAATATATAATGCTGATGTCCACATACATGTATTTTCATTGGTGCAGGCAGCTGTAGTTGAACCCAGGACCATGTGCATTAAAGTATTGTTTACAATGCATTTTACAGGATCAGCTACAATGTCACTGAGATAGCAAGTGTATTTTTACATACTGTAGGCATCATTCCACAGTTATCTGCTGTTACACACTGCACTTACATGCATACCTGTCATCTGTACATATTTTTACAGAATGTCCAGATTTTGCTGTCATATTTTATGCCTGTTTTTCATTTACATTGTATTTTTATGGCAAATTAGTGTTAAACATTAAAGACTGAAGCCAAAAAATAATGACAGACATTTGAGTTTCAAGCTTCTATGTACTTCAGAACATTCATGCCAAATCAATACCTGTTAGTCTATCATCCTTCTAAGTTTGGAAGAGCAATATTGAAAAATTGTCCCTATTTTGGGGTCATTGCCCCAGTTTTATTTATGAACTTGTTCAGATTGTATGGCTTTTTACATTAATGTTTTAGCAAGGCTATTGTTACATGTTGCACATATACTTGCATGGTTATCTGCTATTACATACCTTACTTAAGTTCACTGTTGTGTGTATGGCTTTACAGTGATGTATTTCCCTAGCAGAGTACTAATCACAGTAATATTTTTCTATATTTCTTTCGGTTGGTTTGCGTGGTGTGTCACAATACACATCGCTTAAACATGCTTAATGACAAAAACTTATGTTTTCATTTAAATATCTGTGTTAATTAGCAGCTGCTTGGCGGATTGATCCACTGTCATTCAGGTCTGATGGCTGTGGGTTCGAAATAGGGTGCAGGTGTACATTTAAAATGAGATTAATATTTTTACAAAAGCGTATATGAATGTAATGCTATTTAGCATAGGTAAGCGATGTGGCGCTCCACACCTCATCGAGCAAAAAAATCTTCAAAGAAATGGGGAGATAGGACAGTGGTGAAAAGGGGTGCAAGTAGGGGGAAAACATAGTAAAAGACAAGAAGGGATGTGCAGGACGGGTGAAGGAAAGAACCATAGCTATCCATTTCTTCATCAGGAACAACTGTGCACTGTGACAGCACTTTTAGCTGAATTAGGACAGTCATCCCCAGACAGGGATGATGACAACCTAACTGCATTGTCAAGCCAACTGGACTAAATGAGGAGATAATTTTGATATATTTTTTTTTTTTGTGGGATAGATGCCTTTTTTTTTTTTTTTTAATATCTGTGTTAATGTTGTGCCTTTTTTAGGCAAGTCTCAAAAGACAAACCCACCTCCATAGACAACACAATGAAAAAAAAAAAACTAAGGGTAATGCTGCTCAACGCCAGAAGTCTAAACCTCAAGATGCACACACTCGAGACTCTCCTCAGTATGGAGAATATCGATATCTGTGCAGTTATAGAAACCTGGTTCAAGGCTCCCGAAAGCACCCCAGCACTACCAGGTTATACTTAATACCATGCTTAACTCGGACCGAACCACAAAAGGAGGGGGAGTATCCATATACATCAAAGATACCCACACCTCCAGGTTAGTAGCACTGCACGAAGCATCAGAGACCATCCATGTGCAACTAACAGTGGGCAAAACTGCCTTTCAGTTTGTAGCCTGCCATAAATTAATCTCACTGGACATCCATATCCCGTCCCCACCCCCAGTCAAGGAAACCACGGTGAAGAACTTCTCAAAAGCAAACTTCACACTTCTCAAAACTGAGGTGGTATCCTTCAAAGCCCCCGGGCCAGTGGAAAATACGGCTCAAACCGCAGAATCCTTTACAAACGCATTCTATGGACACCTACAGGAATGCATGGATCGTGCTATCCCAAATAAAACCAAGACTCACTCCCCCAAAGGCAGGAGACTTGTCTGGTGGACTCCGGCCATAAATAAGCTGTACAACAGAAGGAGGAAGCTACTACATGATAGAGCAAAATCCCAAAAAGGGAAGTCATCTCTGATCAGTACTAGCAAGAAACTACGATCCCTTATAAAATCATCTAAGACTAGCTTCGAAAGAAAAATTGCACAAGACACTAAAGACAATCATAAGGCCTTCTTTAGTTACATCAGGAACCTGGGTGGCAACTCCCAGATATGCTCTGAGCTAGTGCAAAATGATAAAAAATACACTGAACCCACAGACATTGTCAACATCCTGGCAGACAGGTTCAGTGCAAATTTCTCCCCCCCAAAAGAGCAAATGTCTATCCCAACAGAGTGTAGCCTCCCTGACATCACAGATGAACAGGTGAGAGCTGCCCTCTCCAAAGCAAAAAACACAGCATCAATGGGACCGGACGGTGTCCCAGGCTGCGTCTTACACGAGCTTCAAGAAGAACTTAACCCTCACATAAAGTCACTGTTCAATCTCAGCCTTACTACAGGATATGTACCCAAGGAATGGCGAACAGCAACAGTGGTCCCGCTCCACAAAGGTGGTGCCACAATGGACCCCGGAAACTATCGCCCTATAAGCCTGACTAGCCTGGTCTGCAAAGCTATGGAGCGTATCATCATGGAACTCATAAACAAAGACACTGGGAACCTCCAGACACTGGATCCTACCCAATTTGGCTTTGTTATGGGCAGATCTTGCCTCTTGAACCTGGTCGACTTCTTTGAAACAGTTACCAGGGCTATAGACGAAGGGAAGGTAGTCCACACAGCCTACCTGGACCTCGCAAAAGCCTCGACACAATACTCCACTTGGGCATCATAAATAAGCTCACCAGCTTAAATATCAACCCCTATGTCACAAGATGGGTTGCAAACTGGCTCAGGGATAGAACCCACGTGGTCAAAATTGCAGGTGCCATGTCAGACTCTAAACCAGTTACAAGTCACGTCCCACAAGGCTCAGTCCTGGGACCTCTCTTGTTCGGTATATATTTCTCTGAGGTACAGGCTAATACGGGAGGTCTATGGCTGACCAAGTTCGCAGATGACTGCAAACTGGGTGCCATAATCGACTCTCTGGCTGACACAAGCATCCTCCAAAACGGTCTCACAGAGACGGATAACTGGTGCCAGAGCCATGGCCTAAAGCTAAATGCCAAAAAATGCATAGTCATCCCCTTTGGGAAAAACAAAGTGCCCACAAATTACCACATAGGTGGTAATCCATTAAGTACGGAAGAAGTAATTAGGGATTTGGGGAGCCAAGTAGATAGTAATCTTTCCTTTGATAATCACGTTGCCAAAGTGGTTAGAAAGACCTTCTATATAGCCCACCTTATCACGAAAGGTTTCACATCTAGATCAAGAGAGGTCATTGTGCTCCTCTACTCATCACTCATCAGGCCCATAATTGAAATCAATGCCCCATTTGGGATGTACCTTACCAGACACCTGCAGCAACTGGAAAGATCCCAAAAGTACCTCACCAAGAGGATCAAGGGACTCAAACAGATGCTCTATGCAGTTCAGCTAAAGAAACTCCAGCTCTACTCAGTTGCTTACCGCCTACTCAGTGGTGATCTGTGCCTGACGTATACAGCCATGTCCAACTCAGAATTAATGGACATGCTACACCTCAGGAAATCCAAATCCCTTAGAGCTACATGCTCCAGGGACTTAAACCTCAGCACAGAAATAAATAGGACATGCTGGATGGACAGATTCATATCCCAGAGACTCCCCTCAGTCTGGAACAAAATCCCAGACCAAGTTAGGCAGAGCCCCTCACTGACCCTCTTTCAAGAGAAATCTTGACGAGTGGATGGGAGATTTTAAGTTTACCCCGGGGATCTCTTCTGTGTCCCTGCTAGACAGAGGCACAGTAAACTAACCTTAAAAGGGCTATCTTCTGTGACCTACTATTCAAAGGTACAGTCTACTAATCTAAAAGGGTGGCAAAAGCCAAACACACTCTGGCTAGGCTTATAAATGCCCTAGGGCAGATAGCCTAGTATCAACCTATGAATAAAGGTGAGAGTGAAATGTTGGGGAAGGGGCACAGGTACGTGTGGGTAAGTTGGGAAGGTGAGGAAGCATTTGCAGACAGACAAACAACAGACAGGGTTGGTGTGTAAACACCTTGGATGGGGAGGTGTTGTGGAATCGCAGTCCCAGGAGCACCCACACAGTAGCAGTGCAACTGAAGTCCTCACCCATGGGACTGTCAGCACTGCTACTTCACTGCTCCTGGGGTGGCAGTGATGGAGGCTGGCATGTGGGGCAAGGCTGCCCCACCATGATGGTGAGCATGTCCTCCCATCCAGTGCAGGTGTGCACTTAAAGATCGTACAGCCACCATGCACACCATACCTGGCAGTTCTTGAGAGGTGACAAAATCAGCCCCTCCACCTCTGCTCCCAGAAGGAGGGGGGGCCCAGCCTGTGGGGTGGAACTACCCAATGCCTCAGGTAGTTCAGGGGCAGCAGAGGGGGCACCACCAGGTTATGACCCAGACATGATGGGCCCCAGTGCCATGGCTGGTGCAGGCAGGGTAGATGGATTGCATGGAACCAGCCTACCTTGTCACACAGTAGTAAAGTAGATATAAACATAAGGTAAGATAAGTAATAACCAAACAGATGTTAGTATTAACATAATGCAAGATAACTCACTCACTCCAATGGAGCTCAGGAAGTTTGCACTGTAACTTCCAATGGGCAGAGCCTAAGCCTTTTGACAGAATAAACTTATGTCCTCACATTTCAACCAACTGTTCATATCTCGGGATCCATAGGGGTTATGAAAGAAGTATGAATGGCAAACTCTTCAGCACAAACTATTTTTATAGTAGTAGCATTCTTTAGGTTCTAGGTCTTAAACCAAATTTTATAAGTCACAGTAAACACAGTAACTATTACTTTTGAAATGTTTTGTAAACAACTTACAATATCTCATCAACCACTCAAGTTACACACATACTTTCATCAGCATTTTATTCATCTAGCTGAGAGTTTTCATATGAAAATATGGAGTTCTGTCTGTGTTACTTGGTTGTTGAGATATTTTGAAAAATATGAGAAAATTATATCTATAGAAATTAATATCATAAAAACAACAGTTAATATCTATTTACCTGCACTGGACAGAAGTCAAATATTAATGCAGTTATGTTTGTCATTGTATACGCTTTACGATGAAACCTTTTAAAACCTTGTACATAACATAGTATGGTTTTGGAATTATTGATGCAAATATGAACAAACAATGGTTGATGTCTACAGGCGTCAGTAGGAGTTAACTGTAGATGCACCTGCAAGTATCACTTGGATGTAATGAGAATACTAATTACACCAAATACATATAAAGGAATATTATGAGGAACACAACAATAAATAGCATAACTATGTATGTTAACAGCAAACCAGTATGACATAACCCATAAGGCCAATGTAACAGGTAGTTTAACAGAACATATTAATATCAAACCATAACAGTAATAAATTAATAAATTTCATAATAATAATAATAAATTAGAGAAGAAAATGGGTGGGGTGAGAGAGAAAAACATACCATTAGTGACTTTGCAGTTGATACTGCTACACAGACTACTAATATATACTTCTACAAGTGTGTACAGTGACTCCAATTCTTGTACAGATGATGTTACATGTACATAGCTCTCAACCTGTTAGTATGGGACAGTATGGGCCAAGCACTAACAAATACAGGTATACACTACAGGGAACTGCTTTACATAGTGTGGTCATACATTACTACCAAGATTTTGTGTAAATGGATTTGCCAATGAACTGCATTCCAAGTAATGTCATTTATCTGCTAACCAACGACTAGACATATGGGGCATTAGTCATTACATTCTGAAAAATCATAACAGTTGAGAGGTATGTTCATGTACACTAATTGAAGTAGACAGCCAAAGATTTCTTAGTTGGCTGCCATGGGATTAGAACCCACAAGTTGTGATCCAAGGAAATGTGCATTAAATTTAAAGGACAACAACAGGATTCTATTATTAAATGCTCAAGTTATCTGTCCTTTTTCTCCTATTTATTGTCCCTGCTATGAATAAACAAAAGCACACCATTTAAAATATTTTAAACTGACCGTTTCTTTACACTAGAGCAGTACCTTTACCTTACTGTACTGTGGTAGTTTCACTTTCAAAAGACTTTTATCCCGCCCTGAAAAGTCTCCAATTCATTGATGTCATCAAGGCCACCGAATACGGGTGGTTTCCTGGCCATCTCCCTCCCCAAACTGACATCATCATGACGGTCTTAAAAACCCACCCATGCTGTGATGTCACAGCTTCCTGGTCCTTCCCCTACCCATACAGAAAGTAAAGACTAGAACAAGGAAACAGTACATGAGTCAAGTCTCCTGCTGTGAGCTTGTCAATCACAGCAGGTAATAGCTCAAATTACCCTTAGCACTTTGACAGCTACGGAAGTTAGGTGTGAAAGGGGATTGGGAGATGAGTCAAAGTAGTACAATTCAGGCTTCACAAAAAAAACCCTGCAGTTTAGCTATTCTAAAATGAAGCAGTAGTAAAAAGCACTTTGAAAGTCTGTTCTGTGACATTTGGACTGTTTGTGTTTTAAGTAGTCATTGAACAGCATGAAATGTTACTTAAAACTGACTAAAAGACAACAGTGTATGCATGTAAAATTAATGCAGTGACAGGAGCTTTACGAAGAAAGAGGTCTGCGTGATATAACTTTTTAAAGATGAGCACTGCATTGTGGGATACCTAGAGGCAGACTAAACAATCAGAATTACTTGAAGATGCCATACCCCCATGTAGTTAGACTCAGAAATGAAGCATAAAAATATTTCAAAATCTGTAAATAGTCCCAGAGTGGTGTTAAAATGTAAGAAACACCAAATCATGATGAAATAAACATCTTTTTTTTTGAGTCTATGGGTGTGGTTCTCCTTTAACAGTTGATGGCTGTCAGATTATGAAAGACATGGTAGTGCATATACAGGAATACTTCACACTTATTGGAAGAGAGTATTTATCAAGGCACAATCCTGCTTTACATTTCATTAATACTGCTCCTAAAAATCAGGCACTTATACACATGGATATCTGCCCAGAACTTGAGGTACCTTAGCCATTGTTCCTCTCCTACCTTGGACACAACAGAAGAGTCTGCTTATGTTCAAGCAGCTTTATTTTATACAAACATATCACTACAAAAGTTTACTGGCTTTAACTTAAGTAACTTGCATAAAACTAACAACTGTGATCATGCTTGCTCACTCTCTAGCTGCACTTTCAAAATGGCACTAGGGATTGCACGTGTCTGGAATTTATATGTGCATGGACAGTCTTTAACATGCTTCTTAAAGACATAGCACACATCACATACACTCTGATCTACAACCTCCCTCTGAGAAATATATCATGCAACGTTATGAGTCTACTTGGCATGTATATATCACAGGTAATTCTTTGTCATGCATTATACAAGACTAGGTACGCATATATACAGGTAAGTTAGTTCACGTTGTTGCGTATTTCTCACTGGGCTTAGATATTTGTCCATATTGTGTGACATAAAACTGAGAACTGGATTTAGCAACTGGAATTGTCTCTACAAAATGTTCAACCCTTGGAATGTTCAGGACATTTTCAGGACTGGTATGGGAACAACATCTGGTTCACTTTTAGATTTGGAGTCTACATCACAAAAACAATGTTGAGATGATGATGATTCTGCTATATGAAGATGATGTCTAAGATTCCTCCTATACTCTATACACCCTCAGAGTCTACTAGATAAGATCTTGGTTTGGCACAGATGCCTGTAATCTGATCGATTCAGTCGAAACCTTTCATCATCTGGATTTATACAATTTCTCTTTCCCTCAATGGACGAAGTACTCTGCTCGATCTGTCTTAACTGGATTTCTATATATTATACTTAAACAACTAAGCCTTGATGGTTTTATTGTTCTTAACTTTAGGCCTCAGTAAAATGGAATTAATGAGTAGCGTAGTTCTGGTTTGCCTGGAAAGTAGTCTGAGCAGATGAGCCAAGAAAATTGTCACAGGGTATATTTCTGAGATTAAGCAAATTCAAGAACACATTGGTATTGTCACACTTTGACCTCTCAAATACTTGCTTTGCACTTTGCACTGCATGTTCAGCTAGAACACTGGACTGAGGATATTCAGGACTGCTAGTGACATGTAAAAAGTCCCATTCTCTTTCAAATTTCTGAAACAGCTAACTAGTAAATTGAGTACCACTGTCATAAAGAACTGTGTGTGGACTAACATGGACTGAGAAATGTCATTTCAACTTAGTAACAACACTGGATGTTAGGTTAGGTAGTAGATCAATCTCAAACCAATCTGAATAAGAGTCTATCAAAAACAAGTAGTGTGGATTGTTCCACTCGAAGATATCAGTGGCTACTGTTGAGTTCAGCAACTGGACTTAGCTGAAGTGGTTCTCTTTGCAAATGTGGTCTAGTACTATTGCATACCGAACAAGAAAAAAGTACTTCACCAATGTCTTTTGGTAATGAAGGCCAAAATACCAATTCTCTCGCTCTTCTTTTAGTGGATGCAGAACCAGGGTGACCACAATGCAACATCTAGATATATTCATGTTGTAAGGAAGCAGAAGCAACATTTTGAGGACCTTTGAAAATAATGCCATCTTCCATCAACAATTCATCTCTGTAAGGAAAACAGGTTTGCACTTCACGTGGTACACTAGATTGCTTTGATGGCCATCCAACATTAATGTAGTAATTGAGCTTTTGCAAAATTGGATCAGTCATTGTGTGAGCTCTTAATTCATGAAGTCTAGTGGTAAAAAAATTATGCACTGCCATCATGTCAAAGTCAAAATTCTCTGCATCAAGCTGTTCCATCGTATTTCTGGGCAATCTGGATAAGGTTTCAGCCAGAGAGAGCAATATGCCTTTCATACAGACCATTTTGAAATTGTACTTTTGCAACCTGAGTATCATTCTTTGTAATCTCACTGGAGAAGAATGCATAGGCTTCTTTGGACTAGTAACTAGAGGTTGGTGGTCTGTTTCAGTCTGAATAGCTCAACCATAAATATAACCATGAAACTTGGAACATGCAGATACTATTGCCAAAAGCTCTGCCTCAATCTGAGCATACTGCATCTCAGTTTGGGTAAGTGTTCCAGATGCATAGGCTACTGGTCTGCCCTCTTGAAATATAACTGTGACAAGACCAAATTTTGAAGCATCACAAGAAAGAGTAACTGGTTTGTTCACATAATAGTATCTTAATGTAGGTGGGGTGGCAATTTTCTGCTTAAGGTCTTCAAATGCCTTCTGGTGCTGTTCCAACCATGACCATGCAACATGTTTGTGCTTTAGCTCTCAAAGGTGCTGTCATCTCACTGAAGTCTGGTATAAAATTCCCTAAATAGTTGACCATGCCTAGGAAATGCTGTAGAGCTTGTTCATTGTCTGGTGCTGCCATCTCAAGAATAGTTGCTTGCTTGGTCGGGTCTGGTCTCAAGCCAGTACTGGTAAATAAATTATCTACATATGTAACTTCTGGAAATTTGAATTTACACATCAGATGATTGAACTTCAAGTTTACTTTGCATGTTCTGTCTAGAACGCTCTCTAAATTTCGGTCATGCTCTGCTTCACCATTGCCTCCAACCAATAAATCATCTACTATTATGGCACAAAGATAACCTGAAAAAATTTGCTCCATTGCACGCTGAAAGACTTCACTAGCAGAATTTATTCCAAATGGCATCCTTAGGAATCTGCATCTTCCAAATGCAGTACCAAAAGTTGTTAGAAATGAGGATTTGCGATCAAGCATCACTTGCCAAAATTAACTCCTTGTACCCAAAACAGAAAAAACAGTGGCATTTGGTATTAGAGCTGCGACCTCTTCAACTGTGCACATGGGATGATATGGTCTCTTCAATGTTTTGTTCAAATCTCTTGGAGTAATACATATTCTGATTTTGTCTGAGCCTTTGCTGTGAGCTGCCAACATGGATGACACCCATTCAGTTGGTTCTGTGACTGGACAAATCACATCTTGTTGCACCACGTTATCCAACTTCACCTTAACTTTATCCTGCATAGTTATCGGACTTCTTCTTGCTGGTCTGACTACTGGAGTGATATCTGGGTCTAACTTAATGGAATACACAACTGGAAGTTTGCCCAACTTGTCAGTGAAAACATCAGCATACTCAGAGAATGGCTTCAGAAAAATTACAACTCGGAAATGCACTTTTGTGACGAATCTCTTTAGCAAAAAAGCTGATTCATTCTCAAACTATTTTTAAGACCCAATAAAGACTGCACTGGTCTTCAGACTACATAGAATAACAAATTGTAACAGTTCTTGGCCAAACAACATGAAAGCATCACTGAGCCTTCAGTTTGAATTTCTTCACCTTCATAAGTAACAAGTTTCGCAATACTGGCCACATTAAGTTGTTCATTAGTTCTCACTTTAGAAAATGTGTCTGCTGATATAACACTGAACTTTGAACCAGTGTCTACTTTAAACTCTGTGGATTTTCCATTAATCCGGAGAGTACAAAACACTTCACTTCTTACTAATAAACTCACTGCATCAACTTTCACCAACCACTGATACACCATCTAGATAGAAAGCTGACTGCTTCGACTCTACTTGACCAACTTGCTTCTTTGTGTGACCTTTCTTTACAACTGTGTGAGGCTTACTTGATTTGCAAAACTTTTGGAAATGGTTCAATTTTCTACACTTGTGACATTGCTGACCAAATGCTAAGCACTTCTCTCTTCTAGACTCATGACTTACACCACAACTGTGACAGTTAACAATAAAGCTAGATTTGGGTTTTGCTGATTCATGCTTGTACTGCACTGAGATTGCTCCTATCTTAGAACTTGCTGGAAGGCTACGTGGTTTCCCTGGTGAACCAGCAGCGTTTGTGGCTGCCATGCACTTGGGCCTGCTTCTTTTTGCCACATGTTGCATGCTATCTACATTTGCCCTGGAGCTTACTGAAACCATGCTCTTGTCACTCGCAAGCATACTTGTGTGTTTTTCTGTCACCTCATGGATTTGACAAATCGCTATGGCTTTGCTCAACGTTAAATCACTGTCATGAAGCAAAATCTTTCTCACAGCAGCATTATTAATACTACACACAAGCCTGTCCTTTATCAACTCATCTTTTAAGTCACCAAACCAACAGTTTCCCCTGGTTTCTGATCTCATGTGTAAAACAAATGCCTCTCTATTGTAACATTTGTCTGGGGGTTACAAATTTCTCTGAACTTGCACTTCAAACACTCGGGGGTCTTCCCTTGACTCAACCTGTACAACAATATGATGGTTTCTTCCCTCTCCTTCATATACTGCTGGTGCATACACAAATGAACGCTCTCTTTCTATGGCCTCTGACCCAGCTAAGTTTAGCAAAATGGATGCCCTGGTGCATACATCTCTATCTGCATAAGCTACCTGTATAAAATATCATACTCTTGTTCAAATATTCTCCAATTTTCTGCGATATTATGATCAAATATAAGTGGTAGGGGCTTTCAAAATCTGTCTGCCATATTAACATATAACAATGAAGGGTTCTGCAAATAAGCACAAACATACACACATGCACATACACCAGAAACCTATGCCAGTATTTGTTACTTTGTTCAATGCCTTTGTGCTTCTAAAATTATGCTTTTTTGGGCTTCTTGAAATTATGCTATTAGACAAACTTGTAGTGCCTTTGAATAATTGGGCTTTGCGAAATAAAACTCTCGGGCACTGTTATATCTTTCTAATATCGTTTTGCAAGAAATCACCTCTTATCAGAGAAACATATCAAATAACTGCATGATGCGAATGAACTGGGCTTCTTTGTAATTACTGCATTACTAAAATCATTTATCAGCATTTTAAGAAACATCTCAAACAACTTCATATGAATGAACTGAGCTTCTCTTACCCCAAAGTCAGTAACATTTCAAAATAATTGCACTTTGCAAATGAACTGTTCACAGCGCAATGACATTTCACCAAAATGGTGATACCTTGCTAGGCAACTCTTTACAGTGCAAGAAACACACTGTAATGGCAGCACTTTGCAAACAGACACCCCCAGCACAATACATTTTTCAAAATGGCTATACTTTTTATTTTCATGAAACAGTTGCACCTTGCACACAATAAACTCTTCAAAATACATGCACAGTAATAAGCACACATTGTAAGCACTTGTACACACTTTGAGATACTTCGAATAACTTTAGTTATGCCCTTGATACAATACGAAGTCATAGTTATGCCAAAACACAGCACTTTGCCAAAACACATGCAGTCAGCTTACTTTATTTTTGCTTAATAGGCTCTTTTTGCCCTTATGTTCGTTTTGCTCATTTAAGCCCTTTTCATACCCTTTGTACTTTCCTTGTGCTCGTTTTCCTCTAAACATGTCCATTTTATCTCAAGCACACTCCTTTCTTTAAACATGCTTGTTTTGGGTTAAACACACTCGTATTGCTTTAAACATTTCCCTTAGTTAACAACCTTTTGTGCCTTCTGCTTGCTTAATAATGCAGTTTGTGCTGTTGTAATGCCCCATTTTGTCTTTTTTACCAAACAGTTTGTGCTACTTCTCATTACCTTTTCGTGCTGGTTTCTCTTAGTTTTACCTTCACTGTTGTCTCTGCACCTCATGGCTCCGAATATTATTGTCTGCCATCCCGCTTCTGACACCATGTCACTCTCCTACTTTGGACACAATAGAATAGTCTGCATGGGTTATGTTCAAGCAGCTTTATTTTATACACACACATCACTATAGAAGTTTACTGACTTTAACTTAAGTAACTTATATACAAACTAACAACTGCGATCATGCATGCTCATCCTCTGGCTGCTCTTTCACAATAGCACTAGGGATTGCACGTGTCTGGAATTTATATGTGCACGTACAGTCTTTAACATGCTTCTTAAAGACATAGTACACATCACATACGTTATGATCTATACTCATATACCTTGTTTCTGGAGTGGGAGGAATAAACAGCATTATCTGACTAAAAATGGCCATGACAAAGGCTGGATGAATGTGGTTACTGGATAATATTTATCAGACAATACTTTCTGCAGTCTTTATTCATTTCCGTTTTATAGTTCACTGATGTCAGACTGGAACACACAAGCAGTGAATACAGCCATACTGCACAGTTATTTGAACAGATTACTTCTGAATGCACAGTCCTGCTTTACACTTTTATTGGTAATGTTCCTCAAAACCAGGCATTTATACACATGCATATCTGCCCATAATGTCAGATATCTTATCCATATACCTTCATGTTCAAGTGGTTGGATTGTACAGCATTATATAACACAAACTGGGCAAAACACAAACTTGAAACTTACAGTGGTTATTGCACTACATTTAATCAGACATTTTTTACTACTCTATTAATTTCTGTTTTACAGATGAATGGTGTCAGATTGGAGCACACATGCGGGGAATACAGCCATACTGCACAGTTATTTGAATAGATTACTTCTCAATGCACAATCATGCTTTAAACTTTTACTGTTCATCATCATCTTCTTTTGGCTGTTCCCGTTAGGGGTCGCCACAGTGGATCATCTGTTTCCATTTCTTGCATCATGCTCTTTCACACCAACAGTCTGCATGTCCTCTCTCACCACATCCATAAACCTCATCTTAGGCATTCCTCTTTTCCTCTTACCTGGCAGCTCCATCCTTTTCCCAATATACCCAGCATCCCTCCTCAGCACATGTCCAAACCAACGCAATCTCGCCTCTCTTGCTTTGTCTCCAAACTGTCCGACCTGAGCTGACCCTCTAATATACTGATTCCTAATCCTGTCCATCCTAGTCACACCCAGTGCAAATCTTAACATCTTTAACTCTGCCACATCCAGCTCTGACTCCTGCCTTTTCGACAATGCTACCGTCTCCGACCCATAATAACATAGCTGGTCTCACTACCCTCTTGTAGACCTTCCCTTTCATTCTTATTGGTACCCGTCTGTCACAAATCACTCCTGACACACTTCTCCACCCATTCCACCCTGCCTGTACTCTCTTTTTCACCTCTCTTCTACACTCACCATTACTCTGAACTGTTGATCCCAAGTACTTAAACTCATCCACCTTTACCAACTCTACTCCCTGCATCTTCACCATTCCTCTACCCTCCCTCTCATTTACACACATATATTCTGTGTTAGCCCTGCTGACCTTCATTCCTCTCCTCTCTAAAGCACATCTCCACCTCTCCAGGGTCTCCTCAACCTGGTCCCTACTCTCACTACATATCACAATGTCATCTGCAAACATCATAGTCCACGGTGCCTCCTGTCTAATCTCATCTGTCAACCTGTCCATCACCACTGCAAATAAGAAAGGGCTCAGAGCTGATCCTTGATGTAATCCCACCTCCACCTTAATATCTGTCACTCCCACCGCAGTCCTCACCAATGTCACACTACCCTTGTACATATCCTGTACCACTCTTACACACTTCTCTGCCACTCCCGACTTCCTCATACAATACCACAACTCCTCTCTAGGCACCCTGTCATATGCTTTCTCTAAGGCCACAAAAACACAATGCAACTCCTTCTGACCTTCTCTGTATTTCTCCAACAACACTCTCAGAGCAAATATTGCATCTGTCGTGCTCTTTCCTGGCATGAAACCATACTGCTGATCACTAATCATCACCTTCCTTCTTAACCTAGCTTCCACTACTCTTTCCTATAACTTCAAGCTGTGACTGATCAATTTTATACCTCTGTAGTTACTGCAGCTCTGCACATCACCCTTATTCTTAAAGATAGGTACCAAAAAAATTTTCTCTACTCCTCAGGCATCCTCTGACTTTCCAAAATTTCTTTAAACAATCTAGTTAAAAATTCCACTGCCATTTCTCCTAAGCACCTCCATGCTTCCACTGGTATGTCATCTGGGCCAACAGCCTTTCCATTCTTCATCCTCTTCATAGCTGTCCTTACTTCCTCCTTGCTAATCTGCTTCACTTCCTGATTCACTACCCCCCACATCATCCAACCTTCTCTCTCTCTCATTCTGTTCATTCATCAGTCCTTCAAAGTACTCTTTCCATCTACTCAACACACTCTCCTCACTTGCGAGTATGTTTCCCTCACTGTCCTTTATCACCCTTACCTGCTGCACATCTTTCCCAGCTCTGTCCCTCTGTCTAGCCAATTGGTACAGGTCTTTTTCTCCCTCTTTAGTGTCCAATCTCTCATACAACTCTCTATATGCCTTATCCTTAGCCTTCGCCACCTCTCTCTTTGCCATGCTCCTCATCTCCTTATACTCATGTCTACTTTCTTCATCTCTTTGACAATCCCACTTCTTCTTCGCCAGCCTCTTCCTCTGTATACTCTCCTGTACTTCCTCATTCCACCGCCATGTCTCCTTGTCCTCCTTCCTCTGTCCAGATGTCACACCAAGCACCTTTCTAGCAGTCTCCCTTACTAGCTCTGCTGTAGTTACCCAGCTATTCGGTAACTCTTCATTGCCTCCCAGTGCCTGTCTTAACTCTTCCCTGAACTCCACCTCACAATCACCCTTTTTTAACTTCCACCATTTAATCCTTGGCACTGCTTTCACACTCCTCCTCCGCTACTTGATCACCAAACATCATCCCACAGACCACCATTCTATGCTGCTTAACTACACTTTCCCCAGTCACCACTTTACAGTCTCCAATCTCCTTCAGACTGGCCCTCCTACATAGGATATAATCCACCTGTGTGCATCTTCCTCCACTCTTGTACGTCACCCTATGCTCCTCCCTCTTCTTAAAATACGTATTCACCACAGCCATGTCCATCCTTTTCGCAAAATCCACAATCATCTGACCTTCTGCATTGCTCTCCTTAACACCATACCTACCCATCACTTCCTCATCTCCTCTGTTCACTTCACCAACATGCCCATTGAAGTCCGCTCCAATCACTAGTCTCTCACACTTGGGTATACTCACCACCACTTCATCCAACTCACTCCAAAATGTTTCTCTCTCATCCATCGCACACCCAACTTGTGGAGCATATGCACTAACAGCATTCATCATTACACCATCAATTTCAAGCTTCATAAACATCACTCTATCAGACATTCTCTTCACCTCCAAAACACTCTTGGCATACTGTTCCGTTAGGATAACCCCTACCCCATTTCTTCTGCCATCCACACCATGACAGAACAATTTGAACCAGCTTCCTATACACTTGGCCTTACTTCTCTTCCATCTGGTCTCTTGCACGTACAATGTATCAACCTTCCTTCTCTTCATCATATCAGCTAGCTCTCTCCCTATACCAGTCATACTGCCAACATTCAAAGTTCCTACCCTCAGTACTACACTCCTAACCTTCCTCCTCTCTTCCTGCCTTCAGGCATGCCTTCCCCCTCCTCTTCTTCTTCGGCCAACAGTAGCCCAATTTCTGCCAGCACCCTGTTGACTAACAGTACTGGTGGTGGTCGTTGTTAACCCGGGCCTCGACCGATCCAGTATGTAATTATGAAAAGTTCTCCGCATAAGTAATTTTTGGCAGAGGTTTTATGCCGGACGCCCCTCCTGACGCGACCCTCCCCATTTATCTGGGCTTGGGACCAGCACAAACAAATGCACTGGCTTGTGCATCCCCAGTGGCTGGGTTTAAACTTTTATTATTAATGTACCTTAAAATCTGGCATTTATACACATACATTTCTGGCCATAATGTCAGCTACCTTACTCATATACCTTGTTCTTCGAGTGGGTGGAATGCACAGCACTATATGGCACAAACTGGTCAGAACACAGACTTGGAACTTACTGTAGGTATTAAACTACATTTATCAAACAGTTTTTCAGCAGTCTTGATTCATTTCCTTTGTATAGTTGACTGGTGTTAGATTAGAACACCCATGCAGTGACTGCAGGACTAGTGAGCACTTCTTATTTTGAAGCAATACACATCACAGCACCATCATCCTTTATAATCTATTTATTACTGTTGCTTCAAGACTATGTACTGCATGGATAGCTGTGTCAGACCTGTAATAACCCATTTACCCTTGCATTACCTGTGTGCAGTCTACAGCATATTTCACACAATGAGCACAGCAGAGCAGTGACTGTTAATCTCGGCAGACCACAACCTCAACTGATGTTTGTAAGCTATACTACACAATAATGCATGGTTACTTGACTTAACTTGGTTTACCATTAAAGGTAGGTATTGACACATTACTAAACATACCACAGTTCAAAAGTATGTTATACCTGACTGTTAGGACTGCAACCTCTGTAAATAGTTTTTTTTAATTTTGACAGTACATTATAAATTAGGTTATTGCTTTGCTTTTGACCTACTCAACACATTCATGCCTCACCCTGGCCAGACACACTGCATGAGATTGCTGCAGCTGTTGTAACAGAAAGAAAGCATTATGCATACTAGTTTTGCAAATATTAGAGTTTGTATACTTACAAATCACTGGGAAAAATACTTGCATATCTGTGGGGTGTGCCCAGCCCATGCCTCTTGGACCCAGGTTTACAAAGTTCCCCTCTTCCTTTGCTTCAGGTCATCATAGTGGTGACAACACTGCTCATCAGTGTGGGGAATACCAGTAGCACTGGTAAGATCCCCAGCCAGCTGATCCCAGGCCTCAGACTTGCAGTTTGAGCCCTAGTAATCACCCTGCAGCAGCTGGGGTTCATACTTGCAAACCAGGAGTCCAACAGACACTCTAGATTCCTGCAAATCCTATCTCTGCCCAAAAGAGCACTCCCTCACCAACACCACCAGGCATATCAGCAGCCAAGTGACAACTCCAGTTGAAATACCCACCTACTGGCCTTTATATGGGATACATTCCTGTCTGTGTCATACTGCACCTTCCAAAAAAGCTGCACATCGCTTAGCTTTGCACAAACACTTTTAAGCGAATGTAAGTGAAGCTGCACAGTGCACAAATGAGGTGAATCTGTTTCCACGGAGCTGAGCAATGCAAAATCCGCAGAGACCGTTTAAGAGAGGCTGAGCATCATGCAGCTTTGTTCAATATAACTATCTTTCAGTTTACATACACTGACGTTTCAGTCGACTGACTCATTCTAAAAAAAAAAAAGTATAAAGTATATCAGTACTTGAATCCAAGAGCTACTACACTATACCTCATCACTCAACCTGTCTAGCCACTTGGATAATGCAGGGAAACAATATATCTTCACATATACTACTATGACCTCTGTTAGCTGTTTGCAGCAAAGCTGCGCGAATTTGCACATTGCTAAGCACCAAGGAACAAAAATAATTAAATACATCCGGTTTCTATTTTTAGACATATAAAGAAGATAAACACAGTCCACAAACTGATAAATTACTGGCAGCTGTTGTGAGACAAAAGGCGACTCAGAAGGTATAATAAATTTCTTTATAACTGCTGAGCAACAAAGACAACACTCCAAATAGTAGCTTAAAAAGCAAGGCAACACTCCAAGTAATAAAACAACCCTCCAAGCAGTAATATTTTTAGACATATAACAGATGTCAGGTGCACATGTATAAGTAGAGCTCACCATCGCTAAACACAGCGCCGTGCAAACGTACATTAAACTTAAAACAAATTCTTGTCCTGTGCTTACTACCTGTCCAGACCATTTCCTGAAATAGCAAACAGACCAGCACTACAGTAAACCATTCAGGAGAACCAAAATATTAAACCACAAAACTCCAAAATTACAGACACGCTGAGCGTAAATGAACTATAAACGTTACTCAAAATCACAAAGCTTTTGGGAAATGTCCTTCTTCAGTGTGTATAGTGCATTAAAACTTGAAGCCATATTTAAATACTAAACTCACCTGAAACAGCCAATAAAACAATGAACACAACATTGATTCAACAACAACTTAAAAACACAAACTCTAATTAAAATATACTATGTAACCATGACATTTTATATACATTTCACAACATAGAACATAAAAACATAAATAGCATATGGGAAACCAACTTTGCTGCTTTCACACTTGGTAACCTATTTGTCTTTTCTTTAAGACATGTTTCATACTAACTACTATGTTAAATCCTTGTGTACAAATCAGCTTCAAAGCGTAGAATCCATTCGTACTCATACACTTCTAACATATTATTCAGCCCCCCCCCCGCCTTTCACTTTTTGATCAACCACGCTAAACAAAAAACGATGTTCTTTCCCTTCTTCCATTATATGTTTTGCAAGTGCATTATTAAGTATTTCCCTACGAATTTCAGATGTATGCTCTGTTATCCTATTCTTCAGCTTTCTAGTGCTCTTTCCTATATAGAAAGCAGAGCATTTTATACAATTGGCCATATTGCATGTGGCGGAACAGTTAAACACAAACCTTCTCTTTGTAGTTGGATGTACAAATTCATTCTCTCTCTTTATACTATTCCAACACTTACAATTATAGTATAGCTAAGTTCCTATTTTCTTCTTCTTCTGAATTTTCTTATCAGACGTATCCTGATAGCATAACCTTTGTTTCAAATTGCAACACTTTCTATATGCAAAACTGGGTTTCTCTCCTACTAACCTACTAATTTCTGGCATCGCTTTTAAAATATTCCAATTCTTTATAATAATATTTTTATCCCACAGAACCTTCGACTATATGTAGTAATATAGCGTATATAGTTGCATTCTTTATTTTCCCTTCTACTATCTATCCTATTTGCAGGTTCTTTAAAATAAGGCCTAGCATCCATTTCTCTATTTGCTAAGACAGTATTTTTAACATTTTCAAGTAAACTATTTTCATATCCTCGTTCTTTAAATTAAACCATGCAGTAAAAGTAAAATAAAATACTTTGTTCTCTTTTATATAAAATATTAATTAAAATATTACATCTTCTCTGTGGAAGGGTACTCTAAAAGGGACTTATCTACCAGAAAGGAAAGTAAAGTGATGGCTGCTGCTGTTGTGAAACCTCTAATCTGCTTCTTCAGGAGAAGGCAAGAAAGTACTGAAGATGTTCCACTCTGACTGTTTATTTTCCCTCCACAGGGCTGACCAACCACTAGTCGGAGTGGAAATATGAAAGGGAGTCAGAGCTTTTGGAAACTAGATGGTTGTTTCCTGGGCAGGACACAACTCAAAGTCTAAAGGCTACTGCAGTAGTGAAATGATGAACATAATTCAATAAATGGGTTACTGACAATCAAATCTCTGATCATTAAATACTGAACTTTTTTGTAGGTGTTGCTTCTCTGCTGTTTTCTGCTGATCATCATCTCTCCTGTTTTCATATCCAGTGCATTCATTTATTGCTCATGGGTGAGATTCAGCTGCAGGAGCTGCAAAAGGGGAACCCATCAGGGAAGGGTCTATTTAGGTCATAAAACCTCCCCTAAGTAGGGGACATGTAGTGAGCATCACCATGAGGGCCACTTTGCTTTTCTCATGTTAGTGCATACTTCTGTGCATTTGCAATGAATGCTACTGAAAAATGGCTTGGTAAGCTTCATAAATGCCCCAAGACTGCTTCTATGTCTGCCACCTCTTACCCAAGAGGCATCATGACACTCATCCTTCTTAAGCCAGTTTCAACAGATGGCCAAGACACTAACTAAACTCACTACATCTTGATCACAGCCAAGAGCTTATCCCTCTACTCCAGCCAACTTGAATCACTAACTACTGAACTGGCAACAAAACACTGATTATCAAAACATGCTGATTCATTTTTTTCAAGTGTGTTACAAGGAAGATTCTACTGCACTTCTAATACTGGGAGCTGCAGACCAATGTCCTGCTACTTAAATACACTAAAACTAAGATTGCTGCATTTCGGAAAAATGTGAATTCTCTGAGATACCACAGTCTTTACCTTTAAATGGTAATGTAAGAAATCACTCATTTTTGATTGTACATTAAAGTGCTGGTCACAAATTAATTGCAGTTAAACCAGGCATATGACTGCAGAATGAGGATTTCCTTAAATTATATTAACTCATCCTGAAATCCTATGACTAAGTTTGTCTGTGATCCTTAAGGCTGCTCAGAGAATAACAGTATCTTGCTTGTAGGATGACTGTTCGTGTAGGATCAGTGGGTGATAACATAATTTAATGCTGCATCACAACTAGCACCCTTATATAACAACTTCCGACATGGAAAAAATATATAACTGATAGGGGTTGGAAGGGATGCTTAGCTGATTCTGCAATGATGGAGAATCAAAATACTGACATATAAAGACAGCACTTCTCTGTTGTTCAGTGTTATGTATACAAAGTGGGAGATTATTACAGTAGTACCAACGTCTATCCATTTTCTTTACTTTTTAGTAAGCTCTATCTTTGTTGCATAGCCAGGTATTACTATGCATGCAGCAATTTCAGGTTACCTGAAAAGTAGTCTCCATAGGTGCCCCTGGAGCTGCCAGAATGCCATCCTGTGGCAAAAGGTCCTGATGCTGCAGTGGATGCTCTGCTTGGAGGTTCATAACAGGAGTTGTAATTGGAGCTGGAGGTGGAAAGTTCTCTGGAAGCTGGAAAAGGAAAACAACTGTGAAATCAAGAATCAGACTCAAAGTTTCAATTAACTGAATCAGCTTGGGAGCTCATACAATATCATAAGAAGCTATTTTTTTACTTTTGTGCATCTCAGTAGACTGTAAATCAATCCTAATTTTACATGAAGTAAAATACATGGCTGACCAGATCTTGAGGGGTAACATATTCTAAAAGGCAAAGGGAAATGGACCTTCACAATGAGCCTGCGAGTCTTTCCTGCCATTTTACAGTAAACACTGGAAGCAGCAGTAAGAATATACTCTTTAGCAAATTTACACATATGGGGCTGTGGATATCAGGAGCAAGTAAACAGAAAGCAGCTTTAGAGAATACCACAGCTGTTTCAAAAGCCTCCTGTCATATAAGCCAAATGACATGTCATACAAATAAAGTCACAGAATGTCAGCTGCATTCTGTAAGAAGATATTACACTATAAATGTACTTAGAACATATCAAATTCTGAAATGCAAAAAAAATGTACCTTTTTCTTTCTAATCCCTCCATGGACTGTGGGAGGATCATTCCACCCATCTCTTAGTCCTGCCAGGTGAAGAATAAACAAAACAGTTAATATTCGTACACGGCATTTATTTCTGCAAGCACATTGCTACTACAGTAAATATTTTCTCAATACTTGCATATTACTGAAAATAACATTAACAGCAGGCTTTCTTCTGGATGATCACTTACATTTCTGTATTAGTACACTAACAATGAAAACATTAGATCTATGAGAGTTCCATAAATGACTGTGTTAACTCCCTATATCTGCTGGACCCTGATCAGAAAATTTCAAAAATACAGATTTCAGGCTGGAAAACATCCAATTGTATGTGTGAACATCTGTTGGCGTGCTGGGGCAAAGGCCTCCTCTTCCCTGCCATTTTATATAATAAATTTTGGACATCACAGACTGAAAAATGTTTCCCTCTGCAGTAATTTTGGAATTAAACATTTTTAGTAAACTATGATAAGACCATTTTACTACAAGGCAATGCATCATTCCACCTCACAATAAGACTACTTTGTTTCTCTCTCCACAGCCTAAGATGAATGGCATTTATAATAAAAGATATTCATTTATTCACTTATTTTCCAGTGTCCACTTTATCCTAGTCATGACTGCAGAACACCCAGCAAATATTAGCTGCATGGTCCCTGTAAAGGGGGGGGACTGTTAGTCCATTACAGGATGTGTATATGTAAAACATGCAGGAGTATGAATAAATTACCCTTCAAAAGCACATCTACAGTCAGTTTAAAGTGTTAGCAATTCACCTAATGGCAACATGTCTTTGGTATGCTGGAGAAAACTGGAGTACCCTGCAAAACTACCCAAAAGACAAGATATGTGGAGTCCTTACAAAAGGCACTTCAGCAAGGAAGTGAATAAGAGAACTAAGAGTTCTGAGGCAAGAAATAAATACTCAAAGTAAACTTTTTTTTAAAGGAAAGGGTTACACAACAAATGCAGACTGCTCATACCTGCTAAAAATTAACTTAGTTTATTAATTTTATTTGAACCCACTAAGCAAAACGGTTCTTTTCATGTGAACAATAGGAAATATAGTTTTATAGCACCTTAACACATACCATACATTAAAAAAACAAATTTGTCAATACAAAAAAAAATTCTGCTTGTAAAGTAGAATGTGCAGTAAGATGACCACCACTTTTCACCAAACGATGAACATGAAGAAGGGAGACTTAGTTCCTAAGTTACCATTAGGAACAACAAAATAAAATCTGTGCCTAGACCTTGTGTCACAGTTTAAGGAAGAAATATGTACAATGGAATATCCCTGGCTATCTACTGACATTATACCTTACAAGAATAAATACCCCAAATAAGTAATCAATAAGTAAACAACTCTTTGACATGAATATAACACAGAATATGTTCTATAATGCAGATTAAACATGCATTTCAAAATAGTGTATCAGCATAATGAAAAATATCAAGCATTCCTAATAACGTTTGTCTATAAGAATAAAAATGAACAATGATAAATAATGAACAATGATAAATAATGAACACAGTAAAATCTCAGCCAATTTACAAAGCATCACCATCATCACAATGAATTTTATTATACAAAAATGAAAAAAGTCATACTTTTTCTAACCAAAAGGCAACATTAAGCTGAAAAGACAAAAATATCTAAACTTAACAGCAAATAAATGAACTCTGTAAACCAAGAAATATATGGATCATTAATTTCCCAGAGCTTTCTTTCTGGAGAAATAGCAAACAAAGCCAAGACTTTCATCATCAAGACATGTAAAGAAAGGCTCCTTTCAATTATTCATTACTGTACATCATTATACAAAATCTGAAATCTATTATTATAAGAATCCACAACTGTCCCACTAATGAAACAAACTACCTGACTTATGCAAGTTATATTTTAAGGAAACAGGACACAAAGAATATTCATAAGGGGGAGGACATTACAAATTCTGGAGGAACTCAAATATCACAAAAGGCATTATTAGAAAACTGCACCTAAACCATTGCATCATATAAAAAAATCTCCCACATAAAGAAGAGGATCACTCTGGTATCCACTTCTTTATCTATATCATGAAACTCCAAATAATTTTCTTATGAGAGAGAAGTTTGAAGTCAGGAGCTGTGTCTAAACATTTAAGTCTTTTTTAAACACCTTTACTAAATTATCAAGTATGACACAGGCAAACATATACTAACAGAAAAGAAAGAAAAGAAGGATGTTTCATGCTTATCAAATGATTTATAACAATCAGTGCATACCAAGATTATATATTCCTCGTTCTGAAGGAGGAATGGGCCTTCTTGAAATTGATTACATGTACAGATCTGCAATCATGGGACTCCACATATATCTACTGACCTCACAAGATCCAAATGTGGCAAAAGTTTTGAAACATGAGAATAAATCTAACATGACATCTCTGCTTAATTTAGCAGAAGCATATCAACGTCAAGCAGGAATGGAAATCAAACCAGAAGTGGATAAAAACCAGGCAGCAACTGAATGTGGTAAAAAACAAAAGAAAGAATATAAGGTGACGGACCAGATGAGAAGGCAAGAAATGTGGAAAAAACATAAATATAGCTGCAGGTATAGAAAACTTTTGGAAGAGCCTCATGTTGATCAAGAACGAACGCAGGAATGGTTAAGGAGAGGTGAATTTACATCAAGAAGTGAAAGGTTAATATTGGCAGCCCAAGATAGTGGGCTATGTATACGCTGGTTTACTAAGTCCACTGAACATGTGGGAGAAACAGACATATGTAGGTTTTGTGGAACCGAATTGGAAACAGTCACACACCTTATTGCTGGTTGCAACTCTCTAATGGCAGAGGGACTGTATACTGAAAGGCATAATAATGTGGTGAGATTGTTACACTGGAGATTGTGCAAACATTATGGTATTGAAGTGGCTGAAAAACACTGGATATTCTGCTGAATATCTATCCTGAAATCCTTTCTTTGTCAATTTCACATGCCCATTTCCTTCCAAATGCATCTCCAGTAGCATTGCTATTTGACTCTGCACTTAATGTTTGGTAATGATTGTGCCTCTGTTGTGACAAAGGTTAAGACACCCAGTGTTTTTTGTACCTATGTTACCATCACATATTAATACATTTGTTAAAGCTTGTGAAGATGAAATTTGTTCATTCTTATACTCCTCACACAGAAAGGGTTTTTACAATCTAAGTAAGACGGAGCAACAAACTTTATTAGATTTGAAGAATAATCAGAAGATTTGCATCATGTCTGCTGAGAAGGGAGGGTCAGTTGTAGTCATGAATTCAAGTGACTACCATCAACGAATTATGTTAATGTTGACTGAGGAAGTTATTTATAGTAAAATAAATAAATTGAAAGTGTGTGATATTATTAATTACATGCATGATGTTTTATATGAGCTTCTGATGAACACTGACAGCTCTATATATGATGCCCTTAATATTAAACATCCTTCTATTCCAATTATCAAGGGGTTACCAAAACTACACAAAGATGTAGTCAACCCACCCCTATGGCCTATTGTTTCAGGAGAGGGATGGTTGACACAACTGTGCTCTATTCTTATAGAGAAGAGGTTGAAAACAGTTATGCATTTGTTTCCTCACATTTTGAAAGACACTAAGCAAGTCCTAAATGATTTAAATGAGATTTTGAATGTCAAAGGAAATGCTAAGGGTTTGCTGTTGGTAACTTTGGATATAAAAAACTTATTTACATCAATACCTAATGATTTTGGCATTGATGCTATTAGATGTGTTGGCCAATAAGAGTGGATTTCCAATTAACTGTGAATACTAACTGTCTTCTCTTAGATCTCGTTTTGAGGAATACTGTTTTTATGTATAATGATGAGATTTACTTACAGCGTTGGGGAGTTGCCAAGGGAATCCCATGTGCAAACTCCTACACTAATTTAGTTTTAAGTAGATGGGAACATGAGTGTGTGTTTTCTACAAATGAATTTACAGAATATTTGGTACTTTATCGTAATTTTGTAGACAATGTGTTTATTTTATGGGGAGGCTCACGATATGAGCTAGAAATGTTTGTAACTTATTTAAATGGTACTACAGACTTCTTAGAATTCATTATGACATGTTCGAATGCTGAGATAGATTTTCTTGATGTACACATTAAAGTTAATCATATGGGTATTTTAAATACTTCTTTGTATCATAAAAAAATGTTGAAAAAATAATTTAAGTGGAGATATATGCATCCTAGGCATGTTTACCCGAATATAGTGAAGGGACAATATACAAGGACTTCTAGATTATGTACACTTGAGGAGTACAACAGAAAATATGACCGATACCTTTATAGAAAGAGGTTATGGTAGAAACATGCTGGAGGCAAATAGGAGGTTGATATGTAAGGGAGAAGAATGACACATACAAACTGTTGTTTTCACAGAGATTAAACACTAATAATCATACAACACGAGGCAATAAAACTAAAAGTAAGATTAGACTTGGGATGAAATATTTGAATAATAAGTATCCAATCTGCAATATTACATGTAAAAATTGGAAATATTTAATTGCACATGAGAAAACTTTGTCCTGTGTAGGTGAATTCCCTAAATTCTTCTACAGCAGTTCTCCGAACTTAGAGAGACAGCTGTGTGGTAGAGTACATAAAGTGAAAAAAGCTAGGATGTCAGTGAGGATAGGTACATATCCCTGTAGAGCATGTCATGTTTGTGCTTTTATTTCTAGACAACAAATTTTTGAGCATCCCAGATTAAATTATAGATTTAAACCTCGAGTTTATACTGATTGTTGTACTGAAAATGTGGTCTAATTAGCTATTTGTAACTTATATTCAAGTTTCTATGTTGTAAAAACAAATAAAAAAATTGAAGGATAGCGTGATGAAACATTTATATGATATTAAGAAGGCTAATACTAAAAATGCATTAGCCAAACATATCGTGGAACATCAAGGACATACTTTTTTCTTTAGAATTCTACAATGTGTGTCTCCCAACTGTAGAGGGGGGAATATAGTGAATCATACAGAGAAGGTTGAATTACTTTGGATCCTGAGGTTGCAAGCTGATAGTTACCCGGGTTTAAATGGTTCCGTCCCCACTTAAGCCAGCTTTGAAGGGACATAAACTGCTATACTGATTTTACTTTATTGTTTAATGTGGAAAGCATTTTGATTGGGTATATGTTGTCATGAGGCTAATTAAGCACAAGTATTTATTATGAATTGTAATTGCTGTTTTTAGATCTGATGAAGTGTTTATAAACGTGAAAGCGATTATCTTTTATTAAATTTGATGCCTACAGCCGTGGTAGTCTTGCTGCTTTTCTTTGAATTATTTATCTGTGGGTGTGCAGCTTGCACCTTGAAGGATAGTTGGTCTTTCTTAAGCCTTGATAATGTTCATAGCTGTATAGTAGGCTAATGACCACTGAAACCTTTTATAAGCCTGTCCATGCAACCAAAATGTATCCCACAATTTATTGTGCTTTAGATATTATATTAAGGAGTGTATGTTAATTAGGGCATGATTTAATGGCTGCCTCTGTCCATCAGAGACATAGGTCTCACACCAGGAGTCAATTTCCAATTTCCATCCACTGGTCCAAGTTGCATTTGAATAGGGTTAGGGAAAGGCTTTGCTTTACATAGATGGGAAGCCTATTCCAGAGAATGGGGACACTCTGAGATACATACCTGTCTCTCCAACATGTTCTATTTAAGTCGTAAGAAAACTTTAAATACTTAGTAGTTCTGGTGTCGTTCATTTTGCAAACATGCAAAAGGCCCATAAGAATGGGATTCAAAGATGCCCTGCATGCCAGGAATAAATCGTCTCTCAGTAGTCTGTATGAAACAGAACATACAGCTAGGGCTTTGAGGTGATCTGCATAGGACATTGTGTTTATGCTCTGTATTCTTTTTGTGAGGAACCTCTGTGGATGTTGCATGTGCCTTGTCAGTTACATACAGTAGAGGAAGTTACTCACAGGTTCATGGGTTTATATTAGACCTAGACATGCAACCCAACCCAGTTTTGTCCCAGAGTTCCTTGGATGCCTATATAGCAGGGTATGTTAAAAAAGAGGAAGCTAAGAGTTATGTGGGATATGTTAGTTGGGGATTAATTTACTTACTGTCGACCTCTGCCCGGTCAGTGCCTCCAGATTTCCCATCCAATGATCATGGTTTCTTTTGAATTGGTCAAGGATGAACTCTGCTTCATGTAGATGGAGATGCTTATTCCATAGCATGGGGATCCCTTGAGATGCATATTGGCTCCTCCAGCAGGTTCTAATAATACCACAGACAAAGTTCAGATCCTTGGATCTAGTGTTTTTGGTGCAGTTTGTCTTGCACATGTGCAAGAGAGCCACCAGAGCTACATATGAGGATGCCTTATATGCTAGGCATAGATCATCTCTCAGTAACCTATAGGAGTACAGAGACAGGACCTTAAGGCGATCTGTGCAGAAAGGGCAGTCATACCCTGGATTCTCCAGGTGAGGAACCTTTGGGAGAATTCCAGCTGTCCAAGTGTTTGGTTACGTATATGACAAAGGGAGCATTGTACTCAGTGATGGATCTAAGAAGGGTTGATGGATCTAAGAAGGGTTAATTAAGTGGTACTATTACTTTCTTCGACCTGGATGTCATACCCTTGCTTATGACTTGGGTAACACAGAATGATTTTCTTACAGTCTTGGCTACATGTTGGTCAAATGCCAGATTACTGTCTAAATATGTTCCTAGATCCCTAACTATCGGGTTACCTCTTAGGGTTGTCTTATTGATGAAGTAATTACCTTGGATGGAAGATTTCCCAAAGGACACTATAATGCTGTGCTTTGCATTGAATTTTAATCAGTGGCTTTCACACAAGTCATTTGCTTCTGTTAGGCCCCCTTGTGAGATGTTGGTATTATGGGGGAATCTGTGATAGCTCCTAATTTACAGTTATCTGCCAAACTAGTAAGCCAGAGACCTTTGACATTAGCCTTGACTTCTGAAAAACGGATGCCAAATAGGAGTGGGCCCAACATGGACTGCTGGAGTACTTTGCTAGTGACCAGGCTCTCGGTGCAGGTGGTCTCATCAATAATAACTTCTTGGGTTTGCTAGTGACCAGGCTCTCGGTGCAGGTGGACTCATCAATAATGACTTCTTGGGTTCTATCTGTGAGCCAGCTGGCAATCCAGTGAGTTATATAGGGATTTATGCCTAGTTCTGGGAGTCTGTCAACAATACCTGACTGGGGTATTGAATTGAATGCCTTGGCCAGGTCAAGATAGGCAGTATGCACAGTTTTCCCTCTTGAAGAAGTCTACCAGGTTAAACGGGCAAGATCTTCCCTTAACAAAGCCAAACTGGAATGAGTAGTGTCTATAGGTTATCAATGCCCTTGCTGATCATTTCCATAATAATTCATTCCATGGCTTTGCATATTAGACTTGTCAGACTGATGAGTCTGTACTTCTCAGGGTCAGTTGATAGTCCTCCTTATGAAGAGGGGTGACCATTGTGGCCCTTCATTCACCTGGCACATGAACTGTTTTGAGTCTATAGTTGAAAAGTGCCTCAAGTGGTCCTGCTAGGTCATGGTTTAGGCTATTTAGGAGGCAACCACTGATATTGTTGGGACCCACTGAAGCAGTGCTTTTGGTATTAGTCAGTGCTTCCAGGACCACCTCCCTGTTTATAGTTAGGAGGGATATGCTAGAAGGGATTTCACAGGTGGTGGTGGTGGGGTTAGAGCTAAATTTATCAGCCAGTAGATTTGCTATGTCATTCTGGTCAATGAAGGTTGCACCATTTACCACCAGTTCTGCACACTGCTCTTTAAGGTTCCTGACATAGCTGAAGAAGGCCTTGTGATTGTGTTTAGCTTGGGAGTCCATCCTGACCTCTTAATTGGCCTTGTTGGACTTTATTAGACCTCTCAGTTTCTTGTTTTGTTGAATCAGAGAGCTTGTCTCTCAGTTGCTCCTTCTGATTTTGGCCATGACTTTTGTTATACAGCCTGTTACGGTAATGATTCCACCAGTGTGGTTTGTTTTTGGTGTTAGATCTGTGCTTACTTCTAGTAGGTAAGGCAGCCTCAATACAGCCATTTACATGTTTGTACAGGGTTAGTTAGCTGTGTTGAGGGAGCCGTGAAAGCTTTAGTTGGGTTTTATGAGTTGATTTTTATTTTGAGAAAGACAGTTTTGTTGTTCAACTTCACCAGTGAGGATGTGACATGGGAGGGGTGGGTCAATGCTCTCCCATACTGATGAGCACTAGGCCTAATATGCTTGATATTCTGGTTGGAGTACACTATCTGGTCCAGGTTGTTTGTGTTGATAAAGTCCAGGAAAAGTTGTGCTTGTGAGTTAGAGACAGTGTATGTTACCCAATCTATAGAGAGGTAGTTAAAGTCTCCCATGAACAGGGTATTTGGTTGGATGGTGAGCACCTCTAGTAGGTCTAAGGAAGAGTTGTGAGCTTCATGGGTCAAAGCGGGTGACTTGTAGCTGGCCAGGGCATGGTAGGGAACTTTGTCTCTGGAGACATGAGTGAACTCCAGAGCATCATCCTGTTTAACCAGCCTAGAACTGTATTTGCTGCTAATACAGACAGGCATACCTAAACCTTTAGCCCTTGTTTGTTCTGCTGTTTAAAATTCTTCCACTGCCAGTGTACTTTTTGCGGCTTTAACCCAAGCTTCAGTAACAGCATAGGTGTCTACACTCTCCAGAGTTGCTGTGTTGATAGTTTTGTCATTTTGACATTGCCGCCTTCTTCTTTCGGCTGCTCCCGTTAGGGGTCGCCAAAGCGGATCATCTGTTTCCATTTCTTCCTGTCCTCTGCATCTTGCTCTGTCACACCAATCACCTGCATGTCCTCCCTCATCATATCCATAAACCTTATCTTAGGCCTT
Organism: Protopterus annectens; assembly: GCF_019279795.1. NCBI lineage: Eukaryota > Metazoa > Chordata > Ceratodontiformes > Protopteridae > Protopterus > Protopterus annectens. The sequence goes on from NC_056748.1 coordinate 740,831,881, forward strand.
CCTCTTTTCCTGTTACCTGGCAGCTTCATCCTTACCATCTTTTTCCCAATATACTCTGCATCCCTCCTCAGCATATATCCAAACCAACGTAATCTTGCCTCTCTGGCTTTGTCTCCAAACCTTCCAACCTGGGCTGACCCTCTAATATACTTATTCCTAATCCTGTCCACCCTCGTCACACCCAGTGCAAATCTTAACATCTTTAACTTTGCCATGTCCAGCTCTGACTCCTGCCTTTTTGTCAGTGCCACTGTCTCCAACCCATATAACACAGCTGGTCTCACTACCCTCTTGTAGACCTTCCCTTTCACTCTTACCGGTACTCGTCTGTCACAAATCACTCCTGACACTCTTCTCCACCCACTCCATCCTGTCTGTACTCTCTTCTTCACCTCTCTTCCACACTCACCATTACTATGAACTGTTGATCCCAAGTATTTCAACTCATCCACCTTCGCCACCTCTACTCCCTGCATCCTCACCATTCCTCTATCCCCCCTCTCATTCACACACATATATTCTGTCTTAGTCCTGCTGACCTTCATTCCTCTTCTCTCTACAGCATATCCCCACCTCTCCAAGACTACATGGGGATGAATAAAGTTTTAGCCAATATCCAAAAACCTATGGGGGATAGTTGTGGACCTTTTTTTGGTAAAGCAAAGTGGTCTGTTAATCATGTCTTCCCATGCTAATGGATACTGGATTCCCCTGGAGTGACACCATAAAGCAAGCTAATTATTAAAATCAATTATTTTCTGTTTTTACTGTAGCACCATCCTTGGTGAAGGCTGAATGCTGCTCAATGCAAGGCACGTACCTGTCTGTGACACATTACGACATATCCATAATGTCTTTTTTCATATAGTTCAATGAGTTATGCCTCAGGTCATTTTCACCCACATAGATCATGACAGAATCATATTGGTACCTGTGGTGCACTTACTTGACTGCATACATGATATTGCTGATCCTAGCTCCAGATAGGCAACTAACCTTCTCCTTGCCCAGCTTGGTGGAGAGGAATATCGTTGTGTGTTGCACAACAGAATCCCTTATGACACAAGTACTAGGTAAAGTATTTGCTTGTCTTATGGGCTTTGTTCTTGGGGGATCATTAGGTGTATGCTTGTGTGTGGAGTTAGGTGTTACTTGTTGTGTGCTTTAGTAATTGTGGAGGGTAGATGCTGAAGTTTGCCAGCTTGGGTGGTCTTTGAGGTTTGGAGAGGTTTCGTTTAAGTGCCTTGGCATAAGGTGTGTGTGTGTGTGTGTGTGTGTGTGTGTGTGTGTGTGTGTGTGTGTGTGTGTGAAGAATATAGTAAGTGTTCTTGACAACCTTGTTTGTAAGGGAGATTTTTGCTTCCAAGGAAGTTATGTTATGTATATCTCTCGCATACTTTTTTAGTTTCTCTAAGGATAAAAGATTGTCCAAGTACTAGGATACAATTGCAACAGAGTCACAGGATGCCCATTATCTACCAAGATGGCCACAAAGACATTAGTAAATTGCAAATCCATATTGTCAGGACCTGTATTAGGGTTGGGCTACTACAGTTAAGGGTCTTAGTTTAACAGGGGTTACCTGATGGTGTCTAGGTTGAAGGCTATATGTTAGATAGTGCTATGATCTGACTGCTGTTTGACACACTAACTAGCTGTCCTATGCTTAGCTCCACGTAAAACCTTTCGCTGTTACAGGTTAAAGTCACAAGTACTAGCGTTACAGGTTTACTTCTATACAGGGCACTGCTAACTACCACTGAGTGGTGAACAGCTCCACAAAACATGCTTAATTTATAGCAGACAAAAAAAAGCTGAAAACTAACTCCAATCTCCTCTGACCAACAAACAACTACAGTTTAGGCTCCCTAGAGTGCCTCCCAACTCAGACAGACCAGGTAAACACCTTCTGCCAAAAGATGGATGATCCTGAAACTTCTTAATGTAAAGACACAACAAAAGTAGCTCTCAGATGAAGATTAGCATCCAACCAAGTCCATAAAAAGCCCTCTGGCTGATGAAAGAAACTCACTTTAAGCCGTCCTGTGCGTCTTCCCAACTCAGACTGACCAAGCTACTTTACTACTACCACTAGAATAGCAGTCCCAGTCTTCTTAATGTAAAACACACTTTGGTTATCCAAAAGTGAAAATGCACCAACTAGCTACAAAGAATAGTTGTGCAAGAACTTACTATAGCCTTAGATGTCCTTCTCTTCCATGCTGCAGTATTCATAACAGTAGGGAGGTTTCTGCCTGCAGCGCCAACATCCAGCCAGTATACCAAAGTCTTGCTTCAGGAAGATATGTGTGATGTCCTGAGCTAGGGCCATAAACCAACGTAGGGTATAAAAGTGACATCTGCATGTATCCTCTTCAGAATGGACTGCCGGATATACTAGTACTCCTGGAGTCCAAGATGGCAGACCCCAGAGATTCACATGTAGACTAGAATAAGGATACTTATTAGGCTGTGATCAGTGGAGAGGCTAAAAGGAAAGATGACAGGATGAAAATATGCCCACAGGCCAGTAAGGTATAATAGGCTGGGGAATCAGAGGGGGCAGATAGGGAGGGACTGAATACTGCAACATGGAAGAGAAGAACATCTAAGGTTATGGTAAGTTCTTACACAACTATTCTATGTCCTTCTATTCACATGTTGCAACATTCATAACAGTAGGGAGAGTGCCAAAGCTCTTAGGTATGAAACTGGGAGGAGGACTGGGGTCATTGGTCAAGGAGACCCTGACAAATAGACCTGGCGAACCCAGCTCTAGCCCAGGAGGCTAAATCCAGTTTGTAATGTTTGGTGAAGGTGTGCACTGAGGCCCAGGTGGTGGCTTCTAGGATTGAGGCATAATCCACCCCTTGAAAAATCAGCTGAGGAAGCAGCTGCCCTGGTAGTGTGTGTGATTTGACCTGGCCCTGTAAGGTTTTACCATGGGCAGAGTAACATATTCAAATGGATTTAGAGGTGGAAGGAGATGAAAAGCTGATCAGATTTCCTAATAGGTTTGGTTTTCTCTAAATAATACCTCAGCTGTCTGTGCACATCCAGAGAATGTAAGGTCCTCTCTGAGGCAATCTGGGGGTTAGGGTAGAAAACAGGCAGGTTAATGGATTGATTTAATGAAAGTTCATTAACCACCTTAGGCATGAAAGAGGGATTTAGTCCTGAGGGCAACTCTATCCTTGTAGAAAATGAGGTAAGGAGAGATGGCCATAGGGGCTTGAATCTCTGGTACCCTCCTGGCAGAGGTAAGAGCCACTAGTAGTACAATTTTAAGGATGCACAGTTTTAGGGTTACTGAATGTGCTGGTTCAAAAGGTGGCAGCGTGAGTTTTTCTAGGACAAATTTCAGGTCTCAAGGTGGAGTGATAGGCTTTCTGGGGGGTCTGATATGCAGAACCTCTTTCAGGAACAGCTTGACCTCCAATCTGGAAGCCAGCGGTGGTAACATGGGCAGACAGGCAGAGATGGCAGATAAATGGACTTTAACTGATGAGTAAGTTAGTTCTGCATAAAGGAGCTCACACAAATAGGAAAGGACCAAAGGAACAGGAATAGTCATAGGGTCCTGGTTTTCCCGTAACACCACTTGGAGAATCTTTTCCACTTAAAGATGTAATTTCTCCTGACCTCCTGCAGGACACTGAGTACCGTCCTCTGTATACAGGTGTCTGAAGGGGATTAGAACCCTATCACCCAAAAGGTCAGTTTCAAGTTGTTCATTTGAGGGTGGAGTAGGGATCCCCTGTTCTCTCTGAGCAAGTCTATTTGGTGGGGTAACCAGTGGTAATTGCCCTTGACTAGTAGGTAAAGAAGGGGAAACCATTGCTGTCTTGGCCAGTAGGGGGTCACCAACAGGATTTTGGTTTATCCTTCTATATTTTGAGAACAACTTTCTGAACCAGAGTGAAGGGTGGAAAGGCACAGAGAAACATTCGCCCCCAATGAAAGGCGTCCACTTTCCAGGCTTGTGGATGTGAAGCCCTTGATCAAAATTGGGCATCTGTTTGTTCTGGGAAGAGGCAAACAGATGGAGTTGTGGAATACCCCACTTGTGAATGAGATCTAGGAATACCTCTCTGTGAAGGATCCATTCATGAGAGGGAGCTGAAGTTCTGCTTAGAGAGTTTGCCATGACATTCTCTGTCGAGGGAATGTAGAGTGCTACTAGATGGATGTTTAGAGTCATTGCTAGAGTCCAGATTTGGATGGCTAAGCTGCAAAGAGGATAGGATCTTGTACCCCCCTGTTTGATTATGTACCACATGACAGTCATATTGTCTGATCACTTTGAGAGCTCCTGGGAATAAAGTTGATTTGAAGGCTTGTACAGCCAAATGGAGTGCCCTCGTTTCTTTGATATTGATCCACTGGATCTTTCTCATGTGGAGTCTTGCTAGGGGCAACATGGGTATTAGGGATACCATGTGTCCTTGCATCCTTAGGAATTCCTGTGCTGGCAATGAAGTAAGGTTGATAAGTGAGTTAAGACAGATGATCAGGTCCAGGATTCTTTGTTCTGGGATAAAGGCTTTCATTAAGTCTGTTCTGATTCTGCATCCCAAGAAAACTATGTCTTGTGTGGCTTGCAGATAAGACCTTTCCTTGTTAATAGTGAAACCTCAGTTGGGTTAGTGTGCTGTTGGAGGACTTGGTGGTTTTGATAAAGTACCATAAGGTTGTCTAGGTATGGGTATATTTGTATACCCAGTGAGCAATGAAGGGTGCTAGACACTTTGTGAACACTCGAGAAGCTGTGAAGAGGCCAAAGGGCAAGGCAGAGAATTGAAAATGCCAGGAACCTACTGCAAAGCAAAGGAATTTCCTGTAGTCTGGGTGAATGGGAATGTGGAGGTAGGCATCCTTCAAATCCAAGGCCACCATGTAGGCCTGAGTGGGAATGAGTGGAAGGAGCAAAGGTAAGGTGATAATTTTGAACCTGGGTACCTTGCGAAACAGGTTTAGGAAGGATAGATCCAGAATTGGTCTCCATGGGCCGTCTTTCCTTGGTACCAAAAACATTCTTGAGTAAAAACCTTTGTTTCTCTGGGTGGGTGTTATTGTTGTATGGTGCCCTGTGCTAGTAGTTGATGAATGATAGTGGGGAAGAGGTGGACTTGGTTTGCTGGAGGTTGAGGGATTCCCTGGAAGAGGGGTAACATCCACCAAGTCATAAAGTAATCCCTCTGAATGATGGAAAGTACCCATCTTTCTGTTGTAATCTTCTACCAGGAGGGTAGGGAGAGGGAGAGGGTGAGGCGAAGGGACAGAGGGGTGTTTTGATTTAGTAATGGTAAGTCACAGCGTAGGTGGTCTGGATTGATCAGACTGGCTCCAAAAGGGGGAAGTGGAAGGGGTGGAGGGAAACCTGGGGGCTAAGGTTTTCCTCGGTTGCCTGCGTCTCTTTGTCTGCTGAACTGTGTGGGAGGATTGTCTTCTGACAAAGGACATTTTTTGACGACAATTTCTGTGGTATCTTGGAATGGGAGACACCAGTAAGTGTTTTAGGTTTAGTAGTTCTTTTCCCTTCTCTAGAAGGGATTTACGAAGTTCAGCTGAGGCCTGGCCAAATAGTGCTTTATTGTCCAGGGGGGCATCAAGCAGATTTGTTTGTACATCTAAGGGCAGTGGCTGAAATCTCAGCCAGGAGTAGCATCTTAGTACTGAGCCAGAAGCAGCAGATTTGGATGAAGCTTCCACCGCATCATAACTGCACTTGGAGTGCCTAGTTATTTGGGATGCTGTGGAGAGGGTCTATATTACATAAATGAAAATCCAAAACCTCAAACAACCTAAAGGTCGAAAATGCAGGACCTTGAACAAGCTATTTGTGGGGGGCTGTGCCCCCCACACCCGCCCCACTAAATATATAGAACAAATCCGAGATCGCACTACAGTGAGAAAAGGGCAAATATTCCAATATTCACTGTACCACGATCTCACAAAAAGCAGATCGAGATCCGGCATTTCCAACCTTTAGGTCGTTCACTATTTTAAGCTTTTGGCGTTCTAATAGGAACCCTGTGGAGAGTACGTTGTTAAGCTGAGTTTTAAGGTTAAATTCAGGGATGTCACAGAGTAGGGTGGAAGCCTTAGCAATATTGTCCAGGACATACCTAGCCATGTGGGTTTGGTAGTTCAAGGCTCTTGTAGCAAGACTAGTTGCCGTATACACCTTTTTCCCTAGTCTGTCCATAAATCTACTGTCTTTATCAGTAGGATAGAGGGTAGATGTCTTATCTACAGAGACTGCAATAACAGCAGGTCTAATGATGGGTTTCTAAAGATGAACTGGGTGTCCTGTGGGACCTTATAAAAATGGTCAGGACATTTAGATGCCTGTGGTTGTGAATCTGGAGTCTGAGAAGCAGCTAAGAAGGCATCCTGGAAGGCAGGGAGCAAAGAGAGCAGAGCTGAAGGGGATGACTGTTCCATTTGCAGCAGGTCAAAGTATATTTTCTTACTGTCTGATACCTCTGTGGCCTGCCGCTTAAAATGTTCCCTCATGAGGGAGATGGTATCACCAAAAGTGAATTCTTCCCCAGGGACTCTAGGGTAATGGGATTCTCTTCCTCTGGGGTAATCAAGTTTTTTGGGTGAATCAATTTGCGATTCATATGTCACAAAGACTTCATCAGAGGAAGGTTCTTCCTCTGACACAAGCAAGCAAGCAAGTAGGAGAAACAGTTGGTTCCTGTTGAGTCTATAGGGCCTGGAATGCTTTAAACAAGCTTTGAGAGAAAACTGTGTTCTGTGTGCCTTACGTTTTGTTTTCTCTTCAGTGAAGGAAACTGTAGAGAAAGAGAGGGAGCTGACATCTGGGTGAATGGAGGAACAAGAGCAGGGCCCTCTGGTTGAATGAGTCATGGTTCCCCTCTGCCATCAGGAGCTGATGGCTGATTTACCTCAGCAGACATACATGAGGCTTCCGCCAGTCCAGCTTCCAACATGGTTTCTGGGCCTAGTAAGGAAATGGGTGTCTGAAGAGATCCGGGTTTTCATCAGCCTCAAGAATCTCTCCTGGCTCCTGAGGCACAGCATGAGAATCAGGCCTGGTTTTCTTGGTGTTTTTATTTGGCGGCTCTTCGGACGGACCTGCTCCTTCCTCCATACCGAGTGTGAGACATCGGAGCCTCTGATTTTCTAAATAAAGTTTAAGTGCGACCAAGTGGCTGTGAAGTGTTTTTGGGATGAATGATTTGCAAATAGGGCAGGATGCAAGGTCATTGGCCTCGCCTAAACAGAATACACACTTATCATGCGAGTCCTTGTGAGGAATCTGTCTCCCATAACTGCATTTCACCTTTCTAGTGGACATGTACGTATTAGCAAAAAAACAAAAGGAAACAATGAAAACCCCACAGAGTACTTATCTGTAGTGGTCGTTCATAGCGGTCATCTGAATTAGCGATTTGCTGTCCAAACTGGGGCCTGACGTTCACTGCGGTAGAAAAATTCTGAAGAGGGTACGTGCAGACGTCACTTTTTTACCCTACGTTTGTTTATGGCCCTAGCGCAGGACGTCACACGTGCCCTCCTGAAGCAGGACTTTGGTATGGTGGCCAGATGTCGGTGCTGCAGAAAGCAACCTCCCCACTGTTATGAATACTGTAACATGTGAATAGAAGGACATCAAGTAATTGTCACTTTAAGCCCCCCTGTGTGTTTCTTAACATGGGCAGACAAGGCTACTTTTCTATTCCAACTAGAAATGCAGTCCCAGCCTTCTTAATGTGTACACTTCAGTTAGCCAAAAGTGAAAAGGTATCTAAAACAAATCAATAACTAGCAACAACAAACAGTGCAGTGGTGCAGAGGTAGCATTGTTGCCTCACAGCAAGAGGTTCTCTGGTTCAATTCTTGGCTGGAGTGCCTTCTCTGCAGAGTCTGCATGTCCTCCCTGGGTTCATGTGGGTTTCCTCCGGGTGCTCCAGTTTCCTCCCATGTTACAAAGACATGCGTCTGAAGCATTTCTTCAGGGGCCTCCACTGAAAATTTACTTCGTTCCAAGTCGGACTTTCACAGTAAATAAATGTAAAATAAATAAATAAAGAATTCTCACTTTAAGCCTCCCTGCACGTTTTTCAACTCCAACTGACAAAGCTACTTTACTACTGCCACCAGAATAGCCGTCCCAGTCTTCTGGATGTAAAAACACATTCTGGTTAGCACAAGTGAAAAGGTACCAGAAACAAGACTAACAACTAGCTACAAGTAATTGCAAGGTGATTCAAGGGCAGACAAGCCAGCAATGAGGAACACACACACTTTAAGACAATTTCAAAGCACAAAGTCTAAGAGGAGGGCCTTCCCATTTTCTTCTGTCAGTAACCAGTAGGGTTGCCAACCTTTTGTTTCAGCTAAAACCGGACCAAGGCCACAGCCTTTGCATCACCTGTAACCCTGCCCATTTCCACCCCATCTCCCATCCAAATTCCACCCATTTTGTGACATTGCCATGATATCAGCTGATGGGGAACACCCTCTTTTTTCAGTGCTTTCTGACAATTTAGTATGCTTTTCTGTACATATATATATATATATATATATATATATATATATATATATATAGCATAGTAAATCCACTGATTTAACAAACTGATAGTCTGTTTCCTTTTTTGAAACAGACTACTGGAGTTTTACAGTGTTTTCCTGACTACCAATCAGTTTGATTTCCAGATAGTCTGGAAAAAAATGGATAGGTGGCAACCCTAGTAACCAGTAAAAAGAACAGAGGAGACAAGACTGTGAGGAGCTTCTAGGGTCAGGTATACAGAAGACGATACTGAAAGGAGCTCCCAAAGCCAGATATACAGTACGGACAGTCAGCTCAACAGCCTCCAAGCATAGAAGTGCAAAACTAGGAAGGGTGAGGGGAAACAAATTCAGAAAAACACCTACGCTTAGCACAGAAAGCAATGCAGAGTAAAAACCTGCCTTAACTTCACATAAACAGCAAACTGCACACAAAACTGATTTAAATGGTAAGATAAATGCAATTATATATATATATATATATATATATATATATATATATATATATATAGCTTAACAGTACTTCTCTGGATGTAAAATGTCCAAATGCTTCGGTATCAAGCTTCCAACTTTCCAGCAGTCCCAAGACTGTTCAATGATGGCGTCTGATGATGACCGAGTACAATGGCATGTTAACATCCCTGGCCCAAGATGCCATGCCCTTATTTATAAGTTGATTGACATAGAATGATTTTCTTACAACTTTAGACATACATTGGTCAGTTACTATCTACATGAGACCCCAAAATCCCCTGACTACTGTGTCTACTGTTATAGGTGTTAATGAGATTTTTCCAAAAGGTACCATTACAGATTTCCTGGCAAGGAGTTTTAAGCTGTGGGTTTGGCACCTGTCATTTGTCTGTGTTAGACCTTTCTGTAAAATATTAGTATTTTGAGGGTCTCTATGACTACTCCTAGCTTAAAAAAAATAAGCTGCAAAGAATGCCACCAAGCCATATTGTAATCAAGTTTAAGTGCTTTCATTCTAAAACGTACAGAACTCCTTCAGAAACAGTTGTAAAGCTGGTTTACTCCTTTTAAAATGGAGTAAACCAGCTTTACAACTGTTTCTGAAGGAGTTCTGTACATTTAGAAATGCATTACATTTCAGTCACAGACCATCAAAGCAAAATTATTACAACTCAGACGATCTCATTTACTAATAAATAATCACTAGACATGTCAATATAAAATAGGAATAAAATTCAGACTATCAAAGCAAGATTATTACAGCTCAGCCAATCTCATTTACAAAAAATAATGATCCCTAAACATGCCAATATAAAATAAAAATAAATGTTGAATGTTATAAAAGATAAACAGCAAATAAATAAATAGATGTATTAAATCTAGCTCTACGTAACCTTTGAGCTTTCAGAAAGGGTTTCGTTTTATTGGCATGTCTAGTGATCATTTATTTGTAAATATCAGCTGAGTTGTAATAATTTTGCTTTTATAGTCTGTGACTGGTGAAAGCTACACCTATGTTTGGGTGGTAGCCATGAAGTTTTAACCCTCCAGCAATTATCTTGGAGAATACAATCCCCTTAGCTATTTTTCGATTGTTTAGTTTAAGTGTATATGAGGATTGGTTTATTTGGGAATCTTACAGGTATGATAGGCAGAGTACTTATAATGCTTTGAAGCTGACTAGTTGGAAGTTTATTCACTGGTTTTATTATTTAGATGAACTGACATGGTGAGTCAGTATAGTAGAATCAATATATTTAGTTATACTGACCACAGACGTTTTATCTTTAAAAATATTTATTTTATAAGCATATACATTTTTAGTGAAATGTATTAGTTTTGAATACTTCATTGTTCCATTAATTAATAAGAATGTGACTGTAGTGCTCAGTAACAGGCCTAATGGGAATGTATTTAGTTATGTTAGGTTAATATCTGTTACCTGACTGGAAGCAAGTATGCAAAATCCATTGGTACATTTTCCATTCATAGTTGACACTGATAAGCCAGCTCTTAGTATGGTGGAAATTGGCTTTACTTGCAATGTATTTCACACTGCACCTTCTGAACATTTTTGTTCATTATGATTTATAAATTTGCTTGGTTTATTATGCAGGCACTACATAATGTTATCAAGGGATGCTACTGTATGCCTTCATAAGGCGATTGTATTTGTTCTAGGAATGCATCGTGGTGTTTAATAACAGGTAAACCAATCACTGAATTATGTTTTTAGATCAGCGGTGGTGGTGCTGCGGTAGCGTTGTCGCCTCACAGCAAGACATTGTCCCGTTCGATTCTCAGCTAGAGCGTCTTCTGTGGAGACATGCATGAATGGGCATACCTTCGTTGATGGTTGTGCATTAGGGCCGGCAACTCAGCACGTAAAAATCAACTGCCAATCATTAGCGGACCAGAGTTCCACTGTGGCGACCCCTAACCGGGAAAAGCCGAAAGACACAACAACAACAACAAGAATGTGCCTTGCTAGAAATGTTGTTTCTGTGCTTCTTATGTGAAAAGAATTTCTTATAGTTTGAAATGCATTAAATATTTCTTTAATTTAGTAGCTAATGAGTGCTAAATTGTATTCTGTCATACAAGTAATATGATGTACAATGCTAGTACATTGTATGTGACATGATCATTGAAACATTTTAACCAACTGAAGAATAGTAAATATTTTTGTTGAGTTTTTATTGGAAAAAGTTATAATGCTATGATTCGTTAATCTATACTGCTTGACTAGATAACGAACTGTCCCAATTTCAATATATGCATACTAGCGCTGAATATTAAGAGACATTTCATTTTTTAAGTTGATATGGGAGGGAGAATCTGACAGGTCACTAAGCAGATGTTAGTGAAGTTTATTGGTCAATTGCTTTTTAATGGCGTTTATTCATTTCATATGTAATGTTTATAAATGACTCTTATAATCAGAGTCTATGACAGGCTTTTCTATGGGGATAAGTCTGATTGATCTCCTATGTATTTTAAGTTGATTTTGATGTGTTTGTCTTTGTTAATGTTTGAAGAAGCGGTTTGTTTGACCATGACACTAACCTTATTCAATTTCAAAATAAAGCTTTTATCTTACAAGTACCCTGTCGCTGGAATTTCATTCTACATTTAAGTGCTCTGGTTCAGTGTGCATATTTTATTATATATCTTAAGTCTGATACTTTTTGGAAGAAAATTTCTTACCAACATATTGAAGTAAAAGGTCTAACATACTGAAGGATGAGCAACTCAACCCACACTGACTCTGCTATTAAGAAAGAACTACATCAGGTGACATCAGCATTGCAAGATTTAACTATTGTAATAGATGTTTTCAAGAAAATCCTCAAGAAGTTAAGGAAAACAGTGTAAAACAAACATTTTCAAAGACTTGTTTCAACAACTTCAAACAAAAGTCTCTGACACTGAAAATGCTGCATCTGACACTGACACTACATTTAAGGAAAATGAATCTCAAATGGCAATTCAAAAAACTCAAAATTATTGGTTGATGGAGAAACTAGATGACTTGGAGAACACAGAAGGACATAATATAAGAATCTCCGACCTGCCAGAGAGAGAGCAGAGGGTGATAACATGATTTCCTTTTTATCAGCATGGATACCTAAAGTACTTAAACTGCAAGATACTGATAATGGCTTATTCATCCAAGACTATGGAACTCAGGAAGAAAACATGGCCATTAATAAAACACCTTAAACAGTACAATACACAGTATCAAAACACAACTTATCTTTCCTGCAAAAATAAAACTTCAACTGCCTTCTGGCACTAGGATTTTTTTCCACTGCAGAAGAAGCTCTCTCTTTTACCATAAATGATAACATTATTTCCTTTTCAAATGAAATGGATTGGTTTCCTTCTACTTCTAAAAGGTCATCAGAGAAAGAGACTTGGTCAGAAGTAAGGAAAAAGAAACAAAAAAAATAGAACTTCACAAATCCACATCCACTAAAAATAATAGGATTTTACCATTATTATTTCTCTTATAATATTTTTTTCAAAGTAACTTTTTTTCTCTTTATTTACTTGTTGACGCATCATCACTCCAAGTAAAATGTTCTCTATTTTTTCTTTTGTTTTCATAAAAATTTTTATAGAACCTATATTTCTATTACACATTTATTTACTATTTACCTCTTTTCATTTGTTTAGTGGGAAAGTCCAACTGAGCCTAAAATAGCCCGTTTTAAGCGGAAGCCCAGGGAGAAAAGCTCCACAGTGATACAGCGCATAGCAGAATATTCATATAAGGTACATAATCTGCACAGTACAATATACGTGAAACTGCTTGCTTCCTTTTCTTTCTTATACTATAATACATTATTTTAGTATTAGACTTTGTAACATTTTTTTGTATATAGAGAAAAGGAAACATATATATTGATACTAATCTTAATCTAACTATAGATAAATATTTTTAATTTTGATATAATTTAAACTGCCATCATTGTTTTTAAGTTGTTTGAAAACCTGGACGTTAAAAAGGAAGTAAGAGTGATTACATGTGCTTAGTAAACACAGATTTTTTTCTACTTCCTTGTTATGCTTGTTTACGGACATTTGGGAAAGAGAAGGGAAAGGTATGATTTCAGATTAATACAGTGCAGTTAATTGAGTTAGGCTGAACCATCAGTAATGTTTTCTTCTGGATGCTTGTAAGACAAAAACAGCATGTGTCCATGCAGCCGCCAAACAAAATACTCAATAAAAACAAGGCTCACGTAGTGGTAACTTCTGGACAGAGGCATAAAAAAGTCGACAATGAAAATTGTACAAATAGAACTTCACCTTCCTTAATTACTCACAGGTGCAGCTGTTTATGTGCCGTTTGTGAGAGGTTTGTGATGTAGATCTAACGCATATTTGACCTAGCTGCTGCACATCTGGTTTGCATCGCTGATATGAAAAGGTCTTGGAATGATGTGAAGAGGTATTGTGTAAATGACACTGTGTGGTTGGTGATATGTCTTTTCTTTTTCTTTTCTTGATGTTTCTGTTCTTCTGTAAGGGTGATTTGATGTGTATTTGTGATTGGGTTGAGGGCTGTTTGCTTGAAATTGTGTCAATTCTCTTGTAGGAGTTTTTTTTTTTTTTTTGGCGTTTGAAAGATGAAGCGTTTTCTTTTGATTTGTGATGCTCTTTGAAACCGTTTATGAATGCAAACTTTTAATGTTTGGCTCGACAGGGAACTTCCTGCTTTAAGCATGAGTGCTGTTTCTTCATGGAACTTCGTGAAGTGTTCAGAGTGCAGTAGTGGGTTTTGACCCTGCTTCAGATGATCATTTCTTGTTTTTTAATCACACTTTTTAGCCAAAATAGTTATACGTCTCTCTTACAACCACTGTTCACCATTTTTCAATAAACAGTATGATGCCAGTTTTAATTAAAGATTTTTATTCAGTTTACTGTTAAATGTTTAGATTTATGGTACCTGTTAACTTCAATACTGCTGGCTTAATGAAACTTAGTTAAGAAAATCACATTAAATGCTTTAGTTACAGTTCCTGACAATAGGGTTACCACCTGTCCCATTTTGCAAGCGACAGTCCCTCTTTGGGCAGTTGTGTCCTGCAAAAAAATTGAAAAAATGGCAAATGTCCTGAGATTTTAGGACAACAATTTTCCTATATCTCCTTTAATAGTTACATAAAAGTTATTTTGTATCTGAAACACATAAATGTTATAAGAAACAGAATAAGCAACTAAAATGCTACAAGAATAAGCAGTTATTTAGGCAAAAAAGTGAAGTCCTGTCCTTTGTACTGGCCATAGGTATGTTTTTCCTGCAAAACCTGATGTTTGTACCAAAAATGTCCCACTTTAGGTAATTCAAAAGGTGGCAACCCTACCTGAGGTTTAAGAAATACCTCCCTACTCCAGCAGAATCACTAGCTGAACAGTTTCACCATTATACATAAAACTTCTAAATTCTGTTTTTAGGGTTGAAGTTATATCAGTGAAATATCAGATAGGGGGACAGAACAGTTTGCAGTATCAAACATTTGGATCTTTTGTCATGATGATTTTTTTAAATTTGCTCTTACTCAGTGAAGCTGATAGTTACACACATATCACTAAATGTAGAGTCAAATACATCTACCTCCTATTAACTTTGCTAGATTATACTGGTGATTTGCCCTCATACTTCTGGTATATTCCCAACATGGCTACATCTGCCTCACTGACAGGAAACTCTCCTTTCTGGGAGTTGTAAGCTGGTAATACTGCTCTATCCCATTATTTCTACCGTTTCTTTTAATGCCAGAATGATTAGCTGATCTTGGTTAGTTCAGATTGTAGCCAGAGTTCATCCTTTTTTGTCATAAAGTTAGAGCAGAATACTAGCCTTGAAGTTTGGAAAATTAAGATGCAGAACTTATTATATATCTATGTCAAACACTGGATCTACTGATGATATTTTAATCCAGTAATAAAGTTGCTTCACTTACGAAGTACCAGATTTTTAAAGAGATGTCAAATCAGAGTTGTTAGTTAACTGATATGACTGGAACTCATAGATTTATAGGTATACACTAGACTAAGGACCTTCAGGGTTTAAACAAATTTAATATCCAGAAAGGAACTCCTATTGGAATATTTTCACATAAATAATAGGAGATGAGAAAACTGATATTTATGATTGAGAACTATGACTTTCTTTAAATCCTGTGGCTCAAGAAATAAGACCATGGACGGACAATTTCTTGTGGTTTCTCCTGCTAGTCTGGTTGATATGGGCATCCTGAGACAGTGTAGCAACTGTGTCATGTACATGGATAACCCTCCTCTTCTACCACATAGGAACACAATATGTAAGAGATGCAATTACATTAAGAACCTAGAATCCTTGATGTCTCAATCACAAGCCACTACATCTGGCACTAAAAAGTTTGTCTTCACAAACACCACAAACAACACACCTCTACCACCATTCACACCTGTACAGTACATTCCTACATATGTGGAGGTTCTCAACAAAAACATACCTAAACAAAAGAAACCTGTGAGGCAGAAGCACACATGCCTGTGTCTCACAGCCTCTAAGGCCCAGCCACAAACCCAACATACTAGTCATAGTAGACTCTATCGTGAGACACACAGATGTGCCCCTCACCAGGCTAGACAAAGGGAAAGTCACAGTAAGTTGCTTGTCAGGTGCTAGAATCTGCCATATCACTCACGTACTCAAGTCTCTCAACAGGTACTGTTATGACTCTGTCATAGTCCATGTTGGTGTGAATTACTTGAGACATACCTCTCTGGACTATACGAAGAGAGACATGATTGGGCTCACTGAATGCGTGTCCCAGGCAGGTATGTCCTTAGCTTTAAGCAGCATCCTACTGTCACCCAGAATGATGCCTTAATACAAACAGAAAATGACTGACTTTACTGGCTTAGTTTCAGGTAGCATTCCAAGGGGATCCAGTACCAGACAGCCTGGAAGGACATGGTTGACAGACCACAATGCTTGCCAAAAGATGGCCTTCATCTGACTCCCCTGGAATTCAGGCTTCTAACAAAGGCTCTTGCCTCCCCCATAGTCTCTTTTTAAGCAAAGTCAAACCTGCGAAGAGCATCTCAGACTTACCAGGTTACTTGTCCTATCATACATTCAGACCCCAAATGGAAGGCTACAAAGCCAAAGGAGGTGATGTTTCAATATTTATCAAAGACATACACTCCAAGCTGGTCAAACAGTATGACACACAGGAGACACTCCAGGTGCAGTTAACTGTTGACAAAACACCTATTCAAATCATAGCTATCTACAGACCCCCAACCGTGACTCTTGAAGCTCACTCCACCTATCTGAACTTACTTGAATCCATCAAGATTCAACCCTCCACCCTGATCCTGGGTGACTAAGTACCCAACCATAGAGTGGAAGACCTATTTTAGCTTAAATACAAATGCCCAGAGATTCCTTGAGTTTTGTCAATGCCAATGCATTGGATCAGCTGGGTGACACACCCACAAGAGGTGAAAATATCCTGGACCTGGTACCAGCCAACATGAGTAGCCACTGTTGCACCCCTACAGTGTCATCCTCCTTGGTAAGATAAGACCATAAAGCAATCACTTTCAAAGCCACCATCTTCCCTGACCCCCCCTCCCCCTTGCCAGGGTCAAACAAAAAAACTTTTCCAAAGCTGACTACAACCTCCTGAGGCAAGGTATAAGCAGCTTCACAATCACCATCCCTTCAGCTGGAACAAGCATTAATGTCCAAGCCTACATCAAAAAAACTATATGAGCACCTATATAGCTGCATGGACTCAGAAATACCTGACAGGACCAAATCATCTTCCTCAAGGAAGAGTAAACCTGTCTGGTGGACAGCAGCAATAAACAGACTCTATAATAAAAAGGAAAAAATTGCTGTCCAGGACCAAGAAGGAGCACGTGCCAAGTTGGAAGCTGTCTCTCCTTTGTCTGAACAGGTCACTGGTGAAATCCTCTAAGGCTAACTTCGAGTCCAAATTTGCCACATCCACTAAGGACAATCACAAGGCTTCTTTGCATATGTCTGCAATCTCAGAGTTAACTCCCAAATCTGCTCTGAATTGGTGGTCAAGAATACCACATACACAAATGCCATAGATATAGCCAACCTGCTGGGAGATAAGTTCAGTGAAAACTTCACCCCCTGCCCCCCATCAGAAAACCAAGACATCCCCAGGACCTTCCCCCTCATCTCCAGGGAGCAGGTCATTAATGCCCTCTCAAAGGCTAAAAATACAGCCTCCATGGGACCCAAAAACATCCCTGGCTGCATCCTACATGAATTCAGGCAAGAGCTCTCAGCACCACGAGGCACCCTATTCAACAAAAGCTTGTGCAGTGGCTTCATCTCAGCAGAATGGAGGACAGCCACTGTCATCCCTCTACACAAAGGTGGAGCGTCCACTGACCCAGGCAACTACAGGCCCATCAGCCTAACTAGCCTGATCTGCAAGGCCATGGAACGCATTACTATGGACCTTATAAACAAGGACATTGGCAACCTTAAACACTTGATCCCACACAGTTTGGTTTTGTCACAGGGAGATCATGCCTGTTAAACTTGGTTGCCTCCTTCGAAACAGTCACCAAAGCCATGGATGAGGGGAAGACAGTGAACACTGCCTATCTTGACCTAGTCGAAGCCTTCGACACTATTCCCCACTCGGGCATAATAGATAAACTCTCACAGCTAGGCATCAACCCGTATGTTACCAGATGGGTAGCTAACTACCTGACTTATAGAACCTACTCAGTCAAAATAGGGAAAGTCACCTCTAGTAGTAGACCTGTAACAAGCGGTGTACCCCAAGGATAGGTCTTGGGGCCGCTACTATTTGGGATATACTTTTCTGAGGTGTAAGCCAAAATCAGTGGTCTGTGGCTGACCAGGTTTGCAGATGACTGCAAGCTGGGCACTGTTATAAATTCCCCTAGTGATGTGAAAATCCTTCAAGAAGGCCTTATCCAAACTAATGACTGGTGCCAGAAGCATGGCCTCAAACTGAATGGCAAGAAATGCATCATTATCCCCTTTGGGGAAAATGGCATACCCACTAATTATCACATTAACAACAACGTACTAAGCATGCAATCAGTTTGTGAGGGACTTGGGCACCCAGGTTGACAGCAACCTGACTTTTGACTGCCACATTGCCTCCGTTGTATGGAAGGCTTTCTACATGGCCCACCTCTTTCATCCAAGAACAAGGAGGTCATAACATCCCTGTACTCCTCTCTTATCAGACCCATTATCGAGTACAATGCCCCATTTGGCATGTACCTTGTCAAGCACATGCATCAGTTGGAGAGACCACAGCGGTTCCTGACCAGGAAAATCCAGGGTCTCAAACACCTATCCTATACAGATAGGCTAAAAGCCCTGTCCCTCTACTCAGTCTCATACAGACTGCTCAGAGGTGACCTGTGTCTGACATACAAGGCTATCTCAGACTCAGCCTTGATGGAGTTGCTGCATATCCGTAAGTCAAACTCCACTCGCACAACCTGCATGCAAGGCCTCAACCTGGTCTGTGACATTAATAGAACTTGATGGTGGGATAGATGCGAGTCTCAACGACTCTCCCATCTGTGAAATATACTCCCTCTCCATGTCAAGCAGAGTACCTGACTAGTCCTCTTTAAGAGGAACCTGGACTGGATGGGAAACAGAAAATATACCCCTTGGATCCCACCTGTGTCCCTACTGGACAGGGAAAACATGTGCCGACTTTGTGGAAACATGGGTGAAATTCTTGACTAGGCTTTAAAGGGCCTCCGGGCCAATAGCCTAGTATCGTCCTATGAACCTGTGAAAGATGCATTTATTCAAATGACCTTTCTTAAATCATATTGGGTGACTTTTTCACATGGGAGACTGTGGAGATTTAAATTAAACCCTTACTAAGAAAGTATGTAAAATGGTGTAATAATAGGGAGATAATTTGATATCACTTACTCATCCAGCTACACTTGTTTCTTATTATACAGAAACTGTATGTTGCCTCAATGCTTTTTATTAATATAAAGATACAGTTGTAAACAACATAGTTGTTGCAATTGAGTAGCTTAAGCACATAAAATACTATATATAAAATCATATTCTTTCCACCTGGAAGATGTTAGACAGTGTCCTTTGGAAAACCTGCAGATTGTCTCGGTTTATTCCAATTTTCCAAATTTTTATTTTGTTTTATACAAACATTAGAATACTAGCGTAAAAATAATTATAGTCAAATGATACATTTCTTGATACTAACTTCTTACTTTATTAAACATTGGTTAATGTTGCTCATTTTGCTTTAAGTGGCAATTACAGAATTTAATCTACTTAGTAAACAATTTGGTAAAACTGTTACAGAATGTAAATAAACATGTTCTCATATAATTCTGTAAATCACTACAAATCGTGAGAAGATAAAAAACAGTTTTTGTTAAAAATATATAGAATTAGCATCGTCTTTTATTTCTTCTTTTTCCTCCTCATGTTTTTTTTCTTTTTTCTTTCAAAAATAATTTATATAAATGTAATCTTTACTCAAATTCCCATAATGTTTGTTTACAACTGCAGAGCTTTGCCAATATGTCATCCTGAATTTTTTTTGTTTGGTGTTTATGTGCTAGGGGAGAGTTAGTCCTGAGAGCTTTTCTTCGCGGGCCTCCACTGAAAATGGGCTCTGCTTGGCCCAGTGGACTTCCCCAGTTATCAAACTGGAAATAAATAAATTATGGTACTCAAATGAGGATTGATAAGTTATTATTTTGTCTAAAATAACTAACTTTAATATAATTCCTGGCCCTTTTTCAGATTACAATGCATTCATTTTAAAAATAAAACAAATTTAAAAATCTTTTATTAATACAGTACTGTTATATAGTGTTAAACATGAATGAATATAAAAAGTGGTTATTGGGAGAGATAGCATGTTATTATTTAATGAAACTCAAACAATGATTTGGGACTTATTCAAACTGTATATTTATGGGAAAACAATATCCTGGTGTAAATATACACCAAAACAATGGAATAAAGAATTGATAGAGATTCAAGTAACATTAAAAGATAGCATAAAGAAAGATGAAGATAATTCTAGACAAAATACGGAGATAAAGTTAAATAAATACAATGAAATATTATCACATAAAACTAAATTAGCTTTAAAAAAGCTCAAGATAACATCCTATTCAAAATCTCCTAAACATACAAGAAATATAGCCAAAAGAATTAAGTTTCAAACAAGTAACAATAATATTGAAGAAATTAAAAACCCCATTACAAATACATTAAACTCAGATATTGGTGATATTTTAGAAAATTTTAGAAATCATTTTTCACTCCTAAATGAATCAGACATGAATGGAGAGGAAATTTTATTAGATAATATAGATTCCGCTTTAATAAAAAAATCTCTCCTTTCCAGAGAAATAATCTATTAAAACCTATTTCTCTACAAGAAATAAATAAAAAAATAAAAGTTATCAAATCTAATAAATTTCTTGGGGAAATGATGGAATAACACCTGAATTATATAAATTATTCCTCCAAAAGATTATAGTTATTTCACATAATGTTTTCAAAAGTACAAGATTTAGATCAAATCACTCTTTCATGGAAATACTCATTAATTACTTCAGTTTTAAAAGAAGGTGAAGACCTTCACAAATGTTCTTACTGGCCTATCTAATGTAGATTACACATTATTCATGTCAATATTAGCAGACAGAATGAATGAAATGTTGCCAACAATAATTAGTTTAGATCAATCAGGAATTATTTATAGAAGACAAATTTCAGATAACATTAAAATATTAATTACACTGAAAGATGTGATAAATATGGAAATTGAGTCTTTATCAGTTTAGATATTGAAAAAGCATATGACTCTATACATTGGGGTTATCTATTTAAAGTTTTACAACTGTTTGATTTCTTTCTTAATTTCATGAATCTATTAAAGAATATCTATAGTAATAATAACCCATATGTAAAATTAAATTCACATGCTTCCAATTTCATAAATCTTACTAAAGGAACTAAACAAGGTTATACCCTCTTCTCCCTTGTTATTTAATTTAACTACTGAAATATTTGCATCCTTACTAATTTCAAATAATAAAATCCTAGGTCTGGAATACAACAAAGACTATAATTCCAAATGAGTGTTGTTTTCTGAGGACATTCTTCTAACAATTAAAAATATAACGGAAACATTAGAAAAACTAAATGAAATAATTGATCATTTTCAAAGAATGTCAAACTTACATTTTAATAGTACCAAATCAAAGCATATTTTTATTATTAAAAAAAGCATTAATTCTAACATGTCATTTCTAGGTGAAGAAACTAAGAATATACCGTAGCAAGGCATTCATATTTGTAATATTCCAGAAAAAAAAAACAAATTATAACTATGAAAAAATTATTTCTTTAACTTCATTACTTCTTGGAATAAAATATATATTTCATTTGAGGTTAGGTTACATATTATTAAATTGTTTCTATTCCTAAAAAATATATATAGTACAATCTCATATTACTTTCAAATAAAAAAAAAAATAAAAATAATAGAGTATTCATAATTTTTTATCGTATCCAAATAAGCCTAGGTTGAATACAAAGCATCACTTCAGACCTTGGAAGAGTGAGGTTTTGAACTTTCCTAATATAGAAACTTATGCAAAAATGGCAATTATAAAAACGATTCTTGACTGATTAGACATATATTGCATGTCTAACTGGAAAATTCTATATTTACAATTACTAAATATTAATAAACTTAACTCTTTATACTCAATCAATAACAAATTATATAACTTGTTTTGGGAAATTATCAGTAAAGATATCCAAATAGCTACAAATTTCCTGTCTAACTCATTTAACCTCAATCTTAAAAAAATTCAAAAGAATAATACTAACTAACCCAAATTACAAATTTTGGTTTGAATCTCTAATTCCCTTCCCACTGACTAACAGTTCTATGAATAAACTACCTCCACATATTTTTAATTCTTGGAATGATAAACACCTTTACTATGGGTATCAATGTTTTGAAGGAGAAGCATGTAAATCTGTTGAAACTATTTGTTTATAATTTAATACAAATAAAAATGAATTAAATTTACCATTAATCTCAACATTTTTTCAAACTAAGATTTCTTTTTACCCATGTCTATTTTACTTCACATTCCTGAATGGATACTAATGCTATTTGAAATTACTTATAATCATCAAGAATTTAATAATTTAATTTCAAATATATATCAAATGTTAGCCAAGGATTACTCGAAATTAGATAAGAAAATTTGGAACTTTTTTTTTACTAAGGATTTTTCTACAGTTTTCACTGATCAAAGTAAAAAAAAAAAAACTTCTTTCCTCTATTAAAACTACTTCTTGGTCCCTGTATTAGAGTATATTTACTTGGAAATACTTTAGAGCATTTATAACTCCTGTTAGAATTGCTAAATTATAAAACAAAATTTCTTTGGGTGTTGGAGATGTAATAAGCAAATTAAAGCTAACTGATTCACAGGTTCATAGGTAGGTACTAGGCGATCTGCCCTGGGGCCTATATAAGCCTAACCAAAAAGGTTCTCTGGCTTTCGCTACCCAAGAAAATTATTTTCCTGTGCCCCTGTCGAGCAGTGCCACAGAAGTGATCCCTGGGGTGAATTTTCTATTTCCCATGCAGTCAAGATTTTTCTTAAAGAGGGCCAATGAGGAGCTTTGCTTGACATGAATGGGTAGTTTGTTCCAGAGTATGGGAAGTCTCTGGGACATGAATCTATCCCTCCAGCATGTTTTGTTTATTGTGATGACAAGGTTTAGGTCCCTGGAGTGTGTGGTTCAGAGAGATTGGGATTTCTTTAAGTGTGGCATGTCCAACAGCTCTGGGTTTGACACAGCTTTGTATGTTAAGCAGAGATCGCCTCTGAGTAGGCGATATGCGACGGAGTAGAGCTGGAGTTTTTTGAGACAGTCTGCGTATGGCATCTGTCTGAGGCCAGTAATCTTCTTAGTGAGGCATTTCTGTGGCCTTTCCAAGTGTTGTAGGTGTCTTGTGAGATACATGCCAAAAGGGGCATTGTACTCTATAATGGCTCTGATAAGGGATGACTAGAGAGGAACAATGACCTCCTTTTTTCTAGAGGAGAACCCTTTTGTGATGAGGTGTGCCACATAGAAGGATTTCCTGACTACTGTGGCAATGTGGTTATCAAAGGAGAGACTACTGTCCACCTGTGTCCTGAGGTCTCATCACACTTTGTGTTTAGTGAGCTACCACCTATGTGGTAGTTAATGAGTACAGAGTTTTTCCCAAAGGGGATGACAATGCACTTCTTGGCATTGAGCTTGAGGCCATGATTTGACACCAAGAATCTGTCTCTGTGAGGCTCTTTTGTATAATGTCTACTTCATTAGATGATTCTATTATGGCTCCCAGTTTGCAGTCATCTGTGAACTTTGTTAGCCAAAGACATTCTGTGTTGGCCTGCACTTCAGAGTAGATGCCGAACAGGAGGGGACCCAGAACCAAACCCTGTGGTACTCCACTCATCAGTGGTCTGAAGTCGGACATGGAGTCAGCTACTTTTACTGCATGGGTTCTGTCAGTGAGCCAGCTGGCCACCCATCTTGTGACATACGGATTTATGCCCAGTTTAGTGAGTTCATCTATAATTCCAGAGTGGGGGATGGTATCGAAAGGCTTGGCAAGGTAAAGATAGGCTGTGTGCACTACCTTGCCCTCATCTACGGCTCGGGTGACTGATTCAAGGAAATCATTCAGGTTTAGTAGACATGATCTACCTTTTACAAACCCAAACTGAGTGGGGTCCAGGGTTTGGAGGTTACCTATGTCTTTGTTTATAAGCTCCAAGATAAGTTCCATGGCCTTGCAGACCAGGCTCGTCAATCTAATGGGGTGGTAGTTTCTGGAGTCCGCGGTGGCACCCTCTTTGTGGAGTGGGATTATCGTCACTGTGCGCCATTAAGTAGGCACATAGCCTGAGGTTAGGCTATGATTGAACAAGGTACTTAGGTGGTGTGCCAGTTTGTTCTGTAGTTCGTGCAGTACGCAGCCTGGAATGTTATCTGGTCCAATGGATGCTGTGTTCTTGGCTTTGCAGAGTGCAGTCTTTACTTGTTCATCTGTGATTACAGGGGCTTTGCATTCTTCCAGTATTAAGATG
Organism: Protopterus annectens; assembly: GCF_019279795.1. Classification (NCBI taxonomy): domain Eukaryota; kingdom Metazoa; phylum Chordata; order Ceratodontiformes; family Protopteridae; genus Protopterus; species Protopterus annectens. The sequence continues at coordinate 740,856,124 of NC_056748.1, forward strand.
GGCACTTTGGAGGGTGAGGGGGGGTAAAGTTAGCACTGAACCTATCTGCCTGGATGTTGGCAATATCGGTTGGTTCTGTATATTTAGTGCCATTGTGCTGTAGCTCAGAGCAGATTTGAGTGTTGCCATTGAGATTCTTGACATAGTTGTAGAATACTTTGTGGTTGTCTTTGGAATCAGTGGCGATTTTATTTTCATAACTGGCTTTGGAGGATTTTATGAGGGATCTCAGCTTCTTGCCGAGGCTGACCAGGAAGTTCCTCCAATCCTGGGATTTTACTCTTTTTTGCAACAGCTTCTTCCTTCTGTTGAAGAGTTTGTTTATGGCAGGGGACCATCAGATTGGCTTCCTTTTTTTGGAGGATAGCATCTTGGTTCTGTTGGGGATGGCACAATCCGTGCACTCGTCTATGTGCTTATACAGTGCATTTGTGTAAGATTCAGCAATTGTACCTCTATTTTCCATCTGCATGGGTGTCGTGAAGTTTGCCACTTCTGTCTTAAGAAGTATGAAGTTGGCTTTGGAGTAGTTTTTGATGGTGGTATCCTTAATGGGGGGGTGGGATATGGATGGTTAGGATGATTAACTTGTGGTCGGATCTGACCAGCAAAGATTTGACCTCTGGCGTGGAACACCAGTTACCCATATTGGTAACGATCAGGTCCAGGATACTCCTGCCCCTGGTGGGGGTGTGGACAAGCTGATCCAAGGTGCTGGAATTTATGAATTCTAGAAAACATTGAGTGAATGAGTTGGTACATGAGAAGTTTTCCTAGGTTATTGATGGGGTAGTTGAAATCACCCATAATTAAGGTATTGGGTTGTACCTTAATATTTTCCAATATTTTAAGAAATTAAGAGAGTGAATCCTGGGGCATGATGGGGGATCTGTAACAAGCTACAACTTGGATTGCAGTCTTGCCCACTGTTGGCTGCAATTGGATAATTTCGGATTCATTATGTTGAGCAACTAGCCTGGAGGTGTGGATATCCTTAATGAATATGGACACGCCTCCACCTTTAGTGTTTTTTTGATTGTCATATTTTACAAGATTTAGGGGTAAAAATACAAGATTTTTTTTAAAAACATTGTGGAATGATACATTTATTTTAACAAAAGAAATGGTTCTCTCTAATTTTCTTGGAACAGATAAAAGAAAGACTTTTCTTATTTAACTTGGATTATACTTGCAGTGGCCAAGAAAAATATTACTATGAATTGGAAATCCTCTTCAGAAAAGAAATATGAATACTTTCTTATTCTTCTAAAGGACGTTGCAATTAAAGAATTCAAAGTAAAAGAAATGAGAATTTATCCAAACAAGCTACAGAATAATACTTGGCTGAAGGTTTTGGGCCCTTATTGAATCGTCACCTTCATCTGCTTAATTATTTGGACTTTTAGAAATCTTCCATTATTTTAACCATTATTTTGATGGTCTCCGGCTCTTGTAAATACTGTAAATAGTTACAAATTTAATTGTTCTTTAAAACTATCATTCATCATATTTTAACATTGTATTTTAAAGGTTTGTTTTGTAATATTTGCTCTTTTTTCAAAATCTTAATAAAATATTTCAGAAAAAAGTAATTAAAAGCTAAAGCCTTTAATTGCTTGGAAAAAGGGTGCAATATCTATGACAGCTTGGGAGGAAGGGTAAATGGCTTGAAGCTGTTGATTCTTATGTACAGATAACAGTGTTACGGTCTTTCTGGCATTGAGATACAGGCTTACTGCATTAAGCCATAAATAAAGAGTAAAAGCTGGATTACAGTTTAGAGTAAACATGTTAACTTATTAATTGTGTCATCAGAGAGGATGACTGTGGAGCCATTAGTGCATTCGATCAGTATGATATCCTCTCAATGACTTTCACCATTCTAGAAAATTGTATAAAAAATGCAACCAAATAATGAACCATGAGATACTATGACATTTACTGGCAAGAAAAGCAAAATGACACCTCCATTGTCAAGATAATTAGTAAGAATATAGCTGACTAAGAACTCCATTAACTTATTATAATAAACCAGATGGGAAGTTAGACAAACTCAGAGCTGTTAACAACCTCTTCTTGTAACCAAGGATCAAGACTTGAATCCTTCCACCTCCATTTGTCTACTGTGCGACTCTGAGAAAATCACTTAACCAGACAGTGCTCCTGGGTCATCCCTGAAAAGGGACAACTGTATCTAGTGGTCTTACATGGTTAACTAATGTAAAAAAAAATCTCAAACACTTTTGAAAAATCTATGAAAAGTGATGCCACAATTTTGAAATCCACTTGGTGACAGCAAACATGTTCTATAACATTTAAAAGGTCTGCAACAGTTACATGTTTGTCTCGAAACAATGCTGTGTTTGAAATGAGACTTTAACCTACTAGGTGTTACAAAAGTTGTGAAAACATTTCTCATTAACTACCAATAATGGATACAACAATGTTATGATAGCTGTTTAATGTAACTGAAAGCCTTCCTTCCTTCAAGAAGTAGCACTGTACCTTTTTCTAAACATAGGGGTGACATCCTTCTTTGTTGGAGCTATTAATTAAAATAGTGACAATATATATGATGGCACTAGCAGGCAGTTTCAAAATTTTGGTGGAAGATTATCACTTGCAGGTGATCTGGTTTCACTCTTTGTTTGTGTCTTTCGGCTTTTCCCGGTTAGGGGTCGCCACAGCGGAACTCCGGTCCGCTAATGATTGGCAGTAGATTTTTTACGTGCCAAGTTTGCCAGCCCTGACGCACAACCTTCAACGAAGGTACGCCCATTCACGCATGTCTCCACACAGAGGACGCTCTAGCTGAGAATCGAATGGCACAACGTCTTGCTGTGAGGTGACAACGCTACCGCAGCACCACCACCACAGATCTGATTTCACTCTATAGACCATAATTATGTACAAACTGGAAGGGAGCAAAGAATGGATATTTAAGGTGTGAATATTACAATGTTCAGTGTTTTGTCTGCCTAGCAAGAATTTTTTTTACTTATAAAAATAATTGCAGCCTGGATGAAATACCTTACTGTCTCTGAGAGGAGAAAAGGGTCAAGGGGTTGACTTAAAACCAGGTTTAAATAACTGATCAATTGCATTCTACAATTTAGGACAGCTGTTGACATTATGACAATGCTTATGGCAGTAATTATTTTACTGATCTCTTACCCTTCTCCATATACTCTTCTCTAACTGGCATGCTTCTTTCCAATATCTACTCACTCATTCCAGCCCCAATACACTAACCAGTTTAATTTCCAGATTACCTCACTTCCATCACCTCTACCTTTCAAATATACTTCTCTATTACCTATTGTCTCTCACTCACCTCTTTGCACAAACCACTCTCACTTGTAACTCACCTCCCCAACTTTGTCCTTACCTTTACTCCACCTCAAGGTAATTCTGCCTTACCCCAACTCCTCTTGTTCTATTATACCCTCTCTCTCTTCCAAACCTTTCCACTCTGACACACTCTTTTTCTACTATATACTACCTCTCTGTTGTAATTTCTCTCCCACTTGCACTTTCTTTACAATTACTCATCATCAGCATCAATTCCCTTTCCACCTTTTTTTTTCTACATGGGGTTGAAGTGTCATGTGAACTGTAACCACTTCTCTCGATTAAGTGTCACTCTCCTATGCTCTTCAAGAGTCATGCCGGACTGTTGCAGGTCTTCTTTCAAACAATCCATCCATCTCTTTGCCTAATGTTTTGCTTCCCTCTTGCCTTTGTCAAGTCTCTCCCAAATCCTCTGTCAAATCATGTCTGTTTCCTGCATATGTGCCTGAACTAATGTAATCTGTTCTCTTTGACTTTCTCTGCAATTGGAAGCACTTTGGCTTCTATTCTGATGTTGCCACTTCTTTATCGGTCCCACAGTGTGCATCCTACCACCTGTCTCAAACACTTCTTCTCCATCAGTTCTATCTTTCTCAACTACTCTGCCTTAACCGCTAAGGTTTCATTATCTTACAAATATAATGGTCGCACCACTGTCTTGCACACCTTACTTTTCATTTTCTTTGACATTCTTCTGTCACACACTACCCTGGACATTCTATGACATCTAGCTGCAGCCCCTCTGATTCTAGCTTTGACCTCCTCATTCAGACTTTCTTACCCCTCATCCACCCAGACACCTGAAGCTGTTCACCTGTTTTACTGTCTTGTCTCAATTTCTATTCTGATTTCCCCCATTTGCTGCCCTAACATCTATCTTGTCTGTACTCAGTTTCATCCCATGTGCTTTCAGGTTTGCAATCCACTCCTCAGTCACTTGCTGAAGTCCGTGCTTAAAGTCTGCTTGTAATGTCACAGCATCTGCATACAGCAGCTTTGTTGATCTGTTCCCTGTTTGATAACATAGTACTTCACCAATATAAATAAGAGTGGGCACTCGGCTGAAAACCAATCCACCTCCACTCCCACTGAGAATCCCTCACCGAGTCCAAACACTGCCCTATTTTGACCATTGTTTATGGGACTTTGAAACATTGCAGGAATGCCAAATCAGCTTTCTTGGAATCTTGCCCTGTACTTTCTCAAAATCTAGGCATGCCTAGTTGGACTCTTTCCTTATCTCTAACTTCTTCTCAACTACATGTCTCACTGCAATCATCAGGTTTGTTGCGATGCATTTTGAACTGAACCTAAAATGCTCACTTCCCATCTTGCTTTCTACTATTATGCCTATTTGTTTATCAGTCGTCATCTTCAGCACTTTCACGCAGTGTGACAAGAGTATGACACCTCTATACTGCCTACAGTTGTGAACGTCCCTTTTGCTCTTTCACACTGGCACTAGGATGCTTAGTCGTCTGGGATATGCTCCTCTCTCTCTCTCTACATGCTGCTATGAGTACCCCTCAGGAACCATTTCTCCCATAATACACACAATATCTTGATCACTTCTGCTGTGATCTCGTCTGAGCCTGCTGCTTTCCCTAAGAGTGCCTCAGATGACTGGAACCTTGCTATTTGTTAGCCAAGCAGTATTCCTTCTTTCCTACATTCCTTCTTTCTTTTGAGAACTTCCGGGGCTTCTACATCCCATCACCAACTTTCCTTATAGACCTTATTTTTATAGCTGGGTCATCTGTATGCGTGTTCAACAGTCTTCACAGGTGCTGCTCTGAGAAGCTGCCATTCTTTTCAACTCTACTAATTTTATTTCTAACTGGGATACTACAGCCCTGACATTTACCTGAACTCTTGTGCTTTTGCTCCAGTTAATTTCTAGGTATTCAACCTAGTCTCTTTTGACCCTACTCCCTTCTCTGACCACTGCTTGCAGCTGATTTTTGCCTAGAAACTGTGTATTTTTCTTTTGTGGGGCTGGCATATTGGTTTAAAGTGCTTTTACTATGTTTTTTTTTTTCTGTCAAAAAAGTACCTTTTGTGGACTGATAGTGTCTATTGACATTTGCTGCTCGTCTTCCCCAGAAAACCGGCACCATTTTCAGCCTGACCATGGAACAAACCACCAGTCTCCTGGTCGGTCCTTCTTCCAGCCACAAAAAGAAAAAGTTAAGCAAGCAGCCTTTACCACCATGACAAGCTAGCAATTTGTCTGAGACACAGGTGGGTGACTCTGCAGTGGCCATTTGTTGTACCTCAGACCACTCACCTCTTTTAACCTGGATCTCTCTGGTGTAGGACCTAGAGCCACATCCTCTGCAGATGTTTAGATCCTCTCAGTGGGCAAGGGAGAGCCACTCTTGTCAGACCCGGGAGAGGGAACAAGAAAGTATTCCCTATTGTTTCAGAACGCTGTGCCCATCACTGGTGAAGCAACTGCGGCCATTAGTAACAGCTGGCCTCATCTGACTTGTCAAAAATAGACAAACAGAAAACTAAGCATGTATCTACTCCTCCTCATTTTTTTTTATACAGAAGTAGTTTACTGGGTCTGGCTCATGGTTTAATACTAGCCATTGGTCCTTCTTGTAAACCAGTGTCTGGTAAAAAGAGAGTTCCACTTTAATGGAAGAGATTCAAGATTCTAAACCTGAACAGGAAGATGCAGGGATAGATACAGGGTTTATTCCACAGATCTCTGATTCAGACTCAGAGGACAACTCAGTGTCTGATTTTCTCTCTGGGGGGGTTTTCTCTTTCTCTGAAGAAGAGGGAGAACCCTCAGAAAATACCATGAGTTGTTTGTAGAGTTGTTACAGAAAGATTTTCCAGAACCTACACCCATTCCTCCTATAATGTTTGCTTTACAAGATGTGTTTGCTACTGCCTGCAATTTTCCCAATAGACAACCAGCTGCCCCTAAAAAAGGAGATCAGTTTTATAAAGCTCCTCAGTCTTTTAAAATTTTATACACTATTTCTAAACCTGATCCAGCAACTATAGCTTTAGTTGATCCCACTGCTGAACAACACTTAGTTAATTCCAATCCTACTCATTCTGATAAGGATGGGAAAATTATTAATAAGTATGAGGAAAAAAGGGGTCTATATCACAACATCAAAGTTTTAAAACTTCGAATGTTCTAATATCGAACCATTTTAATTGAACACTAAAAATAGCGAAGCTGCAGCACACCAAATTCTTTCCTAGGGAAAGAATTCAGTTGGCCGGTTCTGTGGCTTTGCTATTTTCAGCGCTTTGGTGGAGATTTACGGGTCAGGTTCAGGTAAGTGTGCGATTGTGTGGTTGTTAGGATTAGGGGGCGGGTTAGATGAGTTAAGGTTAGGGCGCAGGTCAGGTGAGTGTGCGATAGTGACAGACCATAGGATTAGGGTTTGGGTTAAGGTAAGTGGATAGATAGTAGTGTATGTATAGCTTAGTATAGGGTTAGTTGTAGGATTATAAGTGTATGTGTGTGTATTGATGTTTTTTAGGTGTGCTTGTGTTGTGTGTATGTGTTTCGGAATAGCGAATTTTTTCCTTGGGAAAAATTCGCTGTTCTGAATGTTCTATATATATTATGTGGTTTAGATATTGTAAGTTTGATGAAATAGTGTTTCTCTATTTTCATCTTTTGATAACGTGATATAAACGTGAAAAAAGTGTATACTTCTGCAACTTTGATTTTCAGAATTTTGAACTGTCAGGCTTATGTTAAAGTTTGTTCTGACAAACTATAAAGGTATGAGAAAAGTTTTATCTGCAGTTTCTTCTCATGAGGAAAAATGTGGTTTAAATAACTTAAGTTTCTGCTACTGCACAGATTATTAGCCATTGTTTGCAGTCCGTCCATAACTCTGTTTGTACGTCTTCCAGGGCTATGACCACTGGTACTGTTTTGAGGAGGTTTGCATGGCCGTGTTCCCAGAACTTTCCAGACGATCTACAAATGAGATTTTAAATTCTCCTTTGGATAGAGATTTACTGTGTGGGGCCTCCTCTGTAGCAGAGGTGATCAAAAAGTGTGATGAAAGGGGCATGCATATCCAGGGAATCTCTAAGATTTTCCAGCACTCCTTTTCCAAATTGTCCAATGGATTTTCTATCTCCTCATTCCATTTTGCAAAAAAACAAAATAAACAGTCTCAACAAAATTCATGTAAACAGACGTGTAAGAAGAAATGGCAACAGGGTTCCAAAACAAGTCTTGCAACTCTCAAAACCAAGGATGATTTAACAAGTCTGAATGACTATTCAAGAGACCTTGTGAATCCCCTCCAACCCTTGCCACCTTTTGTCTTCAAACAACTCTGAATATACATTTTTCTCTTTAGTAGTAGATTGCTTAAGAGAAATTACTTCTGAAAAATCATTCATCAGGGTTACAGATGGCAGTGGGGAAAGGTTTTTATTCAAGGATGCTTATAGTACCAAAGAAAATGCTTGGAGACTAGTTCTGGGTCTTTCTTTCCTAAACCTGTTTGTGATAGTGCCCAAGTTCAAAATAATGTCATTTCACAATCTGCTACCTCTTCTTCCTCTTTCAGTTTTCTGGTAGCACTAGACTTAAAAGATGGTCATCACCACACCCCTATTCATCCAGACTTGAGAAGTTTCTTAAGGTTTGGTGAGTCTGGATCACATTATCAGTTCTCTGCCTTACCCTTTGCATTATTCACTGCACCAAGAGTGCTCACAAAGTGTCTATCTCCAGTTATAGCTCATTGCAGGCTACAGGGTATACATATTTTCAGTATTTAGATGACTCTATTATCTTTGTAGAGTCTTCTATAAAGTGTCAGGAATTTCTCTTGGGTGAGAGATGTCTTACACAAGCAGGGATTCCAAGAGAACATTCAAAAGTCTTTCTTGAATCCTTCACACGATTGTGTTCCTGGGACGTCAACTAGACACCTCAGTTCAAAGAGCTTTTCTTTCACAAGCAAAAAAAATAGATCTTTATTTAGATCTATTTCTAATGTGTTCCACTCAGACTTTGGTCACTGCAAGGGAATACCTTAGGAGTTGGGGTCTCATGCCATCTATGACTCTCATAACACCTCTGGCAAGATTCTACATGAGAAAGATAGAGTGGTATCTGAAACTGCTTTAGTCCCAGCATCAAAAAAAAATTTTTGTGGGGACAACAGATATCCTTAAATCAAGGCCTCCCCTTCTCCCTCCCTGCTCCAAAGCAGTCACCACAGACACTTCAGACTTGGCTTGTGGAGCAGTTTCAGGAGGGATAAAAGTGCAAGGGGTGTGGGACACCAAAGACAGATATAAGCACACAGATATTAAAGAGACACATGCCCGGATCAAGGCACTCAACTCTCTGAACCATCTTTGGTCCCCAGGAGCTCTTCAAGTGGTTACAGACAATATCACAGTCATGTGGTACATCAATAAAGCAAGTGGAAACTAGGTCATACCCTCTTTGCAGACTAGCCATGTTAGCTTAGGGTATAGCTTTGCAGCACACTCTCACTCTACAGGCATCCTACATTGAGGCAGAGCAAACTGTGTGGCAGACAAGCTGAGCAGGACTAGGGCAGACCCTCATGAATGGAAACTAGATCAGGGAGTCTTCTGAGATTTGCTCCATCTGTGGGGAGCTCTCAAGCAGACCTCTTTGCCTCCTCTCTGAACAAACTGGCAAGATTCTATTCCAGGACTCTATGCAAGAAGGCCTGGAGGATAAATGTCTTTTCTTTTCCTGAATGTACCTCTATGTGTTTCCACGCTTTCCACCAATATATACAGGGTAATTTTGAAGATTCAGAGGAATTCCCCCAAGATCATTGTGGTGACTCCCATCTGGCTGAGGTAATCGTGGTTCTCCCTTTTTTTTTTGGAAATAGCTAAGGGCAATTCCTCTCAGACTGGGTGTACTCCTACAAGAAAAGGGGTGTTCGATACATCTTGACATCAATCACCTTCAAATGACTGCCTGGGTGATTGGATCTTAATTTCTTATACTCACCTGTTTACTGAGGATGTGCAGCAGGGACTAATGAAGGCAAAAAAACCTGCAAGTAGAAAATCATATATTAGCAAATGTAAAAGGTTTTCCAGTTAGTGTCCACAACATAACCAGCACCCATTAAGGGCTAGCTGCCCTTTAGTTTTACATGTGTGTGAATTACTACTCTATGGCCTTTCTTATTCTTCTATCAAGGTCCATTTACTGGCCTTCCTCTTTCAGTGCATTCTCATATAAAAATGTTTTTGAAAGGGGTTTTACATTAGAGACCTCCAAAAGAACTGGTGGCTCATTCTTGGGATCTTAATTTTGTGTTAGAGTGACAAACACTTGTTCCATCTGAACCAGTTCATCAGGTTGACTTGAGGTTCTTAACATGGAAAAGTGTTTTACTGTTAGCTTTGACCTCTGTAAGAAGAGCATTGGAGTGGCAAGCTTTTGGGGTGAGCCAACCTCATCTCATTTTCCATAGGAACAGGGTTTCTTTGAGAACTAATTCTTCTTTTATGCCTAAAGTGGTATTTGAGTTTACTTTAAGTTAAACTACCTATCTCTCATTTGTCTTTCCTGAACCTAAAAATGAAGGAGAAAGGATAATCTGCACCTTGGATGTCCCCAGACAACCCGGGTACTATCTTCACAGAAGTAAATATTTCAAATCTTTGGCTCAGTCGCTTATTTCTTGTGAAGGTAATGGGAACAGACAATCTCTGCCAAAACAGTCCATTTCCAAATGGTTGCCTAAGGCTATTACGTTTTGTTACACTCAACCATAACAAAACTATTCCAGACAGGGTCAAGGCCCACTCTACCAGGATCCTGGATTCATCTATAGCTTTTCTGGAACGGGTTGGAGTCTAGAAGTATTCTAGAAGATGCTACTTGTTCCTCTGTACATACCTTTACAAAGCACTACAGGCTTGATTCCGTCTCTACACCCAGATCAAGCTTTGAAAGTGCCATTCTCCAGGGACTCCGCGACTCTGTTCCTCCACCTCCCAAATGTAGTTAGCTAAGATAATCTTCCCATACAGCTAAGGACACTGTAGTAGTGATCAATATGATGAACATAGTACAACTGTGTAAGATGAACTTACCACAGCAGATGTTTCAACTATCATTGCTGTAGTAGCTGCTCCTTCCCTCTATCCCCCTTGTTTTTGGTGTTTTTTTTATGCCAGGGTATAGACATTTTATTTTTTGTTGTTCTTAGCATTGTCCTTTCAGGGCTTAGCCTTTCTCTCTCTGCTGGCAAGAAAGCTCTGAAGGGCTTCGTGCCCAAACTTGTCTTTTAGTCAGCTCATCAGCTCGAGCTGCCTGACAGTTTGGGCACATGCTAGGTGCCCTGAAGCTCTAGAAGCTGACTGGCTGTTATATTTTTGGCATGATATAACCCGATAGAGCTAAAGCTACTGCAGCAATTATCACTGAAACATCTACTGTTATGATAGGTTCAACTTACACAACTGTATTTTTTGATAATGTCCGTCACTATCTTCAGAAGACTATCTCATTTCTAATCTGCCCTGCCCCTGACTAATAGACTCTGGATCCAAACCCAAGTGGCTCTGCTGCAATGTCCTTTCACCTTGATTCCTAGATACACAGAATGTCCAGTCTGCTCTTTACCATTATGTCATCCACTTCCAAAAGCTGCTTCCTGCCTGTGAACCTGCATTCAGTGCAAATATCCTCACTTCATGTTTGGAAGATTGATTGGTTTTACAACCAGCATTCTTCTAAAGAGCTATGCCAGGTACGCTAGGCTGGGTAACTGGATACCGGAGAGGCTGTAGCTTACTGACGAAGGGCTGTTGGGCTTTATGGCAAGCACACACTGGCTAATAAAGGCACACTATTAACACGGGTCTCTGATATAGGTCAGGGTACGCTGGGTCCTCAAACCTGGCAAAAACAACTACTTTTAGCCCACATGAGCAAATCACATAGTCAATTTTTACCCCATCGGTTGGCTAGCCCTGACATGGCATGATCCATCATCCCCTATCTATAGGATACTGCACACCAATAGGCACTACCTAGGGTTCAATTCTACAAGAGTCTGAAGCAGAAACACACAGCAAGTTTCTAGGAGGTGGAAGGCATCTCACAGTGAAATGGGGAGAATATGCAATCTCCACAGAGGTACTTATTGGCAGTCAGATTTGGACCCTGTACCTTGCGCTTGGAAGGCAAAGACCTTAACCAGTATGCCAACTATCAGTCCTCTTCTTCTTCTTTTAATTACTAAATGCAGACAATTTGAACTTTTTACTTATTCCATTATCAACATTATATTGCATGGTCTCACTTAATTTACTTTTTTCTTGTACCGTGTGTGATGCCCGTATCCTGGCCCAGCAATCCTCACCACTAACACCAGAGAGGGCGTCTCATATAAGAGGAAAGGATAACAAATACACACAGCAAATTACAACTTCCCTTAAGTGCACACAGAGATCACAGTCAGTCTGGGGCTGGTTGCTCCCTTGCTCCCCAGGTCCCCAATAAAACTCCCCACTGGCACAGCTATAGGGTCCAGATCTCAGCCTAGATGGCAAGCTAACCTCTAGTACCCTCTCTGTCCAACCAGTGCTTTGTGTCCCTGCCCATGTAGCTGACACACACACACACACACACACACACACACACACACACACACATACAAACACACACACTTTATTTATACAACTTCACAGACACTCCTGGGAAAGGCTGACACAGATTCTCCAGCTGTGCCCCTATACCCAGATTGTGCAGTAGTAATTACTGCCACCACCAGTTAATAATTATCAGCTACCCAAAGGCCCTTAAAAGGGAGTCCAATTATTACTGTGCAATATTATTATCCAATTTGTACTATAGCCCAGGGCTAAAGCTATGGGAGTGGCTTAGACAGTAAAATCTATAAATATGCAATGTACGCTAGCTTAACTTATCTCTACATAAACCAGCCACGGTTTAAAAGGGTTTAAAAATATTTAATAAATACTAGAAACACAAGACAATACTACTACACCACAGTGCTATTCAAGAGCTCAGATATTACACACAAACTTAAAATAATTCAGTAGTACAGTTCTGACATAACAGAAAAACACTTAGTCTAACTTTCTTCTAATTTCCTAGCTATTACTACAAGAAAACATACTTCTGAAATAACTTACTTAAGTCAACAGGCAGTGTGCTGATAAGTTGGATATCCAAGATCAAAATGCATAATAATTTCTGGTTCTCAGTGTTTAAATTGAAACTGCAGTTCTGATAAACATTACATCATCTTTTCACCCTTCCTGGAGTTCCCAGGCTACACATTAACTGCCTTTACATTCTTTTACACTTAGAGCAATAAAGGACATTCCACATATAAATTCTGGTCATTAACTTTAGCTTTAAAACAATAGACAGGATGCTTACTCCAGACTCGACTCCAAATTCTAACATCAAAAGAATAGACAAAGTAATTTCAATTTCAAAGAACATTTGAAATGCTTGGCTTAGTTTTCCTTACAGCAGATGGCAATATTGCCACAATCTTGAAGTTCACATTTTATAGTGTTTTCTTTCATTCATTTAAGAAACAAGCATGTATTTTATATTTATATTTACAAATGTCAGAATTATGCATCAAATTCTATCTGGCTAGGCTGGCAGCCTTCACCCATCTCTACCAGTCTTCACACCATGTCTCACTACTATTGCCAACTAGCCCAGATTGTGTCCGCAATAGGTCTGCTGGCTAGTGCACTTACCCAGTTAACAAATGTATAAAAAAAAAATAGGTAGCATTCTTTACTACTAAGTTACATGTTAACTGAATTGGACATGCTCAGATTACTATCCAGAGCAATAATCAACAGGTGATGCAAGATTTCTCTGCATAATAAGAGAACCGAAGTCAAGGGATATCCAACGTAGGTTTATAGCCCCCCCTAAGATCCTTTTACACAGAGGAGGCTTTACTGTCCAAAACAGTGAGGAACATAAAAAGTGAAATGAAGTGAAGCAGAGCATCAGCCATTGGTAATCTAATCAACAAGCAACAGATTTCAGTACCTAACTACATCAGATGCAATGAATTTTATCATGTTTCTGGAGAAGCAATATCATTGCACCACATTGTTTTTGTTTGACTTCTTTCACTGAATCTAGCTAGGCATGTGGTCACTGATCAAGTACACGGAGACATCAGACAGAATCATGCAGTTTGCTGAGGGTAAATGAAAGGATCCAAGCTAGAATACTTTCAAATTGATGCAGCAGTGAGTGCTATTAAACAGGTGACACTATACTGCTGGAGAGTTGGATAACTGTACTTGAACTTCCGATCAACAGTGAAGTCACCAGTAATGATAAATATAACATTAACTTCCATTCTCACACTGTTGGTGATCCAGGGGGAAGGTTCCTCAGCTACAAACTCATCTTCTCCTAGGAGTGAGACATACATACACACACATATATATATATATATATATATATATAAGCAAAAGATAAAAAGTTGAAGTACTTCACCCACGGCACATGTCATGAGACAGCAAAGTAATAAAAATTGCCATTTATTTTATATCTTAAAAACCAACAACAAAAAAAAAAAACAGTTAAGCTCTTTCGGACAGACAAGAAATGTCCTCCTTCAGATCCCTAACCACTGTGGTTCAAAACAGAATATAAGGTGAAAACAGCCAATCAACATCAAATTGTCAGACAACACCCTACACAAGGGGGTGGAGATTCATAGCCATTCATTTATTGTTCTTAAGATGGTGCCCCTTCAGCACTGGTCTTAATGGCAAGCATGAATTTAAGCCAGGAGGTATGTCTGTTTATAGCAGTCCAATCCATTTAATTTCATCCTTCTCAGTGTATGAAATTAAATCCTCTCCTCTCATATTTTCTTTAATTACATCCAAAATAGAAAATTAAAATGTGTGACCATCATTCATCATAATATGTTTATAGAAAGGATTTTTCTCATCTTTGAGTTTAATGTCACTTACGTGTTTCGAAATACTTTCCTTAAATTGACGGTTTGTTTTTCCTACATAATATGATGTACATAATTGGCAGCAGGCTATATAAACTAAGTTATTGGTTCTGCAGTCCGCATATGTGCCTAAATAATAGTTTCTTCCAGTTTTAGGGTCATGGAAATGGGAATTCTTTGAAATGAGTTTACAACAGGTGCAATTTATGCAAGGAAAAGTACCCTTTCTTATAGCCATAGTCATAGTATTTGAATGGTGACGATGGCATAGCAATTGTTTGATTTTTTTTTCTGTTTTAAAAGTGAAGGAAGGAGTGTCCCCCACTATTTCCTTTATGGAATTATCACTGGTACATAGATAAATACTTACAGAAGCTTTTAAAAGATACTCGGACTGTATTGCAGACATACCTCCTGACTTAAATTCATGCTTGCCATTAAATCCGGTGCTGAAGGGGTGCCATCTTAAGAACAGTAAATGAATGGCTATGAATCTCTGCCCCTAGTGTAAGGTGTTGTCAGGCAATTTGATGTTAATTGGCTGTTTTCACCTTATATTCTGTTTTGAACCACAGTGGGTTATGGATCTGAAGAAGGACATTTCTTGTCTGTCCGAAAGCGTTTATCCATTTTATTTTGTTGTATTTTTTAAGATATAAAATAAATAGCAATTTTTATTACTTAGCTGCCTCATGACATGTGCCGTGGGTGAAGTACTGCAACATTTTATCTTTTGCTTTTACAGACTCGTGCAGTTACTTCTGTTTGTGCTTAGATTGTATTGCTTAATGCTTGCTTCCTTACTTATTCATTCTGAATGAACCAACACACATGGCTGAAGGAAGAACCGTACAGAACACTGAATTGCAATATAGACCTGAAGGGAGTCGGAGAAATCAAGATGTATGCTCAAAGAGAAGCTTCAGGATGTCTAGCATCAACCCATTGTTCTCAGTACGGATGGATGAAGATATGCCTGATGCTAATGACTCTGACTCTGCTAATTTAGCTGAATTCTTTACACAACAACGAGCCCTACAAAATGCATTATTTAAATTAAAAAAGACACAGTGGCATTGCATCCACTTGGAGGCATGCCTGCATCATAAAGTAATATCGAGGGGCTTACGGATTTTGGTGATGCTGAATGTTGGGACCTCAAATCCAGATTTATTAAGTAAATGGCAGATGCTAAACATAGAAACCAGCTTTAATTATTTGCGTATGTTGATTGAGCATTACACCACTGTTGAAAGGGATGTGATCCTTCAGGTGGAAAAACTACAAAGTGTTACTGAGACGAATTTTGTTGACAATATTACTGCCATGAAAATGGATGAGCTCTATTTAAACATGTCGACACTTAATCCGTTAGAACAGAGCAAAATCAAAAAATTAAGAAGAGATTTAACTGACTTTAGAAAAGGGAATAATTTCACCTGGCTTAAAGAGAATTTTAGCAAAAAGCCGATTGCCAATCAACCAATGGAGAAAAAAGGAGTGTATTCCAGAGGTGAGGCTAAATCTGACAATTGTGTTGCCATGGCAACTGTGAATGAAGTGATTGTTGAAGTGCATACTCCACCCATGGATCAATCTAACGATGCCACAGTTCTTGTTGAGAACTCACTAGGGGCTAAACTCAAAGATAACTCCAACATTCATCCATTTTTTTCAACACTCCCTTTACCCATGAGAACTACCATAACACATCGGGCAAGCTCGAGGAGCCAGGAGAGGAAGAGAAAAAAACTTTCTGTGGAAAACTAGATGATGACACCTCAAATCTAGTAATGAATTTAAGTACTTGTAAATTTAATAAAGCACATTTAGCATTGTTAAATAAAGGCATAACCTTCATCCTAGCAGTACCCCCACGAATAAATGATGTTTTAACTAACTTGAGAATGGTTGGAAGGAATGTGATGCTGAAAATGTATATTTGGTAATATTAATGTTTGTGATGCCAATAATCCAGGGAAACAGAGTACAATTATTCCTCAGAACAGTCCTTTAATTGATACTTTTATCAAAGTTTGCCAGCAAGAAGTGGTAGAAGCTTTAAATAAAAAAACACAAGTGCTTCCATAACTTAACACAGGATGAGTTCTTAGAACTTAAGGAACTACAGGATAATCCAAATATTGTTATATCAGCTGCCGACAAAGGAGGAGCTATAGTAGTCATGGACTATACTCACTATCATGCCAAAATGAGCTGCATGTTAGAAGATGACATAACCTATAAACTCCTCGCCAGAATGGAGATGAATGGCATAATAAATAACGTTAAAGCAATGCTCATGCAGCTATATATAAATAGGAAAAGTACTGAACAGCTATATGACTATTTAACCATCACACATCCATGAATTCCAGTGATCAAGTGTCTGCCAAAGATCCACAAGGATAGTAATGATCCACCTTTATGACCAATAGTAACCAGTAAAGGATGGTTAATGGAACCACTATCTTTGTACATAGAAAAATATTTACAACAGCTCTTAAAAGATACTCGAACTGTACTGAAGGACTCTGAGCACTTTTTAAGGACATTATATACATGTACTCGTTCGTTCACAGAATTTACCTCAGTATTATTAGTAACACTGGACGTTATCAACTTATTCACTGTAATTCCCAATGATGCTGGCTTGAAAGCAGTAAGAAGAATGTTGGTGAATAATGAGGAAATGCTCCCAATGAACAAGGATACTTTATGTACACTACTAGAACAGGTTCTAGAAAACAACATTTGCATATAGAACAAGATATATTGGCAGAAATGTGGGGTTGCAATGAGCACCCCCTATGCCAATAGCTATGCAAACACAGTTATGCTTGACTGGGAAATGTGTTGTATATTGAATGAGAATTCCTTTCATGACAACATTCTCTATTATGGGAGATTTGTTGATGACCTATGTATTTTATGGCATGGGAGAGAGGAAGAACTGGTTGATTTTGTTACTTATATACGAGGCACCACTGAGTCTCTGAAATTTACAATGGATTTTTCTAAGAAAACAATACATTTTTTGGACATAAATATATCTTTGCATCCTCAGCATGCTATATCAACCCCATATACATCAGAAGCAGATTATAAAAAATAACATTTTGGAATGAACAAATATGCATCCCAAACATGTCCACAAAAATGTTATCAAGGGACAGATGTTGAGGTATTTGAGGTTAAACACTAGGGATGTGGATTACAAAAGAGAAAGTGAATGTCTGGCCAGTGAACTCAGACAACGTGGATATAGAGAACCTGAAATTCAGAGGGCCATAGAAGAGGTGAACACTACTGGCAAGCCATATTATTCTGAAAATGACTTGTTTTTGAACACTGATAATAAAGGAATGAATCATAACACCAGAATGAGAGTTCTAGTAACTTATACTAATGATAACATATGTGGCATAATAAAATCTAACTGGAAAATTCTAACCAGTGATAATTCCATAAAGGAAATAGTGGAGGAACACTCCTTCCTTTACTTTTAAAACAGAAAAAAATTCAAACACTACTGCTACGGCTATAAGAAAGGGTACTTTTCCTTGCATGAACTGCACCTCTTGTAAAAACATTTTGAAGAATTCCCATTTCCATGACCCTAAAACTAGAAGAAACTATTAATTAGGCACACATGTGGACTGCAGAACCAAGAAAGTACAGTTGTGTACACTTACCATAAATGTAGATGTTCGAGTGTATTCACTGTTGCAGTCATCACATTTGGGTTGATTCCCAAAGCTGAGGAAAAGGCTGCAGGCAGTCAATGAAACTAGGGGCTGGCTAGGATACCCTGAAGACTGCAGAGGCAAACCCTGCCCTGGATTTGGAGATGAGAGGCAGGTGGTAATGCTTGGTAAAAGTGTGAACAGATGTCCAGGTGGCAGCCTTCAGGATGTCCCTTGTGGGGACTCCTCTGAGGAAAGCTGCAGAAGTGGAGGGCTGCTCTGGTGGAGTGTGTCCTGACCCCCTTGGGGTCATTGAACCACAATAGGTTATGGATCTGACAGAGGACATTTCTTGTCTGTCCGAAAGTGCTTATCCATTTTATTTTGTTGGTTTTTAACATAGAAAATAAATGGCAACTTTTATTACTTTGCTGTCTCGACATGTGCCGTGGGTGAAATACTGCAACTTTTTATCTTTTGGTTTTACAGACTTGTGCATTTACTTCCTTTTGTGCTTGGATCATATTGCTTGCTTCTTTACGTATGTATATGTATATATATATATATGCAAGCCACTAACAGTAACTTGACATTACTAAATTTCATTTGTATCAGGAGGGACTCTCTGCTGGGAGTATGGATTCTGGAGTTTTTACACAAAACATGTTAAGATTTGTCAGGCAGAGGACAGCAACCTTCTAATGTCTTTATACTGTCATTCCTAAAACACTGTAACCAGGAGGTGAGGCTCTTGAATCACTAATGTTATGCTTTAACATGTTTTGGAGGCGGGCATGACAGGGTGATACAAGATGAGCTAGCTCTAGCTGTGTATACATAGTAGTAGTTTGCTTATGATGCTTCTGGCATTGATTCAAGCTATCTTTAATCCATTATCCTTTGCCTACCCACACTTCTGTGGGTCTGTGACAATATGTTAAAACTAAGACTGGGATTAAGGCGTGCATCATCCAACAATAGAATGTTATTTTGCCATGGGGCACATCATGCAAAGTAAAATGATTTTGCTTTCCAGAGTTTAAAATGTTTCCTAAAGATGCCTTAAGAGACCTTAAAAAACGTGAATGTACAACAAATCTATGAGATAACAATGGACCTGCATGCAGTATGAGCTACTTACAGAATCTATTAAATTATTTGATTTGATTATCCAAATTACATCCACTGCCATAATGAAAAACAGTGAGGACCTAAAAAGCCATCTAAGTTCAAAGAACATGCAATGCAAGCAAGTAGCCAAAGAGCTTAGAGCATTAAGCAGAATGTATAATACATAATTTTACTAATGGTTAATAAAATCTTAGTTCTGACTGGGGGGGGGGTCAAAAATGGTGGATATATAATGTAGCTCACATAAGGGAAGGAGAGTGGTCAGCTTCAGTGGGAGAGTAGAAGTGTCTAGGCATCCACCCCAAAAATATTTCAAAACTCCCAATAGGATGTCATAGGTTCATAGATTAGTATTAGGCGAACTGCCATTGTAGGCCATTTTACGCCTAGCCAGCTACCCCATTTGAGTATAAGGTAAACACCTTAACCATTATGCCAAGCTCAACAGCATATCTGATGTCAGAAGAGCTGACCAAAGGTAAGGAATGCTTAGTACCCAGAATATTTTACATCCCCTACAGGATCCAAAGAGCATGTGTAGTATCAAGATAGCTGGCCAGTCCAAACAATGTTTAAGAAATAAGCAAGCAGTAGCAGAAACCATTCATTAGAAGTGCACACACGCTAAATACCTGTGAGATCACAGTGGGTTTCAGGCCAAGGAATGAACCCTGAAAAAGCAAGATGGTAAATATGCTATGAAACTTTTAAGTAAGTGCTACTAATAGTGTACAGTATTGAGTGCTATATGTGTAATGTCTACATAAAAAATTTGCATCTTTACAAACTTCCAAACAGTATACCTTGTGACCGAGAGCAATACATTCACTCTGAAGACTGCAATCCTACTTTGCTGGAGTTAAATAATAATTACACAGGAAGTCATATGAAGATTCACCGTATGTTCTGTACACAAAACTGAGCTGCATTTGTATATAATGATCTCTTTTGGGGAACTTTATGAATACAAACAAAAAACAAGGACCAGCATACAAGGCACCTTTGAATAAACATGAATTACTTTAATAAAAGTATATTGGTTCTTTTAACAGACCGGTTTCGGCTAAATCAATATAAAGCCTTCATCAGTGTTAAAGATTCACAGAAAAAATAACCCGTTTTATAAATGAGTGAGTTAACCATGTGATTGATTACAAATGCTCATTAAGACCTGGCTTAAAGAGACCACCAAGTTTAATAATCCATTTTTTCTCCATGGAATTCAGTAGTTCATGCCAACCTAATTTGTTGTTTCTGGGTCTATTTATTTTGTCAATAATGGTGAAACTGAAACATGCATTTCTGTGTATTAATGAATGCTTATAGAGGGCATTGGTTTCTCTCTTGTTTTTAATGTCACTGAGGTGTTCAGATATTCTAAATTTCAAGGTTCTTGAAGTTTGACCAATGTAAAATGCAGGACAATTGCACTTGGCCAAATATATTACCCAGTCCGAGGAACAGTTGGCAAAAAATTTTATATTATAAACCTTGGGGGTGTTTTGACTACTAAAACTTTTTGTTTCAAGTAACTTGGCACAACTAAATTCCAAACCACCCAGACTCATCACTACATATGGACGCAATACTAACATATTAATCAATACTGTTCAGCAAAACTGGAATATATTAACATGTGACCCGAAACTCGATGAAATACTTGGTGACAGATGCCTGTTTTCTTTCCGCAAAGGCAGAAATTTATCTGCTTTTTTTAATCATTTCAAACATTTGCAAGCCACGAGCACCAACACTATCCAAACCACACTATCAGGTGAACCTCTAATTGGATGCTTTCCTTGCGGACACTGCACGCATTGTGCCAAGTTACTTAAAACAAAAAGTTTTAGTAGTCAAAACACCCCTGAGGTTTATAATATAAACATTTTTGCCAACTGTTCCTCGGACTGGGTAATATATTTGGCCAAGTGCAATTGTCCTGCATTTTACATTGGTCAAACATCAAGACCCTTGAAATTTAGAATATCTGAACACCTCAGTGACATTAAAAACAAGAGAGAACCAATGCCCTCTATAAGCATTCATTAATGAAATGCATGTTTCAGTTTCACCATTATTGACAAAATAAATAGACCCAGAAACAACAAATTAGGTTGGCATGAACTACTGAATTCCATGGAGAAAAAATGGATTATTAAACTTGGTGGTCTCTTTAAGCCAGGTCTTAATGAGCAGTTGTAATCAATCACATGGTTAACTCACTCATTTATAAAATGGGTTCTTTTTTCTGTGAATCTTTAACATTGATGAAGGCTTTGTATTGATTTAGCTGAAACCGGTCTGTTAAAAGAAACAATATACTTTTATTAAAGTAATTCATGTTTATTCAAAGGTGCCTTGTATGCTGGTCCTTGTTTTTTGTTTGGATTGCCATTTGTCTTTGAACCTTGCAGCTGCCGTACTTGCAGAGGTTGTACTACTTTCGGAACTTTATGAATGCAACCACAAACTCTTAAGCATAATCTACATAATGCAGATGAAAGCATTTAAGCTTTACAAATAAATGCAAAAAGGGGCACACAACTTATTGTAAGTCACCTCCAGAGGAGTAGTGGACTTGCTTTCAAACATTACCTCATAAATTATAGTCATGGTCATCAAACTGCAAGATATGAAGTCTTGGAATGAGTAATGGAGAATTTAGTTGTTTACATTTAACCCATCATTAATAGGTCAAGATGGATGGTCATACATTTTAGTTTTTTACTGTTGAAAGGCAAGGGACTTTACTTGCTTATTTTTTTTCTTACTTGCTAATTTCTATTACTTCTCTATTCAGTTTATGTATTTGGTGTTTTAAAGTGTGGTTCAGTTAAGAAAGAGAAAAATACTTGCATGTAAATGAAACAGATTTTCTAAGGATTTTTTTGAACAGTGTTGAGGAAGAGCTATGAGAGGAAGTTTTAAATGCTGTCCATCAGAAAGGTGAATTACACAAGAAGCACTGATTGCAGTTCAGTCAAAACTTAAAAGGTAAAGGGTATCCAGGTGATTTGGCCAGCTGCAGACGACATCTTATAATAAAGATGCAAACACTTTGCTATGGTTTTATCTGCAAGAATCAAAGAAAAGCTCCCAAAGATGGTGGAAGATAGTAGGACGGACCTGATAAAAACAAAATCATCAAATGATCACTGGAGTTTTTACCGAACTTTGTAGCATAGGTAGAAAAGGGAAATGAGGAAAATACAGGTGTGATACTAACAGACTATCAGAAATTTGTGTTTGCTCTGTAAATTGGGAAGTTCTAACTAAGCTCCTTAGACACAGTGTTGGAAAGAGAAGGTTTTTCTAGGAGTGTTGGTACTTTACAAAGACCCTGACATAACAATCATGGTAGATGCAGGGATATCAGAGCAGGTGACTTTCGGGAAATGAATGAAACATAGATACCTCCTTCCTGCATTGCCTATTTTTAATAGTAATAGAAAAGATGGTCTAGAGAATATGGATATTTTAGGCAGCTGAGAGAAGAATGTTAGCTGCGTCGGTATGACAACTATATACTTTTACTAGATGATGTACAAAGGATGTTACTGGGGGCGTCTGAATTGCTCCAAAATTTTGGGAAGTGTTTGGGCCAAGATTTCAGTACAGTACATCCTTGCTTATTATGGAAGGAAAAGGGAGCAGGATGAACTAAGTGTTATCTTTGTCAGAGGGAGAACCTAGGAGTAAACCTATTCCTGTAATGGAGATAAAGGAAGGGAGCTGAACACACCAAATACATGTTACATCTGACAAGTGTTAAGAGAGAAAGTCAACACCTTAATGTAATTAATCTTGCTGCCTAACATATTAATTATGTCATTTGCACTTTAGCTCTTAAATTTAAGCCTCAGTCCCAGGAGTGGGTAATGGTGAAATTGCAGAAGATTTATGACAGTTTTTTTTTTTTTGACATTATACATGAGTACAGCCAGGATTATGATAATTACAAATATAAGAGCTGGAATATGACTGATTTTAGAAGATACACTGTTGCAGACAACATCATATGAAGGCTAAAGACTCTAGAGAACATCTGGTTAAGGTGGGTAGAGTAGAAAGATGAAAAGGAAAGGCAATGAGTGATGAAGAAGGCTGAGAAAAGAAGAAAGTAAAGTAAGGAGATTAGATACAAAATTATTACAAATATTAAAGATTTGTTGGGTATATTTAGTAAAAACATCTGGTAACATAGTACAGAAGTGGTGTAAAGGGAGCTCCAGTTTGTGGAAGACTTGCTTGTAACAGAGTGGGGGAATATGTGGGCTTTCAGGCTGTACAACAAAAATACAGGCTGACAGTTTGCAGGCTGTTGTGAAATTTGAAAAGGAAAAGTGCTATATGTAACTTGTTTGTGTTGCACTCAAATACAAAAATGCAGTAACTGTGCTTTTGGCAATGATCTGGGAAGGGACTGAAACATCACTGGATTAAGGAATGTTTTGAATGCAGAACACATGAAATTTGAGAAGATGGATGGCAAGCAGTAGAGTTTAAGAAAAGTTGTTCTGGTTTCTGATTTAAAAATGAAACTGATACAAAGCTGATACAGAAACCCTAAAGGGTGGTGAGACAGTGTGGAAAGGAAGAAGCTAATACTTTCCATATGTAGTGGGAATGTTAGAAAGTGAAAACGTTATGTGAGGCATGAAGTATACATTGGTCTGTGGTTAATGAGAGAGAGAGAGAGAGAGAAGGGTGAACAGTTGGTTGCTCTGTCTCTTTGCGATCAAAGAAGGTTTTAATCAGTGGGAGTGGAAAAAGTGGAAACAGTTCACAGTAGGTTTAATAAAATAAGAGGACAGATAGAAGCTAGAAAGTAAAAGAAGGTGATTTGTCTAAATGGACAAGATAATCCAGTGTGTGGGTTTAGAAGGCTGGACTAAGAAAATTGTGAAAATTGGGATATCTGAGTAGATAGGACAGACGTATGAAGAATTAGCAATGAAGATATGGAAGGGGACTGGTCAGTTATACTAAATTAATGGGATTTCGTGCAGATGATTGTACAAAACAGATATGCATTTTGGTGTGTTGAGGTAATAAAGTTCTCTAGTCCTAGCCTGGTGGTGGATAATGCTAGGACTAACTTGAGGGGTCTGCCGGCAAAGCCAGATACTACTTCTCTGATTTGTTAACATTTAGATAAGCCGAAATATGTGAGTTAGGTAGCCGTTTGCAGAAATCAAACAGCTTAGAAGAAAATCTTTGGGGGAGCTGAGGCTCTGATGAAAACCCAGGGTAATTTTAGAAAGAATCAGACTACTAGGAAAACAAATCCTGTTATTTTGTTAGCCTGCTGCTTTGTTATGGAAAAATTATAAAAACAGTGGAGTTTGCCAAAACTGTGTAAGAACTTTGTAGAAGTTTCAGAATTTTTTCTTGAAAAGGCATAAAGTGAGTAACCTGCTATTTGTACATTTATGTTGCTCTGTGAACTTTGGAAGACAAATGCAAAAAAAAAAATAAATAAATAAATAAAAAAACATGGCAATCATTTTCTTTGTCACCTTGCCTCAACAGATACATAAAGAATGTTACTGAGGCTGACTATCACCACAATCTAGCTGAAATGACAGAATGTTTAATGATTCAAGCAAGAAGACAGAAACTTAAAAAAGGACCGCTTTCTTTTCCTACAAGAGTGCACAAAAAAGAAGTTGTATACTTACCATAACGTTCCATCTGTGTTGTCCATTTTCATTCCTCCTCATCTGTTGGGTTTGGAGCCGAGCCTTGGATTCGCCTCAGCCATTACTAAAGCTCATGGTAACCAAAAAGCTCTCGAGCTTCTCCCTTACCCATAGTGCACACCAACTCCTAATATACCTAGGTTCATAGGACGATACTAGGCTATTGGCATAGAGGCCCTTATAACCTTATGCAAGAATTTCACCCATGTTCCCACAAAGTCAGCACCTGTTTCTCCTGTCCAGCAAGGACACAGGTGGGATCCCAGGGGTGTATTTTCTGTTTCCCATCCAGTCATCCAGGTTCCTCTTAAAGAGGGCTAGGGAGGTACTTTGCTTCATATGGAGAGGGAGTCTATTCCACAGATGGGGGAGTCTTTGGGACACAAATCTATCCCACCAACAAGTTCTAACAATGTCACAGACCAGGTTGATGCTTTGCATGCGGGTTGTGCGAGTGGAGTTTGACTTACGGATATACAGTAACTCCATCAAGGCTGGGTCTGAGATGGCCTTGTATTCCAGACACAGGTCACCTCTGAGCAGTCTGTACAAGACTGAGTACAGGGACAGGGTATTTAGCCTATCTGTACAGGATAGGTGTTTGAGACCCTGGCTTTTCCAGGTAAGGAATCTCTGTGGTCTCTACAGCTGCTGCATGTGCTTGGCAAGGTACATGCTGAAGGAGGCATTGTACTCAATAAAAGGTCTGATAAGGGAGGAGTACAGGGATGTTACAATCTCCTTGTTCCTGAATGAAGTACCCTTACTTATGAGATGGTCCATGTAGAAATCCTTCCGTACAACAGAGGCAACATGGTGGTTAAAAGTCAGGTTGCTATCAACCTGCATGCCCAAGTCCCTCATGACTTACTGCATGCTTAGTCCGTTGTTATTAATGGGGATACCATTTTCTTCAAAGGGGCTAATGATGCATTTCTTGGCATTCGGTTTGAGGCCATGCTTCTGGCACCAGTCATTAGTTTGGGTAAGGCCCTCTTGGAAGGTGTTCACATTACTACGGGAATTTAAGATAGTGCCCAGACTGCAGTCATCTGCTAACTTGGTCAGCCACAGGCCACTGGTTTTGGCTTGCACCTAAGAAAAGTATATCCCAAAAAGAAGGAGCCCCAAGGCTAATCCTTGGGGTATGCCACTTATTACAGGTCTACTACTAGAGGTACCTTCCCCTATTTTGACTGAGTGGGTTCCATCAGTGAGCTAGTTAGCTACCCATCTGGTAAAATACAGACTAATGCCTAGCTAGGAGAGTTTATGTATTATACCTGAGTGAGGGAATAGTGTCAAAGGCTTTGGCTATGTCAAGGTACTTGGTATGCACAGTCTTTCCTTCGTCCATGGCTTTGGTGACTGTTTTGAAGAAGTCGACCAAGTTTAACAGGCATGATCTCCCTTTGGCAAAGCCAAACTGTGTGAGGTCAAGCGTTTGGAGGTTGCCAAAGTCCTTGTTTATAAGGTCCATGATAATGCATTCCATGGCCTTGCAGATCAGGCTAGTTAGGCTGATGGGCCTATAACTGCCTGGGTCGGTGGATTCTCCACCTTTGTGTAGAGGGATGACAGTGGCAGTCCAACATTCAGCTGGGATGAAGCCGGTGCTCAGGCTTTGGTTGAATAGCATGCCTAATGGTGCTGAGAGCCCATGCCTGAGTTCATGTAGGATGCAGCCAGGGATGTTGTCTGGTCCCATGGAGGCTGTATTTTTTTACTTTGAGAGGGCATTAAAGATCTTCTCCCTGGTGATGAGGGAGGCGGGGGCAGGTGCTGGGGGGTGTCCTGGTTTACTGATTGGGGGACGGGGGGGTGAGGTTTTCACTGAACCTGTCTGCTTGCAGGTTGGCTATTATCTACAGAGTTTATGTATGTGATGTTCTTGACCACCAATTCAAGGCAGATTTGGGTGTTACCTTTAGGATTGCAGACGTATGTGAAGAAGGCCTTGTGACTGTCCTTAGTGGATGTGGCCAATTTGGACTCAAAGTTAACCTTACAGGATTTCACCAGTGACCTTAATTGCTTGTTCAAAGAAGAGATCGCTTCCAACTTGGCACCTGCTCCTCCTTGGACCTGGACTGCAGTTTTTTCCTTCTGTTATAGAGTTTGTTTATTGCTGTTATCCACCAGACAGGTTTACTCTTCCTTGAGGAAGATGATTTGGTCCTATCAGGTAGTGCTATGTCAATGCAGCTATGTAGGTGCTCACACAGTTTTTTGGTCTAGGTTTGGACATTAGTGCTAGTTCCAACTGAAGGGATAGTGGGTGTGAAGCTGCTTATACCTGCTCTCAGGAGATTGTAGTCAGCTTTGAAAAATTTTTTTTTTGTTTGACCCTGGCAAGGGGCGGCAGGGGAGATGGTGACTTTGAAAGTGATCATAGGAAGTTACTAGGCTAATGTCCCTGAGGGCCCTGACAGTGAGGGGCGAAGGTGGAACCCCTGGGACAAATTTGTGGTTTCCCATCCACTCATCAATGTTGCGCTTGAAGAGGGTCAACAAGGTACTCTGTTTAACATGTATGGGAAGTCTATTTCAGAGATGGGGCAGCCTCTGGGAGACCAACCTGCTTCTCCAGCAGGTTTTGCTGATGTTGCACATTGGACTTGGGCCTTTTGAGCGGTAATGCGCAAGGAGTTAGACTTGCGGATAGGGAGCATCTGTAGTAGGGCAGGGTCTGACATGCCTTGTAGGAGAGACACAGATCACCTCTGAGCAATCTGTGCAATACTAAGCAGAGTGCTAGTGATTTTAGCCTGTCCACATAAGACAGGTGTTGGGAAGCCATGGATTCTCTTTGTGAGGTATTTATGTGGTCTTTCCAGTTGGTGCAGGTGTTTGGAGAGGTACATACCAAACGGGGGGTTATACTCAATTATAGGCCTAATGAGGGGAAGTACAGAGAGGTAATAACCTCCTTTTTTCTGGATGCAATCCCTTTACTTACGAGGTCAATCAAGTAAAAGGCTTTTCTAACCACTGCCGCTAGATGATGGTCAAATGAGAGATTGTTTTCAACCTGAGTACCCAGGTCTCTCACCACAGGTTGTGTGCTAAGGGGGTTGCTATTGATGTGCTAATCAGTAGGGGCCATATTTTTTGATAAATGGTATGATAATACATGTTTTTACGTTTAACTTAAGGTCATGGCATTGGCACCAGTCATTTGATGCTGAGAGACCCCCTTGCAGTATATTAACATCATTTGAGGAGTCAATGACAGCACCCAGCGTACAGCGATCCACAAACTTGGTCAGCCACAGGCCCTTTTTGTCTTTGCCTAGACCTCCGAGATGTAGATGCCAAACAGCAGAGGTCCCAGGACAGATCTCTGAGAACATCACTAGTGATAGGTCTGCTGTCGGAGGTGGTGGCACCTATTTTGACTTTGTGGGTCCTGTTAGTGAGCCAGCTGGTCACCCACCTGACGAGACAGGGATTTACACCAGATTGAGTTAGCTTTTTGATGATACCAGAGTGGGGGATTATGTCAAAGCCCTTGGCTAAGTCAAGGTAAGCTGTATGCATTGACATTCCCTCAGCTAGGGCCTCGGTGACAGTCTCAAAGAAGTCAACCAGGTTCAACAGGCAAGATTTGCCGTGACGAACCCAAACTGGGAGGGGTCAAGTGCTTAGAGATTGCCAATTTATTTATACTTGTTTATGAGAGCCATAATAATACGCTCTATGGCTTTACAGATCAGACTTGTCAAGCTAATGGAGTGATAGTTTCCTGGGTCAATAGTGGTGCCACTTTTGTGCAAGGGGATAACAATGGCAGTTCCCCACTCTGCTGGAATGAAGCCTGTAATTAGGCTGTGGTTGAATAGAGTGCTCAATGGCAAAGCTAGTTCTTGCTGGAGATGGTGCATAATACAGCCTGGGATACTATCAGGCTCCATGGAAGCTGTGTTCTTTGCCTTGGATAGGGCTTTTAACACTTGATCTACAGAGATGTGAGGTGCGGGACAAGTATTGGGGATGTCAAATGGGCCTTTGGGGGGGATAGGGGAGTGATGTTTGCTCTGAATGTATCAGCTAGCAGGTTGGCTAAGTCAACAGGATCAGTGTAAGTGGTACTGTTAAGTACTAATTCAGAACAAACCTGGGCTTTGCCATGGAGGTTCCTGATGTAGCTGAAGACAGCTTTGTGGTTTCATAACTGGCTTTCATAATTGACTTTGGAGGTTTTCACTAGTAATCTAATTTACTTGTTGAGGCCAAGGAGGGAGTTTTCCAATTTGGAATTTGTTCCTTTTTACCCTTGAACAACAGTGTCTTCCTTTTGTTGTAAAGCCTATTGATAGAGGATGTCCACCAGACAGGTCTGTGTTTCATTGAGGAGCAGGTTTTAGTTCTGTTGGGTATGGCTGAGTCCATGCAGTTGTACAGGTGTTTGTATACTGCACTGGCGTATTGTTCAGCATAGTTATCTACAATATTTGAGGGTGGTGGTGGTGTGAAGCTACTGATACCCTCTCTTAGGAGGTTGTAGTCAGCTTTTTAGAAGTTTTTTAGCCTGATTATGGCTTGGGGGGGGGGGTGGGATGGAAACTTTGAATGAGACAGACTGATGAACCAATCTCACCAGGGAAGAGCATACTATGGGAGTGGTGCAGTGGTCACCCATGTTGGTGAGAACCAAGTCCAGAATGTTATCTCCCCTTGTGGGGGATGAGATGAGCTTGTCAAGGAATCGGGTGAGTGCATTAGCGCAGGAATAGTTTACCCAGTCTATGGTGGGGTAGTTGAAGTCACCAAGGATCAGGGTGTTAGAGGGTATCTTGATGGAGTCGAGTAGGTCCAGGTAGGAGGAGTGGGTATCTTGAAGTCATGGAAGGGGGTCTACAGCTGGCTATAACTTGGATGGGTGTCTTGCCAACTCTCAGTTGCACTTGGAGTAATTCCACTGCACCACAGTCAGTTCTACTGACAAAGAGGAGAATGCCAGCACAAACACCATTCCAGCATGGATTCCAGGTTACTGATGTAGATGCATTTCTCGCCAGTAGAAGAATTATGTGCTAGGAGAAAAGGACTGTCCGTGAACATAAGGCAGTTGCTACACTGTCTCAGTATCCCCATGTCGACCAGGCTGGCAGGAGAAACTGATGGGAATTGTCCATAGTGTTCTGAATACTTGGTGGACTTATGGAGAGCGGGTTTTGATAAGGGTTTGTCCACAACAGTGTAGATCACAAAAACCTTAAATGTAAAATAACTGGCCTGAAGCTCAAGTGCTAAAACCAAAACTAAGATGATTAGAACAGCAGATAAATCTAAACAGGCTACTAACTAGCAAGCAGTAATAAATGCAGAATAAGAGCAGTTGAACACATAAGAGCACACACAACAGCAAAATAAGATAATAAAGTAGTTAGAACACAGTTACAGTAAGAGCAGCTGAATAAAGTGTAAAAAATGTTTTTATTTTGAGGGGAGGGTCAAGTGGAAAGGAAGGAGACAGAACAAGACTAAAAGACTATGAGGTTTGTCCTTCCCAAATGCTCTCTCTGTGCACAGTAGCTAGAACTGATGAGATGACACTGGTAGGCGTGTCTGAAATCAAAGAAGCAAGGGGGTAGTCCTTCTCAAAAGATCTCACTGTATTCAGTTGAGTGAGCAAATGAGATGGGTAAGGGAGGAGCATCCGAACACAAATTTACAGCAGGGGCGGACAATTCTAAAGCCACCAAGCTTAAGAATACAACAACACTAGGGAAGGAAGGTGGGAAACAAACTGAATGCAGATAATTTTGTTAACTATCACTGAAACAATGTTAGTGAAAAAATATACCTAAATTAGCTTGTATGTCAAGATGGTTGTAGATCGGTCACAGCCAGAGCACAAATACACAGAAATGCAACTATACCAGTACTATAACACAAAGGATAGACCCCCTCCAGGCTATTAGATAAAAACAAAACTTCAGAGAAGTAAAACAACCCCCCACTGAAACTGTCTGGCTTACAATTCTAGTGCTGAACTAGTCCTGACAAACAGCATGCAGAGACAGAGACCACAATATTCAATTAATATTCAGTGAAACAAATAACTAAATGCAGTACAGTTTTGTTAACTATCACTGAAACAATGCAACAAAGTATAATTAAATCAGCTTGTATGTCCAGATGGTTGTAGATCGGTCACAGACAGATCGCTTTATGGTCGGATCTTACCAAGGAGGATGACATTGTAGGGATGCTACAGTGGCTACTCATGTTGGTTAGCTCCAGGTCCAGGATATTTTCACCTCTCATGGGAGTACTGATCAGCTGATGCAATGCATTGGCACTGACGGAGTGAGTCAAGAAATCTCTGAGCATTTGTGTTTGGGCTAGAATAGGTCTTCAACTCTATGGTTAGGTAGTTAAAGTCACCCAGGATCAGGGTAGAGGGTTGAATCTTAATGAATTCAAGTAAGTCCAGATAGGTGGAGTGGGAGACCTGCATCATGGTTGGGAGTCTGTGGCTAGCTATGATTTGAATAGGTGCTTTGTCAACAGTTAACTGCACTTGGAGTGTCTCCTGTGCGTCATACTGTTTCACCAGCCTGGAGGTGTGTATGTCTTTGATAAATATTGAAACTCCACCTCCTTTGCATTTGTAGCCCTTTGTTTGGGGTCTGAAAGTATAGTAGGAAGAGTAACCTGTTAAGGTTGGGGTGCCCTCTCCACAGCTTTGAACCAGATTTCAGTGACTGCACAATTGTCAGCATTCTCCAAGACGAGGAATGCTTGCAATGAGTGCAGTTTCATGTCAAGACTCCTAGCGTTTAGCAGCATGACCTTTAAATTTAATTTAGAATTTTTCACATTGGCAATTTTGTCCACATGACTTGCCTGAAAAAGGCACTATATGGGTGGCAAGAGTCTTTGCCAGAAGCCTGAAGCCCAGGGTAGACAGATGAAGACCATCTCTGGCAAAGCATCGTGGTCTGTCAATCATGTCCTCCCAGGCTGTCAGGTACTGGATCCCCTTGGAATGACACCAGAAACTAAGCCAATTATTAAAGTCAATCATTTTCTGTTTGTATTGAGGCTTCATTCTGGGTGATGGTAGGATGCTGCTTAAGGCTAGGGACATACCTGCCTGGGACACATATTCAGTGAGCTCAGTCATGTCTCTCTTCATATAGTCCAGGGAGGTATGTCTCAAGTCATTCACACCAACATGGGCTATAACAGAGTCATAACAGTACCTGTTGATAAGAGACTTGACTGCGTGCATGATATGGCAGATTCTAGCACCTGACAAGCAAATTACTGTGACTTTCTCCTTGTCTAGCCTGGTGAGGGTCATGTGTGCGTCTCATGATAAAGTCTCCAATGACTAGTATGCTGGGTTTGTGGCTGGGCCTTTGAGGCTGTGAGACACAGGCATGTGTACTATGTGTGGTTCTTGGTGCTGTGGGTTGTGATGTGTGCGTGTGTTTTTGCCTCGGAGGTCTCTTTTGTTTAGGTATGTTTTTATTGAGAACTTAACTTCCGCATATGTAGGAGTGCGCTGTACATGTGTGGGTGGTGTTAGAGGTGTAGTGCTTGTGCAGACAACATTTTCAGTGCCAGATTTACTTGTTTGTGATTGAGACTGCAAGGATTTTATGTTCTTAATGCAATTGCATCTCTCACATATTGTGTTATTAGGTGGTAGTAGTAGAGGGATGTCCTTATACACGAGGCAGTTGCTACACTGTCTTAGGATGCCCACATGAACCAGACTAGCAGGAGAAACCATAGAAAATTGTCCGTCCATAGTTGTCAGAATCTGTGGAAGAGAGGTCAGGGATACTGGAGTGGGTAATATCTAAGGACAGTACCTATAGGTGTGAGTAGGGTTGGATAAAATCAATACAATAGCTCCAGGGGAGGGCAAAACTTACACAGGAGTGCTGGTAAGGGAAAAAAATTCAGCTGAGATAACCCTGCAAAGGGTTAAAACAGTTCACACTCAATTAAACAGTTTAACAATAAAAACAGTAAAAAAATGCAGTGCAGATGTAATGCAAGTTAATAAAACAGCACAGTTAATCAAATACAAGTGCAGTACAAGTCAAAATGAATTGAAAAATTGCACTTGGTTTTGTAGATTCTCTCAGCAGCTTTGAAATCAGCACAGGGTAGATGCAGAATGCTCACCACCTGGTAGCTCGATTAAAACAAGTACCACAAAACAAAAGTAAAATAGAAACACTAGAACTGACCAATCAACTCTTGTCCCTGAGCTCTTAGCTAAACACCCTATGCCAGACTAGTTCCAAACAATTCACTTACTCCCACTAAATGCAGGCAGGCCCCAGCCAACACAAGATGGCATAGCAGGAAACACACCTCAGATCGTTTTTGCTGATTTTACTAGAAAAATAGCTGTTAACATGCATCTATAAAGAGATACTTAAAAATGTATGTGCCCTATCAATCAAAAGGACAGTGGTGTCCTTATAAAATTTCATTCCTCCAGAAGTTAGTAAAAATAAAGGATGGGGGTTGATAGCCAGTAAGCTGAAGAATGAAAATGGACAACACAGATGGAACATTATGGTAAGTACAAAACTTCGTTATCTGATGCTGTCAATTTTCATTCTATCCTCAACTGTTGGGACAGAGTCCCCAGCTACTTAAAACCCCTGGTGGATGCTAAGGAAGGATATTCCAGAGCACAGTAGAACCAAAAGATGATCTACCCCTTGAGCCCAGATCTAATCTGTAATGAGTGATAAAAGCATGAGGATCTGCCCAAGCTGCTACTGCACAAATGCCATCCATGGAAAACCTGGACAGAAATACTGAAGTTGCTGCCATGTACTTAGTTGAATGGGCTCTTACAAGTCTAGTTAAGCTAAGACTCAATTTGTTATATATAAAAAATATACAATCAGCCAGCCATCTGGCTAAAGTTACTTTTGCTACTGGTTTGTCCAATTTCAAATTTGCAAAGGAAACCAACAATATATGTCTGTAGTTCTGATTCCTTTTGTCCTATGCAGATAAAAACGTAATTGTCTGTGAACATCCAATAAATGCAACATATATGCACCTTTGTTTGCAAATTTAGGAAAGAATACTGGCAAATTAATGGACTGAGTGATATTGGATTCTGACACCACCTTGGGAAGAAAAGATGCATTGGTTTGTAAGGTAACTCTATCCTTATGAAAAATTAAGCAGGGAGGTTTTGAAGAAAGGCTTGAATTTCTGAAACTTTTCTCACTGAGGTATTGGCTACTAAAAAGACCTTTTTCCAAGTAAGAAACTTAAGATCACATTTCTCTGCTGGTTCAAAAGGGGGCTGTATTAAAGCTTGCAGTACCAAATTCAGATCCCATGATGGAGTAGGATGTTTAAATGGTCTCAAAAGAAGAGTGCCTCTCAAAAATGCTTTGCACAGTTTAGCAGAGGCTATCTAATATGAAAACTAGATAGTGCTGCTAAGTGAACATTAATGGTAGAGGAGCTTGCCCCTTCTTTAAAAAGTAAAGCTAAAAATTCAAGTATGTTATGTATCAGAGCTGAGAAAGGATTTTGTTGTGCCCAGTAAACAAATCTTTTCCATTTACTTGAATAGACTTTACGTGTGAATGGTTTATGGGAAGATAAAAGGATATGCCGGACAGCTGAAGAGAGCATAGGTTGTCTGGCTATTAATGGAAATGGAGAAACCAAGCTGTAAAAGCTTGAGGTTTGAGATGTCTGGGTGAATCATGTCTGTCAGGTGAGAATAGAAGGTCTAGAATCTGGTCCAGAATTCAACGTTTGTAAATTAGATGAGGCCATGGGAAGGGGAACCAAATATGTCAAGGTCAGTAAAGTGCAATGAGGATGATTTTGCTCCTCAGCTTGGCAGCTCTTTGTAGAAATTTCGGAATTAATGGAATTGATGGATATGCATAAAGCAGACTAGGAGGCCAATTGTGAAACTGGGCATCCCTCAGTGATTCCCCCTGTAAAGGGAATAGGGCAAAGTAGCTGCTGCATTTGCTGTTTAGGGGAGAAGCAAAAAGATCGCAGCAAGGATGGCCCCATCTATGAAAGATCATTTCTGCCACTTTCCTGTTAAGGGACCACTCATGAGGTAGAAGAACTGATCAGCTCAACTTGTCTGCTATCATACTGGACTTTCCCAGAATGTGCATTACTATGAGAAAGCAGCTGTATGAGATCATCCATTGCCACACTGTGAATGCTGCTCGACACAAGGGGTATGATCTGGTCCCTCCTTGTTTGATGATGTAATAAACTACTGGCATATTGTCCATTTGAATTGCAATTGTCCCTGAAGGGAGAGCATCCTGGAATGCCTGCAATGTGCTAAAAGCACTGCTCTCATCTCTGGGACATTGATATGCAAGTTGGCTTGTTTGAGGGACTAAATGCCTTAGACTTTCTCCAGAAAATGCCTCCCCAACCCCAACTGTAAAGTGTCCATGGTCACTACAGCCTTGGGTTGAGGGAGAAAGAATGACTGACCTTGCAGAACCTGATCTGATTGAATAATATACCACCTGAGATTCCTCTTGCATGCCTGAGTGATTCTTATTTGTGTTGACATGCACTGATAAAGAATAGACCATTGTGTTGATAACATCCACTGAAGAATTCTCAGTATGAAATCTGGCTAGAGATATGAGGTTATTGCTGCTGACATTGACCCTAGAGCTTGAAGGACCAAATGGGCTGAAATGCTGGTACTGCAAGTTATTTTCCTGACCTGCAATTTGATAGTCTGTACCTTTGAGAGAGGAGGAGAAGCTATCATTGACTTCATGTTGCAAACTGCTATGAATTCCAAGATATGAGTTGACTGTAGGTGAGACTTGTTGTAACTTATGGTTATCCCCAGATGAGAACAAATCTGGAGTACCTAATTCTTGCCCTTAATAACAGGTGCCTGGTCAGGGAGGTAATGAGCCCAATCGTCCACATACGGAAACACCCAGAATCCTTGCAGTCTCAAGTGAGCTGTCACTACTGTCATACATTTGGTAAACACCCTGGGGGCGATGGTGAGGCCAAAGGGCACAGCTGTGAACTAGTACATAAAATACCATTTTCTTTAGAACTCTCAATCATAATTATATAACAGCAAATGTTCTAACAGATCACAGCTGCATTAACCCAGGCTATTTGGGTTACAGACTGCCAAAGTTATGATCAACTGACCTGCTTTTTCAAAAGCTTCTAGGTGCCTTCCTCATATACTACCTGCAGGGAGCTTGGGCAGTTACACACATAATGGGAGCTAGAGTGCCAAAAGCTTCAGAGCTTTCTTGCCCCAACAAGGAAGCCAACAGCCCTGAAAGGAAAACAGATGAGTAATTATATACAGGAGAGTATATAAAACCACACTCTTGAAATACAAAACAACTAGAGGAAAGGAGGCGGGAGGGAGAGAGGGCTTCCCTTAATTTAAACCACCTCAGACTAAACCTAGTATCTTCCTGTGAAATCTTAACAAAGCTACATTACAAGTGTGTATGCAAACTTGCCATAATAGTAAATGTTCTAATAGATCACAGCTGCAGTAACCTATGCTATTTGGGTTACAGCCTGCCAAAGATATGACCAACTGTCCAGCTTTTTCAAAAGTTTCTGGGTGCCTTCTTCATACACTAACTGCAGGGAGTTTGGGCAGTTAGAGTGCCAAAAGCTTCAGAGCTTTCTTGCCCAACAAGGAAGCCAATAGCCCTGAAAGGAAAAAAACATAAGTAGCTATATACATGAGGGCATATATTACCACACTCTTGCAATACAAAACAACTACAAGAAGCTGGGAACGGCTATTAAACTAGTGATCTGTTAGAACATCTACTGTTATCATAAGTTTACTTGTACAATTGGGGTCTATATTATATGAACGAAAGTTCATAAAAGCGAACGCTCTAATGAGCGAAACTCCTGGACATCAAGGTGCGTGTTGTGGGATCGCAGTACAGTGAAGATTGGAGTTTTTGCCCTTTCTTCACTGTAGTGCAATCTCAGAGTTGGAATAAATATTTAGCGGGGGAAAGTGTGCGGGGCACAGCCCCCCACAATATTGTTTTTTATGTCCGGGATTTTCGCTCATATGAACTTTCGTTCATATAATACAGACCCATACAATTGTACTATGCGCAATATTAGATCCCTGCTGTAGTAACATAAGCTACTTGGGTAGACTACCACAGCTTAGAAACAACAGTGGAGGAGGAAGAAATTAAGTACCCAGGAGTCAATGGAGAATGGTCCTAACTTCTCTAACAATCTTCTTAGCAGCTAGAATGGAGATGCCAGAAATTCTAGCACCACTAGCTAAAGTCATTTTCATAAGGGTCTTAAGCCATTGGCTCTCTAGAAGAATGTTAAGGGAGCTCAGCTGACTTCAAATGTGCAGATACTACAAAAGCAGACATCATGTGACTCCTGTGAACAAAACAAACAAGCTGTGTGGGAATCTTTATAAGGGATTTGTTCCACACAGACACTTTCCTTTCTCATAGACATATGTAATGACAAATTACAACTTTCTCAGAAAAATGGCAGGAAATTCCACAAAGGGATACTTATCTGCCCAAAAGATTGAACAAGCTAATCGATAAACCATTAAACAGATCATCTTCAACTGCAAGAAAGTTCTGAATTTTAGCACCCATACATCTGTTTTTATACCAGCATAACCTTAAGCTGCCTCAGACATATGGTGCATGTGGAAGGCACCAAAAAGCTTGTATATAATTGGCTGGACATCCGATCTTTGGTAGGATTCATCTCGTACATCTATATGCTAGTGCAATACTGACCTAATGATGATCATCAATGTGCTCAGGTTCTCTGAATGAAAATACTGCCGGTTTTCTGGATGTCACAGTAAAATGCTAGATGACTAATACTTTGTCTACTGGCATGCATGAGAAAGTAAATTTGAGTACCACTTTCTTGAACAGCTTAAGTGTGACCAAGAAAATGTATTTCAGAAAATTGTATATAGCCAATATATAAAAGTAAACAGAATTTGTGGGACAAAAGCCACTAAAAGAATGTAACAACAAGACTTACATTTCTAAACAGACATATCCAGGCAATCAGCTTCACAATGTGATTTTTATGCAGATGTAGTGACTACTACTTGTAATGGTATTAAGTTTATTACTCTGCAGTACCAGTTTTCATACCTTGCATATAACCTTCTTCATAACCAAAGGAATGTAATGCATTTAAATACTACAATGGCCCAGTGATATTGATGTGTAACTCAGAATGGTTTACAAGAAGGGTAGGACATTACACTGTGTGTGTGTGTGTGTGTGTGTGTGTGTGTGTGTGTGTGTGTGTGTGCGTGCCAAACAACTCCATCAGAGCATCAAAGAAAAATCCTCATATCACATTTCATATGATAATCATGAAAAAAAAATCAAGAACACATGACTCTAGTTATTCTCATTGGCTAGCCCTGAGCAGTTTCCTCCTTGTTAATATGGAAAATCCCACTGCAGTACATATGAGAACTAGAGCAGTGAAGACAGAACAAACTGGTGGCCAATGGGGGGAAAACTATTAGCTTATGAAGAGATAAGGGATCTAGAAACCAAAGGCAGATTTATATAAAAAAGGCAAGTTAAAGTTGGAGGAGAGGCAGACAACTGTTAAGACTTAGATAAAACCAGAGACTGACTACACAAAACAAATCTCAAAATGTTCTGATTTATTTGGCAAAGTATTGTTCACGCAATCATCCATTCTATAATGTCATTTTTCATCTCTAGTAATACCAAAACTATTTCAGCTTGGAGGCCAATAACATTTTATATAAGAGCAGCCCATGAAGTTCTTCCTCAGTCCTTAATCTCTTACTTGCCATCAGACTCCCAATATCCCTGACTAGCTAAATATTACATGATGACTTAGCACCTCTTATTAACATTTTCCTCTACATTCATAAAAAAGAAGATAGATATCAGCTCCCTAAATGTCACCGTACTCGGGTACTTTACAGTGATCTAAGCAATTACATACACAGCCATCTACACAGTCTTAACTACAAGCAAGAATATGGGCTTACCTGCAAAGGACTCTTACCTGTTTTAGGAGGAGGGACGGCAGAAATAATTGCTGAATTTGAAGCAGGGGCTCCAGGTCCACCATGAGGGTAATCAGCTCCATATGGTTGAAACAAAGAAGGTGATGCAGATACCGTGGAGGCAGAAGACTGCACCTGTCCTGGCACAGGTGGCAGATAAGCTCCAGACTGGGGTGAAGGCTGAAAGGTATATCTGACTGCAGAGGTATGTGGCACAGATGAGACAATAGAGGATGATGCAGCCATAGAAGGTCCTGAGAGGCCCGAGGAAGGAACAGGAGGCTGTGGAGGAAAGGCAGTAATTCCAGAATGTGACGGGAATACAGCTGGCCTTGGCTGGCCAAACTGCTGAGTCTGTGAATATGCTGTAATGACAAGAAAATAAGTAAAACATGCATTTAAGCTAAGAAATGTAGAGGTTGATGTGCATGGAATTACATTTTATCTATTGTTTAAGGTCTCTTAATCCATTTATTTTCCTAACAAGTCCATGAAATTGCTGCACTGACAGAACAAAATATGTATCCACTCTAAAGAAAATAAGAGACTTAAAAGCATAGGCAATTTATGTTTTATCTTTGATTTAAAACTCTTTACACCCACTGTTATCCTAACTTGTGGTATCTATCCAAAATTCTCATAGACCCACTTGCAAAAAAAATCTACATATCAGTTTCAAAGTAAAGAATCTGAATGATGCATAAAAACTTGGAGAACTACATTACCCTGTGAATTACACCAATTACAATAAAGGAACAAAATGCGAAGGGGTCACAAAAGATGAAGCACCATGCAGCACTATTGTGAACATGATTATACAACATCAAGATGCAGTTTCACAAGCTAAATTCAGGGTGTTGGAATCTGTGCTATGGTTTCTTTAATGACAAGCTGTTTCTCATTTTGAAAGATCTGCAAGGCATCATTACAGTGTATTAAATGGTCTTGCTCTGAGACTACTCAAATATACCTGTTTAGCTGGTTCTAGCATGGAGACTGGTTTATTTTCAAGTCTTATTCACCATTACTTCTAAACCATTTCACCAACAAATCGCTATGTGCTGATGCAATCTGAATACAATAGCTGCAATGAAGTTATCTCAGTTTCAAATTGAAGTTTATGAAGCTGCTTACAAATTAAGCACCATTAAAATAAAATAAATCAGCAAAAACTAAAAAAGACAACAAACACTCAATGCTCAAATGAAGGCAGGGATATTTGAAACAAATGACAGGTAGTATAAAAGCATGGTTCTTTAATGAGCTTGAAAATTCAACTATCCTGAGGGACTCACTCATTTAGGAAGAAGGTTCTAGAAGTGAGGGATTTCATAATGAAAAAATTAGACACCCAGTGTTACTAAGCAGAATCTAGGACCCGTTTATCAATCCCAGAGAAGAAAAATGCAAGGGCAGCATACAGATCTATGGGACCAGGAGCTCTTTTACGTTATGGTATCCATAGTGTACAGTGCCCAAAACCCAGAACAAGGGCCATGAAGGTAATATATGTAAGAACCAGACAGCAAGCCAGATTCTGCACAACTCAAGAATTTTATGTAGTACAAGTAAGTAACCAGGTTGTGAAACTCTGTACTAGCAATAACCAGTCAAGTTCTTCATCTGTGCGCCTTAAGTATGAAAAGTTGCAACAGTCCAAATGACAGGAGACAAGGAAATGCTCAATTCCACAATGGTCTTAAAAACAGAAGAGTTACTTAACACAGGCAATGCTGATACAACAGCAAAGGAAGTTGGTCCTTTATTATAAATCTGCTGTCAATGACCACATTAACAATTTCTCACCTTCACAGCAAAATCTAGTTTCTCACCACCATAAATGGTAAGAGATACAAGCAGACAGTATGAATTTGTGAAAATGAAAACAGCCATTATGTTAGAGATGCTGATCTTAAACTGATTAATCTTAATCCAATTATAGAAGCTGTGATGCCCGTGCCCTGTTCCAGCAATCAAGGAGCCTCAATCCTTACCACTACCACAAGAGAGGGCGTCTCATATATGAGGAAAGGATACACACAGTAAAGTGCAATTTCCCTTAATAGCACACATAGATCACAGTCAGTCAGGGGCTGGTCGCTTCCTTGCTTTCCAAGTCCCCAATAAGACTCCCCACTGGCACAGCTATAGGGTCCAGATCTCAGCCAGCTGGGCAAGCTAAAATCTCCAGCACCCTCTCTGTCCAAACAGTGCTTCATGTTCCTGCCCAAGTAACTCACTCACACACACACACACACACACACACACACACACACACACACTTTGAGATAAGAGTTTACACAACCACACAGACACTTCTGGGGAAGGCTGGCACAGATTCTCCAGCTGTGCCCCTATTACCCATACTATAGGGTAGTAATTACTGCCACCACCCAGCTAATATTTATCAGCTACTCAAAGGCCCTTAAAAGGGTGTCCAAATATTACTGTGCAATATTATTATCCAGTTGGTAGATGTGCCTAAACAGGTCTCAAGGCTTATTAGAGTGACCTGGTACAAGGATCCTTATATATATGCAATGTATTCTTAGAGCATAACTTATCTCTACACAAACCAGCCACAGTTAAAAGGGTTTTAAAATATTTAATAATAATTAATTAAAATCACAAGACAATACTTTCTACTATACAGTGGTAGTCAAAAGTTCAGAGATCACACAGAAATACTTAAAATAAATCAGTAGTACAGTTCTGACATCACAAAAAAACACAAGTCTAATCATTTCTAATTCCTAGCTACTTCGAGGAGAAAACACAGTTCTAACATACTACTTAAATAAAGACAGCATAAGGCAGTGCGGAGTTGGATGTCCAGACAAAAATGCTTAATAATCTCTGGTTATCAATGTTTAAATTGAACCTGCAGTTCTGATAAAACATTACATCATCTTTTACACTTCCCTGGTGTTCCCAGGCTGACAGAAATTGCATTTACATTCTTTTACACAGAGCAATAAAGGACATTCCACATGTAAATTCCGGTCATTAACTTTAGCCTTAAAACAATAGGCAAGATGCTTACACAAGAGTCATCGACTCCAAAGTCTAACTTCAAAGGAACAGACAAAGTAATTTTAATTTCAAAGGACCAACAAGAAATGCTTGACTTAGCTTTCTTTACAGCAGAGGGCAATGTTGCCACATTGTTCTAAGTTCAACAAGCCTGTGATTCATATTTATATTTACAAATAATAGAATTATCTGCACAATTATATCTGGCTAGGCTGGCAGCCTTCATCCATCTCTGCCAGTCTTCACATTTCTCCCCCCCGACCCCGGAGAACTCAAGCTAGTTTTTCAAGTGACCCTTGAGAAACGCCACTTGAGAGGGTTATGTCTATCCAAGTATACCTACCCCATTCCCTGTCTTGAGAGCCCATCTGCATATTGGCATTGCTAACTCCACTGCAGTGCTGCACTGACATATCATGCACTTGCAACCCTAGGCTCCATCTTAGCAACTTGGCATTTTGCTGGGCTGGCTCTGTTTAACCATATTAGTGGGTTGTGATCTGTCATGACAGTGAATTTCCTTCTATACAGATAAGGCTGAAGTTTCTGCAATGCCCACACTATGACTAGACATTCCCTGTCCATAGCTGCATAGCATTCCTCCTTAGGTTGGAGCTTACGACTGAGAAAAAACACTGGGTGTTCTTCTCCCTCTGAAGAAAACTGGCTAAGTACAGCCCCCACCCCATGGTTTGAAGCTTCTACATACACAACAAATTATTTGCTGTAATCTGGACTTAATTATTTGCTGTAATCTGGACTGGCTAACACATGGGGTATTCCCAAAGCTTCTTTAAGATTCTGGAATGCCTGCTCACATGCTGGGGTCCCCACTACCTTATCTGGCCTGTTCTAGCTTGTCAGGTCTGTGAGGGGAGCAGCTATGGTACTATAACTGGGGGTGACCTTTCTGTAGTACCCTGCTGTACCTAAAAATGCTCTCACCTGCTTTTTAATAACAGGTGCAGGCCATGCCTGAATGGCTTCCACTTTGGCAGGTTCTGGCCTTATCTTACTACTCCCCACTCTATGTCCTAGGTAGGAGAACTCTGCCATACCCACCTGATATTTGCTCGGCTTAATGGTCAAGCTTCACCTCTGCAGTCTGCCCAGCACCTCCCTGACATGCTGAAGGTGCTCTGGCCAGGAATGGCTGTAGATGGCAATATCATCTAGGTAAGCAAGGGCAAACCCTCCTGTTCCTG
Source organism: Protopterus annectens (assembly GCF_019279795.1). Lineage (NCBI taxonomy): Eukaryota > Metazoa > Chordata > Ceratodontiformes > Protopteridae > Protopterus > Protopterus annectens. Next base: position 740,899,285 of record NC_056748.1, read on the forward strand.
CTAGGATATTATATACCAGCCAATGGAAAGTCGCTGGGGCATTCTTCATCCCAAAGGGCATCTTTGTGAACTCATACAATCCAAAAGGAGTCACAAAGGCTGACTTCTCTCTAGCACTGGGAGTCAAGGGCACCTGCCAGTAACCCTTGTTAAGATCAGTGGCTGTAAGATACTTAGCCCAACCCAGCTGCTCTAGGGCCTCATCTGTCCTAGGCATGGGGTAAGCATCCGACTCTGTGTGACTATTTAATTTCCTGTAGTCCACACAGAACCTGGTGCTGACATCTTTCTTTAGCACCAGCACCACTGGGAAGGCCCTGGGACTGTTGGTCTCTTGAATCACCCCTAGTTCCAACATCTCCTGTACCTCTTCCTTCAGGGTCTGTCTGACACTCTCAGGCACCCTATAAGGGGCCTGCCTAATAGGCCTTTGGGGTCCTGTAACCACCTGGTGCTGCACCAGGTGGGTGCACCCTGGTTTCCCAGTGAACAATTCCCCAAATTCCTGCAACATTGATTGGATTTATTGAACCTGGGTAGGAGATGGCTGCTGGGACATTGCTACCCCTTCCACTGAGGTGTTAGCCCAAGCCTCACTGAGGAGATCAGTCCCCAGATCTCCCTCAGACTCCTCCTGCAATCTACTACAAATGCTCAGCACAAGGGCCTCCCTATCATGGTAAGGTTTCATTATGTTAACATGATACAATTTGTACCCCTGCCATCTGCCTAGCAGTTCCACCATGTAGTTAACATCACTTACCTTTCTTACCACCTTGTAGGGTCCCTACCAATTTGCTTGCAGCTTGTTGTGTCTGACAGGAATGAGAACTATTACCTTCTGCCCAACAGCATACTCTCTAGCTTGAGCATTCCCTGTCATACCACACCTTTTTCTGTTGTTGGGCTTCTGCCAGGTTCTCCTGGGCCAAGCCCATGATTTCCTTCAGCCTTGTCATGAGGTTTAGGACGTATGCCACAACAGACTCATTGTGAGATTCGCACTCACATTCCCACTCATCTCGAATTAAATCTAGAGGTCACCTCACCCTATGTCCATACAGCAACTCAAAGGGTGAAAAATCTGTGGATTCCTGGGGAATTTCTCTGTAAGCAAACAACAGATGGGGCAAACATTTGTCCCACTCCCTCTTAAACTGATCTGCAAATGCCCATAGCATGGACTTAATTGTAGAGTTTAACTTTTCAACAAGACCATTAGTCTGAGGATGGTAGGGGGTAGTCTTCATGTGCTTCACCCCATAGGACTTCCACAGACAAGCCAGCAGGTCTGACATGAAATTGGCACTTCAGTCAGGCAGTATTTCTTTTGGGAAACCTACCCTGCTGAAAATCTCTAACAAAGCATTTGCCACCTTCTCTGCCTCAATGGAGGACAAAGCCATTCCCTCAGGGTATCGTGTAGCATAATCCAATACCACTAGGATATACTTTTTCCCTGTGAAACTTGGGGTACTCAGAGGACCCACAATATCCATAGCTGCCCTTTGAAATGGCTCCTCAATCACAGGCAAAGGCATCAAAGGAGCTCTTGCCTTGTCTCCTGCCTTGCCTACCTTTTGGCACTGCTCACAGATCCTGCAGTACCCTAACACATCTCTGGAAATTCCAGGTCAATAGAAGTTCTGCATAATATGCCTCTTTGTATGTTTTATGCCCATATGACCTGTAAAGGGAATATCATGGGCTATGGCCAGAAGCGCCATATGGGCACTACCAACTGCTATACTCTCTCACCTTTTAGCCTGTCTTCAGGGGTCCACTCTCTGTATAGGAACCCTTTGTCCCAGTATACAGATTCCCCCTTTCCTTGAGAATCAGGTGCCTCCCTAGCTACCTGCCTCAGGCCTTGCAATGCAGGGTCTGAGAGATGAGCCTGTCTCAACTCTCTCCTTGTAACCCTTCCCAGCTCCCCTTCCGCAAAAGTCTGGCATCTTCTGACAGTGGTGCCTCATTGTCAGCCTGGGTACTACTACTCACCTCTATCTTTGCAGTCACTCTGCCCAAGGGACCATCAATACCCACAAGCAACTGAGGCTCACTTTCAGTCTCACTGCTACAGCATAGCTCACTCCCTGAAGTAACCACCTCACCAGTCCTGGCTGCAAGTATGCAGTCTGTCTGGGTCTCCCAGAGGCTACCAGACCCACATGCTTGTCTCCTAGCCTCACTGTGTATAACTGCATAAGCACATGGTACTGCCTCATCCAAATCCTTCCCTCTCAGGACATCTGCAGGATGGTAGTTTAGTACCCCTGTTATCTCAGGACAACCTACTGTTGGAATTTTTGTCTTTCCCACTTACTGGCTCCCTCACTTTTGGTTCCCCACCTTGCCTCCGTGGACACCTGTATGCCACATGGCCCCACTAGTTCAATTCAAAACATTTAACCCTAGCTCCTGGATGTGTATCTGGACTAGTGGCTTCCCCTGCTACTGTCAGATTCTGTTGTGGCAGTCTGTGCTACCCACCATGGGTTCCTTGAGACCCATGAGCAGTACTGGGGGGTCCCCTTCCTGTGCAGGGCTGCTCTGCTTGCCAGGTATAGGTCTCCCTCCTTCCCCAACTAATCTGAAGTAGCACATTGTCTATCAGCTAACCAGATCCAGATGTCCTCAGGCAAAGTGTTAAGGGCTTGTTCCCTTGCCAAAAGGTCTGCCAGCCCTTCAAAAGTGGTGCCCTGACATCCACTCACCCACCTATGGAAATAAGTGCTCAATTTAGAAACATATTCACACACACTTTCATCTGCCTTGTGTCTATGCTCACAAATCTTTTTCCTGTACATTTCAAGTGTTAGCTTAAGCAGTTCTAAAAGACATTTCTTTACAGCAGCATAATCAAAACATGCAACGTCAGACATTTTAGCTAATGCAGTTACAGCTTTACCATGGAGTAAGGGGTGAGGAACCATACCCAGAGCCCTTGGTCAACTTCATACTGTTTACATACCCAAACATATGAATGAAACTATCAAAATTATCCTCCTCTTTAAACTGCAAAAGAAATGTCCTGACCTTTTGTGCTTCTGGGGTCCAGTTACTCCCTTCCCCATTAGCTCAATGACTCTGGCGAACAGTCAGCATCTCCTTCTCATGCTGCCTCTGTCTCTCTTGTTCCTCAGCTTGCAGACATAACAGTTTATCATTCTCCTCAGCCTGCAAACATCACAGTCTCTCATTTGATTCTAATTGCACATGCCTGGCCTCCAACCAAAGACTCTTTAGCTTCAGCTGGATTTTTAAGTCCACTACAGAAAGGTTGAGCTGTCCATTCTCAGAGGGAATTATATCTCCACTGCCAGTCTGATTGTCCTCTTGGTTGCTGTTTTCTGATGCAGCTGTAACCAAGGCTGCAATCAGGTCTGCCTTCATCAGGTTTCCATACACCAGTCCCCTAGCCTGGCACATCTCCACCAGCTGGCTCCTTGTCAACTTTCCATACTCCTCTGCTGACATGCTGCCTGCTCACTCTGACTAAGCTAACAAAAGAAATCAAACAATTGTGATCTGAACTCTGAGTATTCACTGCATGGCTGTTTTAGAGTACAAAACACCTTCAAAGCTCACAATACACAAGCTATGGGATTCACTCTACCCACACCGCTACTAGCCAATTAGCATTTGCCAACTAATTAATATGTGATGTGGATATCCCACTGCTGCCAAACAATTGTGAGGATATCCCAACCACTGCCACCAATTAATATGTGATGTGGATATCCTAACCACTGCCACCAATTAATATGTGACACGTGTGCCCTGGCCCAGCAATCAAGGAGCCTTAATCCTCACCACTAACACCAGAGAGGGCGTTGTATATATGAGGAAAGGATAATAAATATACACAGTAAAGTGCAATTTCCCTTAAGAGCATACAGAGATCACAGTCAGTCTCGGGCTGGTCTCTCCCATGCTCTCCAGGTCCCCAATACGACTTCCCACTGGCTATAGGGTCCAGATCTCAGCCAGCTGTGCAAGATAAAATCTCCAGCACCCTCTCTGTCTAACCAGTGCTTTGTGTCCCTGCCCAAGTAGCTGACACGCACACACACTTCTGGGGAAGGCTGACACAGGTTCTCCAGCTGTGCCCCTTTTACCCAGACTATAGGGTAGTAATTACTGCCACCACCCAGCTAATATTTACCAGCTACTCAAAGGCCCTTAAAAGGGTGTCCAATTATTACTGTGCAATATTATTATCCAATCAGTAGATGTGACTAAACAGTCTCAAGGCTTACTAGAGTGATCTGATGCAGGATCCTTATTTATATGCAATGTACTCTTAGAGCTTTACTTATCTCTACACAAACCAGCCACAGTTAAAAGGGTTTTAAAATATTTAATAATAAATAATTAAAACCACAAGACAATACTTTCTACTATACAGTGCTAGTCAAAAGTTCAGAGATCACACAGAAATACTTAAAATAAATCAGTAGTACAGTTCTGACATCACATAAAAACACTTATTCTAATCTTTTCTAATTCCTGGCTACTTCTACGAGAAAACACAGTTCTAACATACTACTTACATAAAGAGAGCATAAGGCAGTGCTGATTCGGATGTCCAGACAAAAATTGAAACTGCAGTTCTGATAAAACTTTACATCATCTTTTGCACTTTCCTGGTGATCCCAGGCTGACAAACTGCATTTACATTCTTTTACACTTAGAGCAATAAAGGACATTCCACATGTAAATTCTGGTCATTAACTTTAGCCTTAAAACAATAGGCAGGACTCATCGACTCCAAATTCTAACTTCAAAGGAACAAAGTAATTTTAATTTCAAAGGACCAACAAGAAATACTTGACTTAGCTTTCTTTACAGCAGAGGGCAATGTTGCCACATTGTTCTAAGTTCAACAAACATGTGATTCACATTCATATTTACAAATGATAGAATTATATGCACAATTTTATCTGGCTAGGCTGGCAGCCTTCACCCATCTCTACCAGTCTTCACAAAGCATTCCAATATTTTACTACGTGAATGCACAACACAAATACCACCATAATGGAAAGAATTGTATATTATCATTCTTGCAATAGAAAAAGTGCAAACTCCTTCCCCAATGAGTGTCCCCTAATTAAAACAAGTATAAGTAAAATAACAGTAGAACATAACTGAACCCCGGGGAACACTTGAAGAATGCCATTAAAAAAGTATTAATGCTACAAATAACCACTAGGTTTTTCCACAAAGGTAGGAAGCAAACCAATTTAGAACAGTAGCTGAATCCACATAGTAAATTCAATAAATGATTGAACAGGATTTTTGTGATCCACCATAGCAAATGCAGAAGAGAAATCAAGAACGAGCAAGATAGAACAAAATACTTGGACATCTCAGTATTGTGAGATCATACCTTAAGTAAGGGCTGTTTTGAGTGCTATACATAGACTGAACTTGACCAACAACTCAAAACTCCCGTAAAACTAAAACAAGCTCCAAACCTCAATAATTGGTAGGTTAGAAACAAGGTGGTAATTATTAAGTCTGTCTGGATCACGAGAAGGCTTCTGCAGAACAAGAGCCATTAAGTTCATCCTTAAATTCAGAAAGACCTTGCTATATACAGAACATCTGATGACTTGATAAATTAAGGGACCAAGTATATCAAAGCAGGCAAGAGTGAAGTCTTAGTGGGCATGTGCTCAGACTGCAAGATAACAGGTCAAATGCTTGAAAGATAATATCAGGTTAACATAACATTTTAAACTCCCCTCAAGGCAAAGAAAATTCTCATCATGTACAGTCTTGTCTTGAGCTTATTGTGAAAGACAAATACCGTCCCCAAAATGCCACCTTAGCTACAAATATATGAATAGCCAATACAAATAAAACACTTAAATAGGTAGGTCTATCAACCACCCAGAAGTGCACAGCCAGTTGATTTGATGCAGTAGAGATCATTCTAAACAGAAACACTGCCATTTTATGAGATGACCACTTGAAAAGGTGTTTTTCAAGCCTAAGCTTTATTTACCTATTTGCATTTGGTTACTGTGAAGTTCTGACTGGGTCAGTGGAGGCCCAAGAAGAAAAGCTCCAAAAACATTTAGTGAGAGAAAAACACAAAAACAGATTATAGCAGACCCTTTCTGAGTTAAATAATATTTGAAATACAAACATTACAGATTTAACATAGCCTAGAGGTCTAGGTGAATATGACAAGTAGCAGTTGTCAAAGACAAAAAGTAATAATGAGGAATTGCAGCAGGAGTAGAAGCTAGGGTATGCAATTGCAGAAGAGTGGGAACAGAAGTACAAAATAAATGGATCAAGATCTAAATGTTAACAAAGAGTTATACAAATAATCAGACAAACGGTCCAGGCAGCAGCAGGTGTCAGCCAGTAGAAAGACTGATTTTTTTTAAAAATTCACCACAAGCGCTTTCACCCTGACAACAATACAGGGAAAAAGCCCTGTACTGTTGTCAGGGTAAAAGCGCTTGTGGTGAATTTTTAAAAAAATAAATCTTTCTGCTGGCTGACACTTGCTGCTGCCTGGACCGTTTATCAGTTTTTCTTTTCGGTCCTGCATCAGTTACTACAGAGAGTTATACAAAAATGTGTAAAAATCTAAAGGACTGAACATAACAATGGGTGAGGGAGGATTGGATTACTCATCTGCATGGTCACAGTTACAGAAAAGAAAAGGTTAAAGATTCACATCAACAGTAATGAAAAGAACAACATTCTAGTATTACTAGTTTTAGGAGAAACCACAATGAGAAAAATAAGTTGTATGAGGAACAACTGATTAACCAGGACAGGAAGCTCAGGAGCAGACTTTAGAGCTAAATGATGTGCGAGAAGATATTTCTTGAAACTGTTTTGAGTTTGAGTCTTGTCTGAGGGCAGATGGCAACTAAATGCAGTCCTTCTCCATTTACGTTCAATACTTTTCACTTGCCTTCTCATTTCACACAGGTTAGCATCAAACCATGATTCAGCTGGAAGAAGATAAACCAGGCATAAACATGACGGGGCAAGAATATCCAGCGATGACCAGACAGCCCACTGTAGGCCACCAGTAATTTGTCTTGCCCATCAAAGTGCACCAACAGAAACTGGTGAAAGGCAGCAGCAAATTTACCAATACTTACTGCATAAAAGTTCCTGCATTCTACCAGCTCAGGACTGGGGAAATCTATGCAAATTTCAGCTATGTACATGGCTTTGCACTCGTGCTGAGCACCCAATGCTGATTTTAATTAAAAGGACTCATGAACTAAGTCCTTAGCTGGTTGGAAGTGACGTTTTAAGCTAATATTGAAACTGCTGTTGCTTGCTTGTGGTATTTTTTCATCTGAAATTTTTACTGTTGATTTCTCTAGAAAGAGAACTGAAATCAGCAGGGGGCCAACTCATGTTTTTTTTAATTTTAAGCTGCATGTTGCAATCTAGTGCTCATTAATGCTGATGTGCCTACAACTGCACCTTAGTGCACATGATTTTACTGAAAGTGACTACGGAACCAAGCCCTTTACACCTGGGAATATCTGCACCATGCAATATAACAGCTTGCGGGTACCTTTACTGATCTTCCTGTTTCAAGCGACCTGCAATTCTCATACCTCAAGATTTAAGGAATAGTTATCTATTTTCCTCTAAAATAACTGCCCCGTTTAGCTGCTACACTATATTGCTCATCAACCTATTGTGCCTTTAGCAAATTGCACTCATATTATTTGCGTCACCCATGCCTGACTCTTACAGCTGTATCTTTAGTCAAATGTACTACTTTAGAATTTGTAGCATGGATGCCTGCATCACAGTGCTGTATCTCTAGCAAACTGTGATGTTCCATTATTTGTGGCACTCATGTCTATTCTGTTTGACCCTATTTAACATATTACACTGTACTTGCACCATATCTGTTCTGCCACATAATATTTGTTTTTTCATCATACTACACCATTCTGTTACCACATTGTCAAGAACTACCCACTGTGCTTTTCTTTACCTTATTATAATTAAACTGACTGTTGTGATGACGACTGAATTGCTTGGCCATATTCTTATACACCTCATATCTGTTTTTTGATATAATGCCTGGGTTTATATAGTATACTGTAGCTCATCATCCAACCTATCTTTATTACCTTGTTTAAGTGCGCCCATATATTCTCCTGTATCTTATCCTCTTGTCTGCCTTTACTACTTTGTTGAGATGAACTCATAAATCCTACTGTGCTGTCAGCATATTAGCTACCACCTGGTGACTACATTCTGCCCATACTTCATCTGTTGTCAGTCTGATAACACTAGGCGCCTTGAATAGTCCTGAAACTGCTTCATGTTCACTAAGAAGCCATTATTGTTCCCAGACAAACTCCATTTGTGAGTGGTTTAAGTACCATTTCAAACTACCACACACCATGCGAAGAGATAGGTCAGCAAGCAAAGGAGAACAGTATTGCTGGAAATTAATTCAACCTCAAGTCTTGGTGAGTACCTTCATGAGGTGGACCCTGTTTTTCAAAAAAACCTCACCAAGATGATACTGATATATAGGCAGTATTTTATACAGCATACATCATGAACAGGAGGAGGTGAAAAATACAGATAGCTGGATGCACAAGACCCAGGATAAAAAAATCAATCCTGGTAGGTGCACTGGTGCAAGGATGAAAAAAAAAGCACTGCAGAATCCTCAAGAAATGGAAACATTCCTACAATGGGGCTAGGCCAGGCTCGGGGAGAGGATGGCCCCCTGCTGTAGAAGGAAGTAACAGTCCATGAAAATCACAAAAACTGACAGGCCAAAAAAGAGCCATAATGATGACGGAGTGGACTATTGACAATAAGAAAGAAACTACATATTGTTACTATTATGCAAGAATCCCAGAATTTACAGACAGAAGGTATACAAAGAGATTAAGAAAGATATTAGAGGAAAGAAAAATATTTCCACAAGAAAACACGTAAGATGCTTCAAATAAAAATGTGTGTTCATTAATGCAACAGATTTATGAAACACATTACATAGACCAAGAAACCCAGGGCCATTTAGAAAAAAGTGACTGAGGAAGTGTGAAAATATAAAGAGCAAATTCTGGAGACTTTTGAAAGGTATAAAAAAGAAATGGAAATGGGAAAGAAAGACAGATCTTAAATGGTGTAACATTTATACAAATCTACATTAATCAACACAGATAAAGGCAGCCTCAAAAATATTCAAAGAGAAATACTGGCAAAGGCATCCAGATATGAAATATTTTACAGTAAAAAAATAAGATCACAAAGAGGGAATGCAGAACAGAAGATTAGTAAAGCAGAAGTTAAAACAATATAAGATGAAGTTATGGAACACTTGTAGACTGAAGGATTTAGAGCAGAAAGTTTAAAACATGTTACATTAAAGCATGATGGAACAATGAGCCCCCAAAGTAAGGAGAAACAGGAGGACCATGAGACATCTGAATAAGAAATATGGACATGGGAAAAAGAGAGAGACTTAGTACGGTGCAATATTTATACAAAGGGGAAAGCAGAACTAATCACTGCAAAAAGAGCAGCACCAAAGATATTTGAAGAGAAATACAGGCACAGGCATCAGGACAATGAAAATTTTACAATACAAAAAATAAGAAACAAAGAGTAAAAGTAGAAAAGAGGATTAGAAATGGAGAAATAAAAGAAATAGAAACTGAGCTTATGGAGTACCTGCAAAGTAAAGGCTTTACTGTAGAATATCTAACTTGGATAACATTCACAGCAAGATGGAGCAATGGATCCTCAAATTATGGAGAAACCAGTGGAGTGGGAGATATCTGATCAGTTGCCATATGAAGATACTTGAGTCTTCCACAGGAAACCAGTACAAGTGTTCAGTTGGACTTGCACAACAAGGGAACAAACAGGAAATTCTGGCAACTCTGACAAAGTCAGTGTTGTGGAGTGAGAGGCTAATGAGTTCCCATATGAAAGAACAACAGATCTGGATGGAACTGAAGAGAATGTAGCACATGAAGATGCTCTGGAACTTTCTATAGAATGCCTGCAGGAAATGAACAAAGAACGGGCCCTCAGTTTAGAAGAAAACGGTCTAAGAGAAGAGTTGTTTGATTTTAACAGAAATGGACAAACATATTAAGATCAATAAAAGAAATGGACTACAGAAAGTCAATAAAACCCAAAAGTTAGAAGTTTGATAAAACAAATGAACACAGTAATTAGGACTGTCCATAGAGATTCATGTGATATAACAGAACTAGAGGATGTACTACTGTGCAACAAAATTAATTACAGATAAAGTCTTAATATAAAAACACAGGGTAGTAAGGGAAAGGAAGGGGAGAAACTGAATGCCATCATGGAAGTATTGAACAGAGAAAACTATAAAGCAATTAAGACAAGAAGTGTCACTGTAAGAAGAGTACAGAAGAGGGAACACATCAACAGAAATGCACAAAATAGATGTGATAAAAGCAATGTGCAGTATCAGAGCAGATCAGGATCTATCATGCACTATCACAAATAATAAACAAAATATCAGCACAGGCAAAAAAAACTTTGAAGATATGCAAATAAATATAAAGGAAAAGTACGAAATAAATAATTTATTGATGACCCAAAAAAGTTTTATTGAGAATTGGAAAACAAGGCAAAAGGAATTGAAACATCACCAAAAAAGGAAGAGATGGATACATTTTGGAGCAATATCTATGAAGATCTTGTGGAACATACAAAGGAAGAAGTAAAAGAAAGAATAAGAAGTTCAAATGCACAGGATATGAAATGGGATGAAGTAAAGGCCAGAGACTGAAATAAAGTTAAGAAAAGCTCCTAATTGCAAAACCCCAGGCCTAGATAACTTCTGGCTAAACGTATTAACATCTTTACATGAAGATTTATCCCATGAGTAAGAACTATTTATATGCATACTCTGAACAGACACCAGCCTGGTTAACAATAGGAAAAACAGTATTCTTACTTAAGAGCAAACCTGTAAGCTATCCTAAAAACTATAGACGGATAACTTGCCCTCCGACGATGTATAAACGATACACTGATGCAGACAGAGTTTATAGTCATTTAAAAGAAAACTCAATCATGACAACAGAGAAAATGGGTAATAAAAGAAAGTCATATGGAATAAATTGTCATTTGTTAAATAGTCATATTGGAGAACTGTAAAAAGGGGAAGAATTTAAGTATGGCATGGACAGACTACAAAACAGCATTTGACATAATTCCACATTCATGGATAAAAGAGTGCTTAAAAATGTATCAGGTACACCCTACACTGACTGATTACATTACAGCAACCATGAAACAGTGGCAAACTACTTTGCAGTTAAACCAGGATAAAGGACAAAAATTATTATTCCAGGAATAAAAATTCAAAGGGGAATATTCCAGGGTGACTCTGTCATCACTGCTCTTTTGTATTGCCCTTAACCCACTAAGCTGTCTACGTAACAGATTAGGTCATGGCTACAATTTGGCTACCAAAAAACAACAAAGTGTTAAGACTTATCTTCTTTTTGTAGATGATTTCAAACTATATAGTTAATCAGATGAGGAACTGAAAGCACAACTGCAAGTGGTCAAAACTTTTTCAAATTATATAAGAATGCCATTTGGTCTTGATAAATGTGCAAAAGCAACCTTTAAAGTAAGAAAGCTGCAGCACAAGAAAACATCAGTTTGGGACAGGAATATGATATAAAGTAACTTGAGCAAGAGGGAGTGTACAAATATTTGAGAATTGATGATGGATCAACAATAAGACATGAACAAATGCAAATAAAACTTAGTAAGGGATATTTTAGAAGACTTAAATTAATACTGAAAACAGCATTGACATTTAGGAAAAAAGTCCAAGCTATAAACTAATTTGCTCTTCCTGTCCTAATTTACAGTTTGGGAATGGCTGACTGACCCCAAAAGGTGTTGGATAGGTTGGACAGCAAAACAAGAAGGATGCTTCATGCTCATCAAATGATTTATAAAAATCTTTGCATGCCAAGACTATATATTCCCTGTTCTGACTTCACAAGACTCAAACGTAGTGAAAGTTTTGAAACATGAGGAGAATATGTCTAAGATGACTTCCCTGCTTAGTTTAACTGAAGCAAAAGGATCCGAAAATGCAGAAGACAAGCGTAAGGACCTGAACGCAATTTATTTAATATAACAGTAAAACAGCGTTTTCGCCACACACACTAGGTGGCTTCTTCAGAGGTAACAAGCAAACAATAAAGCACTCCTTAAATACACAGTTAATTGAAAACAATAACTGGTGAACAGTAATTAACAACAAAAATGTATACTGAACAAAATATATTTATATATTCTATATATTTTGTAGTTGCAAGTTAGTTCCCTAATAGATGACTTCTATCATGAGTCTTTGTTTTTTTGTTTTATGCAAAGGGCTTGTTTATGTGTAACCATTGCCCTATATTGTTTTTAAATCCTCTCTCTAGTGGAACACAAAGAGCTTGCTTAAAAACGTCATATGGGCATATCTTAATTGAGTATGTCAAAGTATTTTTAAAGTGTTTTACTGCAGTTTTACTCAATGAAAATTAGAGGATGCTTCCTCTTTAATTACTTTTGCTTCAGTTTGTCTGTGGATTTTACCTAGTTTGTTGGCGTCCCTGCTTAGTTTAGCAGAAGCACATCTGCGTCAAGTGGGAATGGAAATCAAACCAGAAGCAGATAAAAATCAGGCAGCAAGTGAATGTGTCAAAAAAGAAAAGAAAGAATATAAGGTGAAATATCAGATGAGAAGGCAATAAATGTGGAAAATGCATAAATACAGTTGCAAGTATAGAAAACTCTTCGAACAACCTCATGTTGATCATGATCGAACACAGGAATGGTTAAGGAGAGGTGAATTTAAACCAAAAGATGAAAGGATAATATTGGCATCCCAAGATAGTGGACTACGTACACGTTGGTTTACAAAGTCCATTGAACATATGGGAGAAACAGACAAATGTAGGTTTCTTAAACAGAACTGGAAACAGTCACACATCTTGTTGGTTGGGATATACTAATGGCAGGACTGAATACTGAAAGGCATAATAATGTAGCAAGACTGTTTCAATGGGGATTGTGCAAACATTATAATACTGAAGTAGCTGAAAAACACTAGAAAGCCACAAAGCATAATAGAAAATGATGTTTATATCACATGGGGTCATCCATTACCAACAGTTCAATAAAATGGATTTGAGAAAAACAGCTATAGTAGTCCATGAAAAGAAGACAAAAGTAGAAGTGATCATTGAAATTGTTACACCCATTGACTATGGTGTCTTACGTACAAGAAAGACACAAAGTCATAAAATACCAGGATTTGCAGGCAGAAACAAGGGCAATGTGGACAAAAGATACCCAGACAGTTCCAATAGTACTAAGAGCAACAGGTTTTATAAAAAAGAATTTACAATCATACTTAAATATGTAAAGAACAAACAAACAGGAAGACATGATTCAACTTCCGGAGTATTTAATAGGTTAAAACAACACAGTTAAATGCTTTCGTCTTTATGATTTCTTCAGAACTATAGTCCTCAAATCCCTTCACCCCAGTCATTTTCCACATGTGGTGAACAAACTTAGATATGCCACCTGGGAAAGGAGAGGTGCACATATGAGCTCTCAATGTATGTGACTGAGGCTGGGAAGCAGCTATTTTGTGGCAGGATTGTGCCATCACCACAAATTATGCCAAAATACAAACAAAAAAAAAAAAAAACATCTCAGTTTAAGAACTGTATCAGCATGTGGTGTAGTTCAAAGGGAATGTAATGTATGGCATCTTGGAGGGAGATGGTCAATAATCCTACTTGCTTCACCAAGGGCTGCACCGCTCACCACAGGACTTTCACATAACGGCAAAAATACCTTCTAATGCTATAGTACCCTTTTTTAGGCAGAGTCAGAGTAAGTCTCCTACATCTTACAGCCTAGCAAATCCAATACAGGCCTCTAGAAATTTGCACTGTTCAACACTAGAGGTCTGAAAATGAAATTGCCCTACATTTACACATTCCTGACTCTCAGGTCTTACACATCTGTACTGTTACTGAAACCTGGTTATAACGTAGTTCATAGGTTCATAGGTTCATACTAGGCTATCTGCCCGAGGGCATTTACAAGCCTAGCCCATAGTTTTGTGGCTTACGCCACCCCTTTAGTATGGGGAACTATACCCATTATTTTGCTGTGCCTCTGTCGAGCAGTGACACTGAGGTAATCCCTGGGGTATATCTGCGATCTCCCATCCATTGGTCAAGATTTCTCTTGAACAAGGTCAGCGAGGTGCTCTGCCTCACATATACCGGGATTTTATTCCACAGCATAGGGAGTCTTTGGGTGATGAATCTATCCCTCCAGCACGTCCTATTAATAGCCGTGTCGAGGTTTAAGTCTCCCACCCTTGTGGCTCTGACGGATCTAGATTTTTGAGGTGAAGCATATTCATCAAATCTGGGTTTGACATGGTCTTGTTATATAGGCAAAGGTCACCTCTGAGCAAGCGGTGGCGACTGAATAGAGCTGGAGTTCTTTCAGTCGGGCAGCATAAGACAGATGTTTGAGACCCTTTATCCTTTTGGTGAGGAACTTTGTGGCCTCTCCAGCTGCTGCAAGTGTCGGGTCAGATACATTCGAATGGGGCATTGTACTCAATCATTGGTCTGATGAGTGATGAGTATAGGAGACTATGGCCTCCCTTGATCTAGATGAGAATCCCTTCATGATAAGGTGGGGAATGTAGAAGGTCTTCCTAACTACTTTAGCTACATGGGTGTCGAATGACAGACTACTATCAACCTGGGTCCCCAGGTCCCTGATAACTTCTTCTGTGCTCAGTGGATTGCCACCTATTTGGTAGCTAGGGGTAACCTTGTTTTTCCCAAGGGTATGACTATGCATTTTTGGCATTTAACTTTAGGCCATGGCTCTGGCACCAGTTATCCGCTTCTGTGAGACCCTTCTAAAGGATATCTGTGTCAGATGTGTTTTCTACTATGGCCAGTTTGCAGTCATCTGCAAACTTTGTCAGCCATAACCCTCCTGTGTTTGCTTGTACTGAAAAGTAGATGCCAAACAAGAGTGGGCCCAGGACTGAGCCCTGTGGTACACCACTTGTGACAGGCTTTGAGTCTGACATGGCGCTAGCAACTCTGACCCTGTGGGTTCTGTCACTCGGCCAGTTTGCAACCCATCTTGTGATGTATGGGTTAACATTTAAGCTGATGAGTTTTTCAATGATACCCGAGTGGGTATTGTATCGAAGGCCTTCGCCAGATCGAGGTAGGCTGTATGGACTGCCTTTCCCTCATCAATGGCTTTGGTGACTGTTTAGAAAAAGTCAACCAAGTTTAGAAGGCATGATCTGCCTTTGACAAAGCCAAACTGGGATGGATCCAAAGTCTGAAAATTCCCTATGTCTTTATTTATGAGGTCCATTATGATCCTCTCCATGGCTTTGCAGATAAGGCTTGTCAAGCTAATGGGCCGGTAATTTCCAGGGTCGGTGGAGGCACCGCCTTTGTGAAGTGGGACCACAGTTGCAGTGCGCCACTCCTGGGTACGATCCAGAGGTAAGACTATGATTAAACAGCTGTCCTAGCTGTGGGTTTAATTCCTCGTTGAGTTCGTGGAGCACACAGCCGGGGACACCATCAGGTCCCATGGATGCTGTGTCTTTTGCTTTGGAGAGAGCAGTTCTCACTTGGGCTGGAGATGTTTGGGGGCTGCAATCGCTGGTATAGATATCTCTCCTTTGGGGAGAGGAGTTTGCACTGAACCTGTCAGCCAGTATGTTGGCAATGTCTGTAGGATCAGTAATCTTCACATCATTTTGAACTAGTTCTGAGCATATCTGGGAGTTTCCTCCCAGGTTTCTAACATAGCTAAAGAAGGCCTTATGATTGTCTTTTGAGTCTTTAGCTATTTTTCTCTCAAAATTTGCTTTGGATGACTTTATGAGAGCTCTTAGTTTTTACTTATAGTGATCAAGGGTGTCTTACCTTTTAAGGATTTTGCTCTATCTTGTAGTAGCTTCCTCCTTTTGTTGTAGAGTTTGTTTATGGCTGGGGTCCACCAGACTGGACGCTTGCCTTTGGTACAAAGAGTCTTTGTTTTGCTTGGGATTGCCTTATCCATGCAGTCCTGCAGGTGCTGGTAGAAGGCATTTGTAAGTGATTCAGCAGCTTGAGTACTGTTTTCCGCTGGCTCGGGGCCTTAAAGGAGACCACACTAGTGTTTAGAAGTGGGGAGTCGCTTTACGAGAGGTTCTTTACTGTGGTCTTTTTTATTTCAGGTGGGGGTGGGATGAGGACCTCCAGCGAGATTAGTTTGTGATCTGATCTCACCAGTGAGGGGTATACTGGCCGTGGTGAACATTGTGCTCCCATGTTCGTGATGATGAGATCAAGTATGTTTTCTCCTCTTGTGGGGATGGTGACTAGTTGTTCCATGGCATTTGAATTTATGAATTCCAGGAACTTTTGGGCTAGGGTGTTTGGGCTTGAGTAGTGTTCCCAGTCTATATTAGGGTAATTGAAGTCACCTAGTATGATGGTGTTTGGTGATACATTTATCCCTCTAGTGTTTTCAGGAAGGCCATGTGAGGTTCCTGAGTTTGTGAGGGTGGCCTGTAACATGCTACAATTTGCAGAGCAGTCTTGCCTATGGTTAATTGCACCTGGATGGTCTCCGATGCATCGCGCGTTGCCAACAGTCTTGAGGTGTGGGTGTCCTTGATGAATATGGATACCCCTCCTTTCTTGGTATTGTCCGGATTTTGGCGCCGAACGCATGATAAGAGGTAAAACCTGATAGTGCTGGGGTGCTCTCAGGAGCCTTGAACCAGGTTTCTGTCACTGCACAGACATCGATGTTCTCCATACTGAGAAGGGCCTCGAAAAGTGCGTGCATTTTGAGATTTAGACTTCTGGCATTGAGCAGCATTACCCTTAGTTTTTTTCCTTTTTGTGTTCTAGGGTGGTAGGTTTAGAATTTGAGCCTTGCCTAAAAAGGCACTATGGGGTGGCAGAGCCTTTGCCAATATCTGGAATCCCAGGGTGACAGGTGCAAGCCGTCCCTTGAAGCAGCATGGCTTGTCCAGCATGTCATCCCAGGCAGACAGACATTGGATCCCCTTTGAATGACACCAGAGTTTAAGCCAATTGTTAAAGCTGATCATCTTATCTCTGTATTGTGGCATCATTCTTGGTGAAGGTAGGATACTGCTCAAGGTCAGGGTCATACCTGCCTGGGCTACATAATCAGAGAGCTCCTCAATGTCTCTTTTCATGTAGTCCAAGGAGGTACATCTCAGGTCGCTTACACCAGCGTGGACAATGACCGAGTCAGATTTGTACCTGCTGTTGAGAGACCTGAGTGCTTGTGTTATGTGGCGGATTCTAGCCCGACAGGCAGCTTACTGTGACCTTCTCCTTACTCAGTCTGGTGAGCGGACGCCAGTGT
Source organism: Protopterus annectens (assembly GCF_019279795.1). Lineage (NCBI taxonomy): Eukaryota > Metazoa > Chordata > Ceratodontiformes > Protopteridae > Protopterus > Protopterus annectens. Next base: position 740,916,775 of record NC_056748.1, read on the forward strand.
GTCTGACTATGGAGTCACCAATGACTAGTGTGTCTGGCATTGTGTTTGGCCTTAAGGGCTGTGACTGTTTGACACTCTGACTGTGAGGTCTATGTGTTGCAGGTGTTGTGTTCTGAGGTGGTGGTTGTTTGGGTGTCTGCTTTGGTGGCCTCTGCTGTTTTGGTAGATTTTTGATCAGAGCCGAGTATGTCTTTGTGTGTTTATGTGTATGATTTGAGGTTGTGATGGTACTATGTGAGACTGGGTCTATAGTGTGTGTGGTAACCTTCTCCTCCTGACTGGTCTTGCCAGTCCTATGTTGAGAGAGCTCAGCCTCCAGTTTGGCCATATAGTTGCATCTCGCATGTATTTGTGTTTTGTGGGAGGAGGAGAGGGTTGTTCAGGTACATGAGGCAATTGTAACATTGCCTCAATATTCCCAGGTTCACCAGCTGAGCAGGAGAGGACACTAGCAACTGATCCTCGACATGCTAGAAGGACTAGACAAAAAAACTTTAAAAGAGATTCCGGGAGACGTGGGTGACCGAGAAATGGGGGTTTGCCTTTTTGGGGTGCTATCCATAAGAGTGCCGTATCAAGGTAATAAGTACTGTAGGAGCAAGTGCTAGGTTTAACAGATAGAGAAAAGTCTACTTGGAGTCAAGTAGAGATGATCTTTTTAGGTATTAGAGAAAGTGCTAGTAACAGGGATGCTTAAAGGTAAGATTGAAAGTTTGGTACGAAAGCGGATAATAAATCTGTATACGCTATTTTTGCTGTTCTTTGCGGTCTTTGCTGGTGTGTCATTAGCCTCACGTGGACTTTTGGTTTTACTAAGATTGAAAAGAATGCACTCTGCAGTGTGCACTAGAGAAGTTAGATATGAAAGTAGGTAACTTGAGTTTTACCTGTTTAAAAAGTTAAGGTTTAGTGGAGAGTTACTATTTTTAAAACAGCAAGATGGACTGAAAGAGGTGGTTACTTTTGTATTTTGGTACTATGAAATACTGTAGGATGGCCAACAAATTTAAATAATTGAAGGGGTGGGATTTCAAAAGTGATGGTTTTGTGATTACTCACATAAGCCAGTGAAAGTAGAGAGAAATGAGATATATGGTCAGATTAACATAAGAGGCGGGCAACTAGAAAGACAGTGGTATTTAACAAGACAACTTAAATGGGTGGGAGAGGGGAAAAATTCTGCCTGACTCAGAACAGAGAGAGCTGTGGTCTCTTTTGAAGTTTTAATATGCTGTTAAAACAGAATGCAAGCAAAACACAAGGTAAAGAAAACAAACTACAGTATTCAAAATATAGAAAGGCAATACAGAAATACAAAAAATAACAGCAAACTAACCTTTCCTTCACAGCAAAGTGTAGCAGAGTCTGGATGAGCCTTTCTGGTAAAGTGATAATGTTTCAATTATACCAGGGTTCAACGCATCTAATTTAATGTTTCAATTATACCAGGGTTCAACGCATGCAATTTATTCAGACCCTACAATGAAGAAAGGGAATATCGGGGGGGGGGTGCATCCATACTCATCTGCTATCCCATAATCTCACTGCAAAACATCAAGAAAATGGGCATGAACTCATAAACATTCTAGGGTTAATAGACAAGTCAAATTACCGTATAACTGCAAACTACAGAATACGTTTAACTGTCCACTAGACCTACCCAACAAAAAAACAGACCCTAACTATTAAATCCAACTGTTTTATCCTGGGGAATTTCTGGCAGTTACTGCAGAGGACTAAAGCTCTGTGCTGTTAATGAGCTGCTTCTTCCATCTTCATTTGCCTACTGTGACACACAGAGCAAATCATTTAACCAGACATTGCTCCCAGCTTGCTTCGGAAAAGGGAAAACTGTTTCCAATGGGTTTACCTAGTAAATGAACATATAAATTGGGGTTGGGAAAGTGGCTTAATGGTTAAGGTGTTTGCCTTACAAACACAAGGTGCAGGTTTGAGCCTCACAAGGGATAATTGGCTAGGCTTAAAATGGCTCACAAGGGCAGTTAGCTTAATACTAAACTATGAACCTAAAAAAATTCAAATACCCATCCATAAACTGGCAAATTTAAACAATAAATGACAAATGTGCAGAGCGGTTCCTTAACTTTATTAGTGTCAGCAACCTCCCATAATTTAGTATTCCCTTCTACTAGGGGATCCAGTAGCCTTGACATGCGTCTTACCTAACAGAGCACAAGTCTGCTCCACACCTTAAGTCTTCTCATCATGATCAAAACATGCCGTCACTTTTCCCTAATTACCAAGCCTAATACTGTACCTAACCACACTATTTTCTAGGATTACACCACGGCAACCCCCCAGCACTCTTGCAAAACCTAAAGAAATTCAAGGATCCCATAGCAAATGCAGTTGCCTATACCAGAGGTCTGCAACCTTCACTATCAAGAGAGACATTTTTGGCCCCTCTCCCACCAAATCAAATTCAGCCGGAGCCACAAAACCTATTTGACCACTAAAATGAAGATAACACAGCATATAAAGTTTTATATATACACACACACACATTTTATATATATACATATATATATATATATATATATATATATATATATATATATATAAACTAAGTTTCTAACAGCAATATTTAAAATCTATCCCTGTTTTTGTTCCTTTGCTGGGATTTTTATTGGAATCACTTGATAGCTCTCAGTGTGTATGTGTGTGTGTGTGTGTGTGTGTGTGTGTGTGTGTGTGTGTGTGTGTGTGTGTGTGTGTGTGTGTGTGTGTAACTACCTCTCAACCTCTTAGAGCAAGAAATCTGGACAACGCCGTAAATAATGGGGGGACAAAAGCCAAAAATAGGGACACTTTTTAAATATTGTTCTTACAAACTTAGAAAGTTGACAGAATAACAGGTGTTGCATTAGCATGAATTTTCTGAAGTGTATGAAGTCTGAAACTCAAATGTATTTCTATATTTTCTGACTTCCGCCCTCAATGATTTGCCAAAGATTTTATGAAACAGACCAAAAATATGAGGCAAAAGTCAGGGCATTCTGCGAGAATATGTACAGTTGAGAGGTAATTTGTGTGTGTGTGTGTGGAAAATGCATGTTAACAGAAAAGTACAGTGTTGTACCTACCATAAATGTAGATGTTTGAGTGCTCATACAGCTACAGTCATTACAGATGGGTTATCCTGCCGTCAGGCGGGTCCTCGGTCGGCCAAATTCCAAAGTCTAGGTCCGGCGTCGGTTGTCGTCGCTTCTTCCCTGATGTCAGTGCGGCAGGGGTATAAAAGAGGCAGCCGACGCCATTTTCTTCAGTTTTTCTTGCCCCAGATGTCAGGTGCCCCCAGAAGGAAGGCAAAACATAATGTTATGCAAACATACAATATAGATAAATAAGAAAACAGTAGTTGCAAGCAAATACACCATAAAATAATACCCCAAAAAGGTTGTATGATAAAGGTGTTTGTCATAAGGCCTGTCCTAAGAGGGGACGGAGGGGGGGGGGTAACCTGGACTGCAGCTGTATGAGCACTCGAACATCTACATTTATGGTAGGTACAAAACTGTACTATGTTCATCGTGCATACAGCTGAAGTCATTACAGATGGGTAGAATCCCAAAGCTAAGTAAGGGTGGTAGGCACTAAGTGGAACTAGGAGGAGCGAGGATGCCCTGCAGGACAGCTGTGGCAAAGCCCGCTCTAGATTTTGAGTATAGTGGAAGGTGGTAGTGCTTGGAGAAAGTGTGCACTGAACTCCAAGTAGCTGCTTCCAAAATGTCCTTGGTAGGGACCCCCCTGAGGAAAGCTGCAAAGGTAGCTGTGGCCCTGGTGGAGTGGGATCTGATGTATGCAGGCACAGATTTTCCATGAAATGAATAACATAAGCGAATGCAGTGGGCTATCCATTTTGAAATTGTCTGTTTGGAAATAGCCTTTCCTTGAGCACCTGTAGCATAGGACACAAAGAGTTGCTCAGATTTCCTGAATGGCTTTGTTCTGTCCAAGTAATAACGAAGTTGTCTGTGAATGTCCAAGGAATGTAGTAGTCTCTCCCCTTTGTTCTGTGGATTTGGATAAAAGGTAGGTAAGTGGAGAGTCTGGTTCAAGGCTACACTGGATAACTACCTTTGGCATGAAGGTAGGGATGGTTCGTAAGGAAACTCTGTCCTGATGGAAAATGATGAATGGTTGCACAGCCATGAGTGCCTGCAGTTCCGAAACCCTGCATGCTGAGGTGATAGCCAGAAGGAAGGCTGTTTTCCATGACAAGTATTGTAGCTCTGTTGAAGAAGCCGGCTCAAAGGGAGGCAGGGTCAGCTTTTCCAACACGAAGTTGAGGTCCCAAGCTGGAACTGGTGGTTTCCTTGGGGGTTTTATATTTTCTGCCCCTCTGAGGAACTGCCTTCATAGGGGATGTGAGAATAAAGGAGGGTCTGTGTTGTATTGTGCAGAAATGGCTGAAGCGTGGATCTTGATGGAGGAGAAGGAAAGGCCACTGTTTAACATCTCAGCTAGGTGCTGTAAAATTTGAGGTATATTTATTACCAAAGGATTCTAGCCCTTTGCTTGATTCCAAGAACAAAATCGTTTCCATTTGGCGGAGTAGGCTTTTCTAGTAGAAGGTCTTCTGGCCTCCAAGATGACATCCTGCACCTCCTTGGAGAGGAGAGTCTGTTGGGAAATTAAGGTATTCTCCATGCAGCTAGATTTAGGGTTTTGAGCTGGCTGTGAAGGGTTTTGTAGTTGTGCTGGGACAACAGAAGAGGGACTAGAGGTAGGATCCATGGTGGGGAGTGTGTCAGGCTCTTTAGGAGCGGATACCAGTGTTGTCGTGGCCAGTCTGGAGCAATGAGAATCATTTGTGGCCTCTGCTCTGGCTTTTAATAGAACTTTGGTCAGTAGAGGAAAAGGCGGGAAGGCATAGACTGTCAATGTTGTCCAACTGAAAGAGAGTGCGCCCACTTTCCAGGCCTGTGGATGATAGGTCCTTGAACAAAATTTTTTCAACTGGTAATTTCTGTGGGTAGCAAATAGATCTATGTCTGGCTGTCCCCATGCCCGAGTTATCTTTGAGAAAACTTGGGGATGCAACTTCCATTCGTGTGGATCTGTCATATTTCTGTTTAGGTTGTCTGCCAGTGTGTTTTCCTTCCCTGGCAGGAATTGTGCCTGTAGTTGTATTTGCAATTCCAGTGCTGTGTTCCATAGGGTCATGGCTTGCCTGCACAGGGGGTATGAATGAGTTCCCCCCTGTTTGTTTATGTACCACATGACTGTGGTGTTGTCTGTCCTTATCAATAGCTGGCCTGGATGCAGTAGGTCTTTGAAGGTCATAAGAGCATTTTGCACGGCTAGCATCTCCTTTTGGTTGATGTGTAGGTGCTTCTCTTTTTGGGACCATTTTCCCTGAATGCACTGATCTGCCATGTGTGCTCCCCGGGCGTAGTCTGAGGCATCTGTTGTGATGATTTGAGTTGCGTGAGGTAAGAAAGGGAGACCTGTGTTTCTTTGGCATGCTTGAGCCCACCATAAAAATTCCTTTTGAAGGCATGGAATGAGTGGTATAATTGTTTCCAAGCTGTGGCTGTGTTGAGACCATAAGTTTTTTAGGTACCATTGTAGTTTCCTCATATGCAGCTTTGCACATGGGATTAGTAGGATGCAAGATGCCATGAATCCCAGAACCTGCAGGACTTTCCTTGCAGTTAGTCTGGTGAAAGTTGCCATTTTGCTGAAGTATTTAAACAGTTGCCCTTGTTTGTCTGGCGTGAGGTAGGCCATCTGGGTGGTTGTATTTAAGCTGGCACCCAGGAAAATTATCTGTTGAGAAGGTATTAGTTTTGATTTCTTTTTGTTCACTGTGTATCCCAGGAAGTTTAACAGTTTTATTACAAACGTCAGATGCTGCAATAGAATGTCCTTGCTGTCTGCTTGGATCAGGCAGTCGTCCAGATATGGGTAGATTTGTATTCCTTGTAGTCTGCAGAAGGCAATTACTGATGCCAGGCATTTCGTAAACACTCTGGGCGCAGTAGATAAGCCAAAGGGCAATGCAGAGAATTGGTAATGGGTTGAATCTGCAAGAAATCTGAGGTATCTTCTGCAATCTTGTCTGATAGGGACATGCAGGTATGCCTCCTTGAGGTCCAATGTTACCAGCCAAGACTCCTTGCCCAGCATAGGAAGAAGCTGCTGTAATGAGAGCATCTTGAATTTTGGCACCTGTAGATATGTGTTTAGGATGGATAGATCTAAGATAGGTCTCCAATCTTTGTCTTTCCTTGGTACCAGGAATAGTCTGGAATAAAAACCTTGACCTTGTTCTTTTGCAGGTACCTCTTGAATCGCTTTCATATCCATGAGAGCGGAAATTTGTCTTTGTGCATCTGCCCTTTGATTTTGTGGCAGGTTTGGCATGCCTCTCATTTTTGGAAGGGTGTGAAAGTGGAACCTGTAGCCTCTATCTATAATGTCCAGAATCCATTTGTCTTTTGTAACAATATGCCAGTTTTTTGAAAATAATGCTAGTTTTCCACCCAAAGGTGCTGCCATTAAAGCTTTGCTTGGCAGGCATAGGGGGAAGTCATTGTGTCTGTTATCTAAATGACTGTGATCTATCTTCTCCACCTCTTGGGATTGGTGCTTGCCACTGTCTTGCTCTGTAAGATCCTTGAGGTTGTCCTCTACCCCTTGGGTGCCTGTATCAGCCCCTTTGAGGTCTGTCCGTGGCTGGAAAGGACCAATTTTTTGAAGGCCAGTTTCTGCTGAAACATGGAGGTTGTACCTGTAGGAAATCTTTCACTGTTTGTATAGATTTCGCTTTTTCCTCCATTTTCTTTAGTACCTCCTCAGCTTTAACACCAAACAATACATCTTTTTGAAGTGGTGCATCTAATAACTTTGCTTTGACATGATCTGGTAAGGTTTGCTCTTTGAGCCAAGCATGTCTACGTATAACAGACCCCGTGAGAGCAGCTCTACATGAGGCCTCTAAAGCATCAAAACCACACTGCAAGGTATGTTTACCCACTTGCTCTGCACCATGCAACAAATCCTGCAACTCTTTCAAATCTGGTTGTTCTGTTTGTGTCATTTTGCTTTTCAACTGAGATCACAAAAACTGTTGGTACTTAACATAAGGAATTGACAGTTTAATGCCCTCGTGGTTAAAATGGCAGATGTATACACCTTTTTCCCCCACCTTTCTAATGCTCTGGAATCTCTCTCTGAAGGTAAAGGGTTTTTAACAGTAGAGGCCTTTATTCCCTTGGGACCCTGTGAAATAGTTTCTGGGTCAGCAGTATGGCTTTTATAGAGGAACTGGTGAGAATCAGGGACCCGGTAATACCTGTCTGGTTTAACAGGAGCTGGAGGAAAAGAATCTGGATTAAGGCTGGCTTCTGTGTACACCTCATCCAAAATATGTAAAACAGGAGGGATAGCCAGGGGTCTATATGCTGGGGGAACAGTAGAAAATCCCCGAGCCTTTTCTTCGAATCTGAGTAATCTTGGCCTTCCCAGTGAAAGTGTTCCCCTCGATGTATACAGGGTTTCCCCAAAAGAGTGGTCCTCAGGGGGGGAGACCGAGGGAATAGACTCCTCAGCATCAGAGTCTTCAAAAGGGGAATAGGCATAATCCTGGTCCTCAGAATGTTCTGAGGTAATAGAAGCCTGGTCTGAGGAAGGGTAGTCTTCCTCCAATCTGGGTCTTTTGTCAGAGGGGGGTTGAGAACCCCTGATGAGAGTTATCAAATCCTCAGCCATTTTGAGCATCTGCTTTTTAGGCATGGGGCCTTGTGCGGTGGTCTGAGGACCCTGTTTTTTAGTTTTCATGGTTGCTTTAGATTTAGTGAAGGATTTAATAGAGAAAGTGGAAGGCCTGAAGACGCCTTCAGAAATGGCAGGCCTGACTAAATTTTGACTTTCCCCGCCAAGAGTGGCGTCGGTATCTGCAGTAGGAATGGAGACCAAGGACCCTGCGACCTCGAGTACTGAAGTCACTGGTAAAATAGTTTCATCGGTATTCAGGGGCTGCGTAGATGCCTCGCTGAGAACCGGAGAACCGGTAGTCGGCCTAAGCATGGTCTCAGTACTCGGTGCGGACCTCGGATGTCGGTCCTTATCTTTGCGTCTTTTACTTAAAAATGGTGTCGATGTATCCGACGACATGATATAATTAAATTGTTTGCCAAAATAATGAAGGGCGAACTCCGCCCGGCGCTTAATAGTGCGCTTGTTGAACCTAGCACAAAAACGGCAGGCCGAGACGTCGTGGTCTGGGCCTAAGCAAGGTATACAGAAAGAGTGGAAATCCTTATGCGGTATTGGCTTCCCACAAGAAATGCAATTATTAACTTTGTCTGACATCAGTCTAAGGCAAGAAAAGTTTCCCCAACGGGGTACTTAGCTTTAAAGAAGACTTCGGCTGAAATACTTTCGTAAATCTCAGGAGCTGGCCGACCAGCACTTGCGAACTGCTTCTACTTCGGGCACCTCGCGGCAAGAAAGACTGAAGAAAATGGCGTTGGCTGCTTCTTTTATACCCCTGCCACACTGACGTCAGGGAAGAAGCGACGACAACCGACGCTGGACCTAGACTTTGGAATTCGGCCGACCGAGGACACGCCTGACGACAAGATAACCCATCTGTAATGACTGCAGCTGTATGCACGATGAACATCAGTGTTATTCGAGCAAGTTTATAAGAGCAATATTTAAAATCTGTCCCTATTTTTGTTCCTTTGTTCCCCTTTATTTGGGCTCTGTCCAGATTTCTTGTGTTAAGACTTTGAGAGGTATGAGAGGTACGGAAACCTTTCAGGAGATGCTGTTGCTGTCATGGAATTGCTGGATTGCTCTAAGTGTGTGTGGAATGCATGGTAACAGAAACCATGTCATTCTAGCAAGTTTCTAAGTTCACAGAAGCAATATTTAAAATCTAGCACTCAGTTGCTCTCAGTATGTATGTGCATGTGTGTGCATGTGCGTGTCATGTGGCAGAGTGGCCATTACTTTTCAAAGCTACAGGGAGCCACTGCAGAGGGGTGAAGAGCCACATGCAGCTCCAGAGCCGCAGGTTGCAGACCCCCATTAACTTCTACAACCACCTTAATTCCTATATCAAATTCTCTAGTCCAATCTGGCATAAGTACAATGGCAAATTTAATAATAGACAATAACAAAAGAATAAGCTTCTTGCTCTAAAGAATAAATGGAAATTCCCTAATTATGTAAGTGAACTCAAACAGTAACTCAGGTCGAAGGTCAAAACTTGTAGAGTCAGTTTTCCAGTTATGAATTGAATACTGCTCTTTCTTCCAAAGAAAACTAACTATTTTAGGACTCTCAAACAAAACATCCAACAATGCACAGAGCTAATCTCAAATGTCACTAACTATTTCAACCCTGAGGACACTGCAAACGTACTTAGAAACAAATTCAGTTTCATCTTCTCCCTGCTGTCTCCTCCATGCTTTCTTCTTCACCCTATTACCACTCTGCCGTAGCCTTCCCCTGAAATTACTTCTGCACAGGTCCTCAATACAGTCTCCAAAAACAAAAGCAATGACTTTATGGGTCCAGACAACACATCAATCCATCTCCAAGTCAGTACCAAACTGTCCTTGATTCTAAGTCCAAGGAAGTCATTGTTCCACTGTATGCAGCATTCATCAGACCTATCATTGAGTACAATGCCCGCTTTGGTATGTAACTAACCAGGCATATCCAATAACTGGAATGTCCACAGTGGTTCCTCACTAAAAGAATACAGGGGGTAAGTAAAATGTCCTGTGCAGGCCTCCTCAAGGCCCTAACCCTGTATTCTGTTTCCTACAGGCTTTTGAGGGGAGATCTATGTGTGGCATACAAGGCATTGTCAGACCCCACTCTGACGGACCTCCTGCATATCCACAAAACCAAAAGCACCAGAATTACCCATTCTAAAGACTTAAACCTTGCCTGTGATATAAATAGGACCTGCTGGAGAGAGAGGTATGTATCCCAGAGACTACGCAGTCAATGGAACAGACTCCCCATCTATGTGAAGTAGAGTTCCTCCCTAACCCAATTCAACTGTAACTTGGACAACTGGATGGGAATCCGGAAATTCATCCCTGGTTTGGCATCAATGCCTCTAATGGACAGAGGTAACCTATAAGTGGTTCATCTCCCATGCCCATATTTACACTTATCAAGGGTATCAGAACTTGTCAGAGAAAAAGGGATGCATGGCTAGGCTTAAAAAGGCCACTGTAGTCATTAGCCTAGTAAGCACTTATGAATCTATAATTCCCTTCTAAAGCTATTCAGTCTTAGCATATCTATCACATATCAGTCTAAGCATATCTATCAGATACATGCCTGAGATTTGGAGAACAGCCAACATGCTACTCTACACAGAGATGATCCTACCACTAACTGTAACTATAGGCCAATTAGATTTACAAGCATCGCTTGTAAAGTAATGGAATACATCAGCATGGAGCTTATAAATAAAGATATAGTCAAGTATACAATCTCTTGACACAAATCAATGAGGCTTTATGATATGTAATTCTTATCTACTAAATGTGTTGGACTTCTTTGAGAAAGTAACTAAAGCAATGGAAACTGGAAAGATGGTGCACACTGCCATATTTGGACATGGCCACTGCCTTCAATACTTATGTCAGCCCACATACTGATGTTATTGATTAACTCAGTTGTTTAAATACCAACCTCTACATAAACCATAGGACGGCCAACTCGTGCACAGGCAGACCTCGTAAGTCAGAGTTAGTGGCATATTGTCCTCTAAACGACTAGTTACCAGTGATGTCTCACAAGATACTGTATTAGGTCCATTCCTCTTTGGCATATACTTCACTGATGTTGAAGATGACAACATGAGTCTCTGGCTTACAAAGTTTGTTGATGAAAGCATGGTACACTCATTAATTCTCCAGCAGATGCTCATATTCTCTAAGGGGGGGAGACGACTAACCCAAACTAATTATTGGTAATGAAACCACGGTCTCAAGCTAAACACAAAAAATACTGCATTAGACACTTTAGGATGCAAAAACATCCCCTCAATTATCAAAAAGATACCACCTCCCAAAGCTGACACCACCATTAGAGACCTAGGCACATCCATAAACAACAAACTTACTTTTGCCCATTGCATTTCAACTACCAGGAGGAAATCCGTCTACAGAGCTTAAGTAATTACTAAAGGCACAGCTTTCAGAGCCAAAGAAATTATTGTTTCTCTCAAGTCCTTACTAATATGAACTGGAATATAATATTATGCCTCTATAGCATGTACCTGCCCAAATTTTTTTCTGTTTTTTTTTTTGGTTTCTGTGCCTGCAAATCATCATCCAGCCAATCTCAAATCAACTTGAGCCCATTCAATCCCCAATGGTGCAGTGTCCCCAAAATCACTTAGGTGAAAGCCTTCCAGAGGGAGATGCCATTCAGGCAGCCATGAGGGTTGTTTGCATTCTTACCAGCATCCTGGTATGAAGATACTTGAAAAGCACCCCTGGGCAGGACTGCAAGCTGCTAGCATAACTGTGGGGGCCCACGATGCCATCCCTGTATGAATACATACTCCTGTGCACTTGCTAATGAGGATTACCATCAAATAACAGAAAGCTCATCTCCAGGACACTGACACAATGCTGCCCCTCCTCTGAAGAGCTGCGGCAGTATGCACCCTCCTTTACTCTATTCCTCTCCACCACAAATCAGCAAGCTGATCCTCCCTTGCTGGCTCCATCAACCACTTAGACAGCTAATCAAACTTCAGGACACCTGGATTTATCCCACTAAGGCACCAGAGTGCCTATCCCAGTATATTGCATAATGTAACAAATCACAGAGATTTCTAGCTTAAAATAAATCTCAGGTACACTATTTGTCAGGTGCGCAGAGCATGTAAAAGCTTTATCACTGTATTTTGCATTTTACAGATTCCTACACAGTGACTTCTGTTTAACCTACCAGCCAACAAAAGACCTAACTCTATTTGGAATCTTCCATACTCAAAAATCTAGGAATACACACTAAGGACCTAAATCTATATAATAACAGCAGCAGAACCTGTTGGTGAGACAGAGATCTTCCACAAAGGATCCCCTACTTATGGATTAAACTCCCACTCCATGTCAAATAAAGTAACTCCTCAACTCTCTCTAACACTAACATCAACAAGAGGATGAGTATCCATAAATTCAGGCCAGGGCTGTTCTCCAGACTTTTAAAGAGAGGGGATGCAAGTATTGGGAACTGTACTGTCTAGGCTCCTAAAGGGTGATTGGACTAATTTGCCTAGTTCTATTAACTGAAGTGGGGTGAGAACATGAAAAATGAATAAAATAGCGATCTGACCATGAAATGAGCTCCAACACCACTTTAGAAATAGAAACACCAAGTTGAAACACTTAAGTCTATCATATGGCCAAATTTATGAGTTAATTTATGAGTTTATGAGATGCCTATCTCAGTGAGACCAAAACTCCCAATAGCACAGAGGAATTTATTTATTTGATTTAGTATGACAGGGCACAAACCCCATTTTCAGTAGAGGCTTAGGGAGAAAAGCTCCATACAGAAGAGTTGAATAATAACACATGGGAGCTGTTTGTTCATAGCTTACAATAGCTAATTCAATGATATGCAATTATGCTATACATAGTTGATAACACTTTATAAAACTTGCTTAAATAGTGGAACAGACTACTAATACAGAGTGATAATATCTATACATACTGGATGAGAAACGGCACTATATTACATTAAGGCTTTTTGAAACAGTATATTTTACCATACCTTACTACAGCAAGAGCACAACATGGTAAGCCATGGCAACACTTAAAAAACTTAATGAAAAGAAAAAACACTATATATTGTATGGGGTATGACAGGCATATATGACAGAAGTCATTTTATAACATGAGATACTAAGATTGAGTACAGAAAGGGAATATTCTCACAATTATGCAGAGGATACATTACAGTAACACAGTGTGTATTGTATATCTACATCTGTGTGTGTGTGTGTGTGTGTGTGTGTGTGTGTGTGTGTGTGTGTGTGTGTGTGTGTATATGTGTATATATATATATATATGTATATATAGATAGATGTACATACATATACACACACATACTATTTACATTTGTGAATTTAGAGTTATGTCAAAGGACAGGTAGCTGTATTGTTGGAAAGCCTACACAATAAGAGGGTATAAAGAAGAGTTTTAGCTGCGGTATAGGCAAAGGCATAACCAGCAATCCTGAAGGAACGGTTTTATATTATATTTGAAGATAAGCTGTTTTTTTAAGAGCATGATAGAAAGATGAAATGAAGATCCAGGACTTTAAGACAGAGTTGGCATAAACAGCATCTCTGTTGATGTTGTAGGCCTTCTGGATCTTAAGAAAATATTTGCCACCAGAGAATAGGAAGTTCAAAACAGTTAAAATAGTTGGCAGTCCATAGCTGCAAATGAGCAAGTTTTGTGTTACTGGAGCTTTAAATGGCACAGGAAAAATAAGAAATAGGGTAATACTCTACATCAGACTTCAAAACAAAATCATTGTAACGTGGTCAGCTCAAAGAACTTGCACCAGATATCTAAACAAGGTCCTAGCATGACCTGCAGTCTTTAAAGCCCCTTCCCCAGGCCAAGAACAACATCTCAGCACGGATAAAAGCACTGATCTGTCTGGAAAAATGCAAGTAAAGACACACACAAGATCAAGGAATATAGCAGCATCTGCCCTTAACACTGACAGTACAGTGTCTAGGAACATTTTAACAGAAAGATGGATACAGCCTCAAATCAAACTACATCATGTTTCATAACAAAATGTTCCCACATGGTGGTGCATGTTTTCAAATGATGAAGATTCAGAAGTTATTCACAATTGACTCTAAACAAAAATACATTACTGTCGGAAAAGTCATAAGGCTAGACTATGTACTCAAGAGGATGCCCTGCACTACTGATATGCTGGAGCACAGAGAAAAAGAAAGAAGGCAAGCACAGGAGGTCACACCAATGCCAACCTCCATGCCAGAGAAGCCAGATCCCACTAGACCAACGACTCTAAATGAACTGGAAAATAAAGAGGAAAGAAAATATGTGTTAAGAGTTTGAGGGGTACCAGTACAAGGGCAGACAAATTAAAAAAATACCTGTTATCTATTTAGGATCCTCAAGGAAGAGGTATCTGAAGGTCATTGAATCCCTCCCATACATTGCTAACTGTCAGAGGTAGGAGGCTTCATAGTGACACAAAGAAAATAAACCCAGGACTTAAAGCCAAAACCTGTCCAAAAACATCTACCAAGTGTCAACAGGGCAGCTAGAGAAGAGAAGCTGTTAACCTAGAGTTCCAAAAATAACTGAAAATAAGGAAGGAGGAAAGGGAACTAGCTGTGTTATGCAATAGGAGTTCTATTTATGAATAGCTTTTGGTAGAAAGTGATGTTAATCACAAAAAGGAAATTCATGGTGAGAGCAGGAAACCCTGCAGTACCTTAATTGAAAGGCCAGAAGGAATAGCAACAGATGAGACGAATGGGAAAGCCCAGTTAGCCTCAAATAGCATCGAAGCCAACAGGAAAGAAGAACAAATTATTGACTCCCAAAAATATAAATAGAACCACATTTTACCCTGAGTTGCCAGCATCCACCACTATGAAAATCTGTCAACCCTGAAAGGATGTTGGGGGTTGAGAAGCTAAACATCGATTCTTGTTGGGATTGAAGTTGGATCCACTGACACAAACACTAACCTTGAAGAAACTGTCAGTCCCAAGAAGACCTCAGGAATAAGAGAAGCAGCAGTCAACAGTACTGAGGTTGAACCTGTAGAGGATAAGACAGATGGAGAAGGAAACTGTTGACTTCAAGGGATTTCAGAGTCATGAAAGGCGAGATGGAGGCAGACAACACTGAGGCTGATCCCACTGAAGGTGAGGTTGACCTTCAAGGAGCCTGTAGATATCAAGGAGGTATCAGTGATTTAATCAAGTCAAAATGGAAGCCAACAGTATGGAAGTTAACCCTGATGAAGCAAGGATCTGAACCAGGAAGGACTTACCAACCTCTAAGAAGAAAATGTTTACAAGAAGGAGCCCAAGGACATAAGAAAACATGGAAAAAAAAGTATTTGGTGACTGGGCTCATAATATCAGAAGGCATCAACCCTGAGAAAAAGGGGTTCAGTTTTAAACTTCATTAATCCCAAAACACAGAACCAGTAACACATATAAAGGATCCAACTGCTACTAGAACTGACATAGGGATGGTGATAGGACCAGGAATAAATAATCAGCTGAAACGACACTACAGGAAAAAGCACACAGAATCCATATTGACAATAAAGGAAAACTCCACCTTGGAATTAAAAATTGCTTTGTTCACACTTCTTTGTTTACTGAGCTATTTTAACACCTCAAAATCAGTCTGAGTACTTCTTACAGAATATTTAATGCTTTTTTCCATAAATGGCTGCCAAACCGGCTTAACATATCAACATGATCTTGTTTTTCTTCAACCCTTTCTCTTTCCCATAATCACTTTTAAGTGTGCTTTATACAAGTCATGCTGGACATAAGGAAATAGTGGTGTATTCCCATGCCACTGACATACAATGGGATTAGTGTCAGTCACCGTCATTTTACATACCTTCGGTAAAAGAGCTGCTTCATTTTTTTCTTGGAATGACCTTCATTTATGATAGTCTCAGAAGCTGTTTACACAACACTAAGGAGTTATACAGCTGCAATCAAAAAGTAGATAAACTGCAGGCCATTTTTCAAAGCATCGTTTTGCAGTCCAAGATGAACTGACAGTCCTCTCCTCCCACACTATTTCTGACGTGACACAACTGTGTCTGCACTAAGAGACTGTTTCAGTTTCATTTGTGAAAGCCGTTACTGGAAAGAAAGGGATTTCAGAATAATTCTGCTCCCCAGTACCTGCAGTAGAAATATTTTTAATTGTTTTACCTGTATGTTGTAGAAAATACATTTTAATTTTATTTATAATTAATGTCATGTTCTTGTTTCTCCTTGCTAAGTTTCAAAACAAAATATGACCAACTTTCTATTCTGGATAACTACTTTCTGAGGCACACATGTATTGTAGAATTATATTGTATATCTTGTTATTTTGCTCCTACAGTAATTTGTTAAAGTACGGGAAAACCATTCTTCTACAAACCAGACTCCTTAATAATAACAAAGTAAAATTAAGGGGCTGGAAAATAATTATATTCTCCAGTTCCTGCAGTGGGAAGATTTTGTGAGGGGTGCAGAATATTGTAAGAAATTCTTTATCAGTTGCATTTGTTTTTTTTTTTTGTTTGTTTGTTTTTCTCCTTACTTAGCAGTTCTTAAATTCTACAGCCAAATATTACTAACTTTCTATTCCTTACCTTTAGATAACTTTTGCAGTACAGATGTCCTCTGGCATTATGCCTTTCTCTTTTCACTCCAACAAAACTGACTGCTTGATAATGACACAAGTACTACTTATGCTTTGGGTCCTATAAAACTTAGAAATTACTCTTTGCACTTTTGCAGGAAACTTCACTCCTGATGGTTATAACCATCAGTGAGAGTTGATGCCTGCAGCAATCCATTCCTGCTACTCTAACTGAACTTGTGATATTTCTGGCAGCAAATACAGTAGACTAAAGTTTTGCTTCCGTTGCTAAGAGTACACCAGATACGCATCACCCACTGGAAGGATGTCACAAGAAAGCATAAAATACCTTCTTATAAACATTATAACTGCACCTAGTTGATAGGGTTGCTACCTGTGTCACTTCCTGCACAGCAGTCATGATTTGGGCAGTTCTGTCCTGTAGGGTAAAAGGGCATGAAAATGGTAAATGTGTTGATACTTTACTCGAATTACAAGTAAAAATATTTGTGGATGTTTCTCTAAACATCTAAATGTCACATTTTTGATGCCACATTTAAGTTTAAGTCATCTTAATATAAAACCGAGTATAAACAGCCAACATTTAAAGTTTATCATTTCAATACTGTGATGCTGCTTATGTAAATTTGTTAGAAAAGGAGACAACTGGCTTTGAACTCTTGACTGATCTAATCGCTTTGTTTTGCTATGAAAGGCATGGCTACATTGGAAGCAGCTGTGAATCAGTGTCAAGCTCTCTTCCAATCTGCAATAAAGACAGTGAAAAACAGTTCCACACCACTCTTTTTACTCCAGCTGTTAAGCTCTTGACATAAGCAGGACTAATTGCCCATGTAAAATTTCAGCAGTACCTGACAGGGTAAACTACAGTTATCTGTGTCAGTAGCATGTCATGCAGGCTGAGACAAATTCCTCTGCAAAATAATATGAAAAGTTAAACTTAAAAAAAAAGTGAGTAGACCTTCCCTTCCTTTGATTCCAAGACAAGGAATTAAAGTTTATACAGTAGGTGGTACAGTGGTAGCATTGTTGCCTCACAGCAAGAGGTTCTCCCGTTCGATTCTCGGCTGAAGTGCGGGGAGTGCCTTCTGTGTGGAGTCTGCATGTCCTCCCTGCGGTTGGATGGCCGTTTGAAAAACATGCGTAAATGGGTGTGCCTTCGTTGAAGGTTAGACGTTGAACTGGCACCTTGGCATTCATGAAAATCTACTGCCAATCATTAGTGGACCAGAGTTCCGATGTAGCGACCCCTAACTGGGAAAAGCCGAAAGACAAACAACAACACAGTACAAAAGGGTTTCTGGTACCTACACAATACTGGAACCGTACTGTAAGGAGAAGATCAAACTAAAGGTTGAGTTAAACTATAGGAGGTGGTGGAGTTTTCCTTTACGTTTCAGCAACATAACCAAAAAACAAAAAGTAATAAAGCCTGAAAACCCAGATCAAAGAACAGGCAGTGGGAAAAATTACCTCACACAGCGATAGAACAGGGCTAATGAGAAGGAGCAAAGGTAACTGTGGGAGTAGTAGTAAGAAATGGATCACACCACTCACATCTACTTGACAACTCAGAGTTAAGGAAAATACAAAAAGCCAAGCAACAGTGAACTGTATTAGAACTAAATGTCATAACATCTTAGTAAAATGCAGCCTGGACTCAACTCAAATTTTTTGGAGGGAAACTAGTAAACATATTGGATTACACAAACTGGACTATTATACGCTATCTTGTTCAAGAATAAAAAGTATCTTTAAAATAAGGCATGTTGACTGGAAAATATCAGGTTTTGTGTAAAAATGTAACTCTACTGAGGAAAAAAAGGCAAGACATCAGAGCATTAGGAGAAAAAACTGCAACCATTTCTAATAGCAAACAAAAATGCACAGTACATAATAAGACTGTAAACTATAGAAAAAAAAGTAGAGACCTTAAACATTTGTCATGCATTTTTTTTCTTTCCAAAGTAACTTTAATTACAAACTAAAGCAATAAAAGGATTAGGGACAAGAAATCTAACTGATAATTAAAGGGAAAAAAAAAACAAACGTCAAGATGGCAGCCAAAGAAGCAAAGGAGGGGATGATAACTAAGAAAACATCTGTTCTAACAGTAAAAGTGTTCCAAACATGAAAATGAACAGACTGACACTGAAACAGAGAAAGAAGACACACACAGGCTCAAAAAATAAGGGAAAATATCCACTAGAAATTAAGAAAAATATCAAGATAGTGTGGGGGTGTTTTTCGGTGCTGCTCACAGCTGTGAAGATCTGCTGTTGGGTTCTCAGGCTGTGCATTATGGTTAAGGGGAGGAGGATTAGGGTAGCCTGGGAAAGTTTTATGAGCAGGGCTGACCATGTACCTGCAGCTCTTATTTCTACAGATGAAGGATA
Source organism: Protopterus annectens (assembly GCF_019279795.1). NCBI lineage: Eukaryota > Metazoa > Chordata > Ceratodontiformes > Protopteridae > Protopterus > Protopterus annectens. Next base: position 740,935,589 of record NC_056748.1, read on the forward strand.
TGAAATATCCAACATCAGATTGACAGTTTTTGAGAAATACTTAAAAATGTTGGCTAAGCCAGAGCTAATAATCACAGACACCGTGATGTCAAACAGGTATATTCTTGGCTGTCACACAGACAAGGGTACAAACATTTCATGGCTACAGTAATGCACAAAGACTCATGCAGAAAGGAAGTAGTCAACAAGTTCTAATGGGAAATGAATACAGAAAGAAACAGAATAACGTAGAACTTGTACATCCCTAAAGTGACATGATACTAATGAACCAAAACCTGCACAGCAGCCCGTGCAAGGATCTTCATGCAACACAACTTTGCTTTCTGAATGTCTCACACGAAACAAAGCTCCAGAAGTTACCGATGCTAAAAATGAAAACAATATGAAATACTGCTATAAAACTAACTAAAAAAAAAGTTTTCTGACAACATGATGATTAAAAGATACAACAGTTATGGCAATACTACCCATAAAGTCCTGTACAATGGCAATACTACCATAAGGTTCTGTACAGTTCATAACCCAATCAAGTACATGCATGGACTAATGCAGCAGTAACTGGACAGTCCTTCACAGACAAGTTACAGAATGTATTAACAACAAAGGCAACACATATCAAGTCTGCAACTTGTTAATTTTTGCTTCACAGATTTAAACAAAAGAAAGGAAAGATGTTATGTCATGTTAGGAATCCAATGGAAATTTGAAGGTATTACTTAGGACTGATACTCTCCTACAACAGAAGTTATTACATCTAAAGTTGGAGTAAGGTCAAATGCATGTTTATGAATAAACAACTATATTACTCTAACAGGTACTCCCCTCAGCAAGATCCTGGTTCATTCTGTACTGAGGTAAAGAAAGACTGAGACTACTGTCCCATAGAGATCTGTGTACTGCTACACCTGAAGAAATGTTTCTAATATAGGAACTGTTAGCTGCACTGAAGTGGATATGTACTGAAATCAGTGCACAATAGACGCAGCATCATATATGATGTGCATATATATGCTACCCTGCTCATTGCCTCATTTGGACTAATCAAGTTCAGTGACCTTCCATACTGCCAGAGAATTACATGTAATGACTTTAAATCCATCGAAATAACAGGTGTAATGACAAAACACACCCTCCTCAATTATTACTTTGATCTCCCAGCCAAAGCTCGCTTAGGAGTCTAGAACATAAGCACTGTAAGCAGCTACTGAGGCACAAAAATGGAGACTTCTAATAAAAATATACAAATACATCCTAGGTATAAAAATACAAGCATTGCTACACTACCACTACTTACCAGGTCCAGAAATCACAGCAGAGTGAGAAGGGTACGCTGGATGAGGCCCTACCCTGGAGCTGGCACCAGCAGTTGCAGGTGAAGCAACAGGTGGAGGTGCACTAGAAGCTGCAGGTACAAGCCTTGGAGTGAATGTAGGTGGCACAACTGTTTTAACTGGCAACTCTGCAGGAATCACAGGTGAAGTATTTGTTTTGTATATACCCTACGAGAAAATAAATTAGACAAGTGTTGCAGATAATTCTGAAAAAAAAATATAAACAAAAAAGCAGCCAGTGGCTACAGGTGTACACCATTAACAAACTGTTAAAATCAGTAAGAAAGTCAGACTATTCCAAATGACTAAGAACAAGGCATAAGCTGATTTCTTGTAACCTCAGTACACTGGCTACTACGAAGTCTTCACAGGTAGTGTACGCTACTGTGGGTGCAGTGTTTGTTCTAATTTCCTGTTACTCACTAATGATGTGCTCTACACTCATGCAAACCACCTGTTACACAAGGAATGTTCCTGTTTAGGCAAAGTCTGGCTGGATATGTCATTATGAAACCACTACGTACTAGCTGTTCAAATAATTGTTATATATGAGTGCATACCTTTAAATGCTAATGAACTAAATAGAAATTTAGCATGCCATGTGGTACAAAAGTTCCACAGAAATCAATTTGCACCATAGACCTTATTGAAGCTCTCTTGACATGATACGGTGTCAGAGAGGAAAAAATATCTGCCAGAAATGAAAATGTATTTGCTTTATTTCCACATAAAGTTATACTTCCATACATTTTCTTGTATGGAAGTATAACAATGTGGAAATATGACTCAACTGCACCCAATTGGAAAACCTTGCTCTGAAACCAAGAAACATTTCTGAAAACTGGAAGGTTTGGATCCAGATATTTGAATAATTCCTCACTGCAACTGGATTAAAGATGTTCAATATGTGACATTTCTACAACTTGCTGGTGAAGAAGCAATACAGGTGTTTAATTAGTACAGCAGAGATTACCAGCCCAGAAAAAGTATGCCTTTTATTAAACATGTATGCTTTTCAAGAGTGTAAAAGTCCATATTCAGATAGATGCATCTGTGACTGAGCTGAAACATACAGCCAAAAGCTGTGAATTCTATCAACTACATGTTTCTTCAAGTAAAATAAAGAATAATTTGTGGTAGAGAAACAATAAATCAAGGGGCAAGCTTTTAAGAGAAACAGTAATAATAAAATACTACAAAGACCACCAATCCAAGAAGTAAGCGAATTTAGTAAAACATTTAGCACCTCGACTTACACAGCCTTCCAAGAGTAAAAATACTGTTTGCTTATATACAGCATATTACACAAAACAATTAATCAGTTAAGCATACAATTCAAATCACATACTTCCAATTACATTCTTTGTTGAGTCCCTGAGGCTCCAAAGTACCATACTTTAAAATCAGCAGGGTTTCTTTTTTTAAGAGTTTGTTTTTTAAAGACACACATTCACCTATGCTAACTTGCAATGTTTCCAAGACACAACCCCTAAGAGAATCAGGGTTAGAGTTGTGTGCTATTAAAAAAATGACTCCCAAGGGGACTCTCTATTTTTTTTATTTTTATGTCCCTAATATGTTCCTGCAACCGGACCCTAAAATGCCTATAAGTTTCCCCTATGTAAAACTTCTTACATCCACATCTCAGCACGTACACTAACCCCTACAGTGTCACAACTGTATTCATACCAAGCTGTAAACATGATGCCATTAATATAGGGAAAAAAGCTTACTAAATATTGACAAATGGAACAGCCATCACATGGAACAGTGCCTTTATTTATGCTTAAGCTCTGACTGACATTTAACATCTGGTAAACAAAATTGGTTATGTACCAGAATGTCAGACACATTCCTAGCTCTTTTATATGCAATACTCATAAAATCAGGTAGTATAGAGTTCAAAATTTTATCCCTTAGAAGCATAGGCCACAAGCTGCGTGCTTTTTTAACTATTTCCTCAGTTATAACATTATAAGTTGCCTCTAAGAAAACTTTCTTCTGCTCTCCATTGTTCACAGCTGTATTGGTAGATTTATTTCCACCAATACAAACATTACATTTTCCACTAGCACAGACATAATGAGAATCTTCCTGAGAGTTGACAGAATACCTCATGTCTATAATTTTTTGTTGAGCTTCCCTGACCAGCTGGGCATCAAAGCCTCTTCCAGTACAAAACTTTTCTTCTTCAGCTATCTCTAAATCAAAGCTCATATCAAGGCTACATAGCCTATGAATTCGTAAGAATTTATTGTAGGGCAGTACCTTGACCAAATGTTTGGGGCAACAACTATTCCCATATAAAAATACATTTCTATGTTCAAATTTCCTATGGAGACTAGTAGTAAATCCATCTAGGCTTATATCCAAAAAATTCACTTGTGGGCCAAGCTGTATACCATCAAAGCTTAAGCCCATAGTATTAGCTTTTAAGTCATTAACAAACCCAAGGGCCTCTGCCTGGCTTCCTCGACATAAAAAATAAGATTACCAATAAATCTAAAATATAAAATAACTTTTGATCTAAAAAAATCATGTCTATAAATAAAGTCATCTTCAAGTTTAGCCATGAAGGGGGTCATTGGGTTTGTTTCCTGTATTGTTGTGCACTGTCTTCGCCACCTCTTGGTGTTGGAGTTTGCCATTGCCTCCCTCTATATGAACCTTGTGATTGTCCTCTGCCCCTTGTGCGCCTGTATCTACCTCTTTGGGGCTTTTCCGTGGCTGGAAAGGACCAGTTTTTAGAAGGCCAATTTCTGCTAAAACGTGGTGGTTGAACCTGTAGAAAAGCTTTGACAGTTTGCATAGATTTGGCTTTTTCTTCCATTTTCCGTAGTATCTCCTCAGAATTAGTACCAAATAGCACATCCTTTTGTAAAAGAGCATCTAGTAGTTTAGCTTTCACATGATCAGGCAAGATTTGTTCCCTAAGCCAGGCATGTCTACGAATGACTGATCCTGTAACAGCAGCTCTACTTGAGGCCTCTAGGGCATCATAGCCACATTGTAAGGTGTGTTTACCCACTTGTTCTGCACTATGCATCATATCCTGCAACTCCTTTAAATCTGGTTGTTCAGGTTGAGACATTTTATTTCTTAATTGTGATAACAGAAACTGCTGATATTTAAGTATGAAACTGACAATTTAAGGCCCTCATGGCTAGGGTGGCCGAGGTATATACCTTTTTTCCCCACCTTTCTAAGGATCTTGACTCTCTTTCAGAAGGTAGTGGATTCTTAGCAGTAGAGGCCTTCATTCCCTTGGGGCCTTGAGAAATGGTTTCAGGGTCAGCATTATGGCTTTTGTAAAGAAATTGGTGGGAGTTAGGAACTCTGTAGTACCTATCAGGCTTGACTGGGGCAGGAGGCAGGGAATCCGGATTAAGGCAAGCCTCCAAATAAACATCATCAAGTATGTCCAAGACAGGAGGTATCGCCAGAGGTCTGTGTTGAGGTAACAAAATAAATTCCCTAAGTCTTTTCTTGGAATCAGAAAAGTCTTGGCCTTCCCAATGGAAGTGTTCCCTCAAGGTGTGCAAGGTTTCCCCAAAAGAAAAATCCTCTGGAGGAGATACAGAAGGAATGGACTGCTCTGCATCAGAGTCTTCAAAAGGGGAGTAAGAGTGTTCCTCTACATCAGAATGTTCTGAAAAAATGGAGCCCTGATCAGAAGAGGGAGAATCTTCCTCCACTCTGGGTCTCTTGTCTGGAGGGGGTTGGGAACCCCTGATAAGAGTAATTAAATCCTCAGCCATTTTAAGCATCTGCTTTTTAGGCATGGGGCCTGGAGATGGGCCCTGTGCAACAGGCCTCTTGGGATGCCTGGCTGATTTGGACTTAGTAAAGGCCTTAATGGAAAAGGAAGATGAGGGTCTAAAGACACCATGGGTGGAAGTGGACCTGTCCACATTAGGAGGCTCAACGCTCACAGTGGCTTCGGTGGTTGTAGTCTGGGTATGGGCCGAGGTACCTGCGGTCTCGGTTACAGAAGACACTGCCAAAGAAGTGTCGTCGGTAGTCACGGACTGCATAGGTGTCTCGCTGAGAACCGGACCACGTGTAGCCGGTTTTGGCGTGGTGTCGGTGGAGACCGCAGACCTCGCGTGTCGGTCCTTGCGTTTTTTGGACAAAACGGTAGTTGGAGTCTCCGACGACATTTTATAATCAAAGGCTTTACCAAAAAGGTGTTGGGCGAACTCCGCCCGACGCTTAATAGTGCGTTTATTGAAAGTAGCGCAAAAGCGACAGCCCGAGACGTCGTGGTCTGGGCCTAAACAAGGTATGCAGAGGAAATGGAAATCCGTATGCGGTATTTGCTTCCCACAAGAAATACAATTGTTAACTTCTTCTGACATCGGTCTGAGGCAAGAAAAGTTTCCCCAACAGGGTACTTAGCTTTAAAGAAGACTTCGGTTTCCAATTTTTTGCAAATTCAGGAGCTGGCCGACCGGCACTTGCGAACTGCTTCTGCTTCGGGCACCGCGCGGCAAAAAAGACTGAAGAAAATGGCGTCGGCTTTGTCTTATATACCCCTGCCTCACTGACGTCAGGAAAGAAAGCGACAACAACCGACGCCGGACCTAGACTTTGGAATTCGGCCGACCAAGGGACCGCCTGACGGCAGAGAACCCATCTGTGATTACTGCAGCTGTATGCACGATGAACATGTATCTTTAAAATAAGGCATGTTGACTGGAAAGTATCAGGTTTTGTGTAAAAATGTAACTCTACTGAGGAAAAAAAGGCAAGACATCAGAGCATTAGGAGAAAGAACTGCAACCATTTCTAATAGCAAACAAAAATGCACAGTACATAATAAGACTGTAAACTATAGAAAAAAAAGTAGAGACCTTAAACATTTGTCATGCATTTTTTTTCTTTCCAAAGTAACTTTAATTACAAACTAAAAACTAAAGCAATAAAAGGATTAGGGATAAGAAATCTAACTGATAATTAAAGGAAAAAAAAAAACAATCATCAAGATGGCAGCCAAAGAAGCAAAGGAGGGGATGATAACTAAGAAAACATCTGTTCTAACAGGAAAAGTGTTCCAAACATGAAAATGAACAGACTGACACTGAAACAGCAAGAAGACACACACAGGCTCAAAAAATAAGGGAAAATATCCACTAGAAATTAAGAAAAATATCAAGATAGTTTGGGGGTATTTTTTTGCGCTGCTGACTGCTCACAGCTGTAAAGATCTGCTGTTGGGTTCTCAGGCTGTGCATTATGGTTAAGGGGAGGAGGACTAGGGTAGCCTGGGAAAGTTTTATGAGCAGGGCTGACCCCATACCTGCAGCTCTTATTTCTACAGATGAAGGATATGAAATATCCAACATCAGATTGACAGTTTTTGAGAAATACTTAAAAATGTTGGCTAAGCCAGAGCTAATAATCACAGACACCGTGATGTCAAACAGGTATAATTCTTGGCTGTCACACAGACAAGGGTACAAACATTTCATGGCTACAGTAATGCACAAAGACCCATGCAGTAAGGAAGTAGTCAACAAGTTCTAATGGGAAATGAATATAGAAAGAAACAGAATAACTTAGAACTTGTTCATCCCTAAAGTGACATGATACTAATGAACCAAAACCTGCACAGCAGCCCGTGCAAGGATCTTCATGCAACACAACTTTGCTTTCTGAATGTCTCACATGGAACAAAGCTCCAGAAGTTACCGATGCTAAAAATGAAAACAATATGAAATACTGCTATAAAACTAACTAAAAAAAAAGTTTTCTGACAACATGATGATTAAAAGATACAACAGCTATGGCAATACTACCCATAAAGTCCTGTACAATGGCAATACTACCATAAGGTTCTGTACAGTTCATAACCCAATCAAGTACATGCATGGACTAATGCAGCAGTAACTGGACAGTCCTTTACAGACAAGTTACAGAATGTATTAACAACAAAGGCAACACATATCAAGTCTGCAACTTGTTAATTTTTGCTTCACAGATTTAGACAAAATAAAGGAAAGATGTTATGTCATGTTAGGAATCCAATGGAAATTTGAAGGCATTACTTAGGGCTGATACTCTCCTACAACAGAAGTTATTACGTCTAAAGATGGAGTAAGGTCAAATGCATGTTTATGAATAAACAACTATATTACTCTAACAGGTACTCCCCTCAGCAAGATCCTGGTTCATTCTGTACTTAGGTAAAGAAAGACTGAGACTATTGTCCCATAGAGATCTGTGTACTGCTACACCTGAAGAAATGTTTCTAATATAGGAACTGTTAGCTGCACTCAAGTGGATATGTACTGAAATCAGTGCACAACAGACGCAGCATCATATATGATGTGCATATATATGCTACCCTGCTCATTGCCTCATTTGGACTAATCAAGTTCAGTGACCTTCCATACTGCCAGAGAATTACATGCAATGACTTTAAATCCTTCGAAATAACAGGTGTAATGACAAAAAACACCCTCCTCAATTATTACTTTGATCTCCCAGCCAAAGCTCGCTTAGGAGTCTAGAACATAAGCACTGTAAGCAGCTACTGAGGCACAAAAATGGAGACTTCTAATAAAAAAATACAAATACATCCTAGGTATAAAAATATAAGCACTGCTACACTACCACTACTTACCAGGTCCAGAAATCACAGCAGAGTAAGAAGGGTACGCTGGATGAGGCCCTACCCTGGAGCTGGCACCAGCAGTTGCAGGTGAAGCAACAGGTGGAGGTGCACTAGAAGCTGCAGGTACAAGCCTTGGAGTGAATGTAGGTGGCACAACTGTTTTAACTGGCAATTCTGCAGGAATCACAGGTGAAGCATTTGTTTCGTATATACCCTACGAGAAAATAAATTAGACAAGTGTTGCAGATAATTCTGAAAAAAAATTATAAACAAAAAAGCAGCCAGTGGCTACAGGTGTACACTATTAACAAACTGTTAAAATCAGTAAGAAAGTCAGACTATTCCAAATGACTAAGAACAAGGCATAAGCTGATTTCTTGTAACCTCAGTACACTGGCTACTACGAAGTCTTCTCAGGTAGCGTACGCTACTGTGGGTGCAGTGTTTGTTCTAATTTCCTGTTACTCACTAATGATGTGTTCTACACTCATGCAAACCACCAGTTACAAAAGGAATGTTCCTGTTTAGGCAAGGTCTGGCTGGATATGTCATTATGAAACCACTACGTACTAGCTGTTCAAATAATTGTTATATATGAGTGCATACCTTTAAATGCTAATGAACTAAATAGAAATTTAGCATGCCATGTGGTACAAAAGTTCCACAGAAATCAATTAGCACCATAGACCTTATTGAAGCTCTCTTGACATGATACGGTGTCAGAGAGGAAAAAATATCTGCCAGAAATGAAAATGTATTTGCTTTATTTCCACAAAGTTATACTTCCATACATTTTCTTGTCTGAAAGTATGGAAGTATAACTTAATGTGGAAATATGACTCAACTGCACCCAATTGGAAAACCTTGTTCTGAAACCAAGAAACATTTCTGAAAACTGGAAGGTTTGGATCCAGATATATGAATAATTCCTCACTGCAACTGGATTAAAGATGTTCAATATGTGACATTTCTACAACTTGCTGGTGAAGAAGCAATACAGGTGTTTAATTAGTACAGCAGAGATTACCAGCCCAGAAAAAGTATGCCTTTTATTAAACATGTATGCTTTTCAAGAGTGTAAAAAGTCCATATTCAGATAGATGCATCTGTGACTGAGCTGAAACATACAGCCAAAAGCTGTGAATTCTATCAACTACATGTTTCTTCAAGTAAAATAAAGAATAATTTGTGGTAGAGAAACAATAAATCAAGGGGCAAGCTTTTAAGAGAAACAGTAATAATAAAATACCACTAAGACAAGACCACCGATCCAAGAAGTAAGCGAATTTAGTGTAACACTTAGCGCCTCGACTTACACAGCCTTCCAAGAGTAAAAATACTGTTTGCTTATATACAGCATATTACACAAAACAATTAATCAGTTAAGCATACAATTCAAATCACATACTTCCAATTACATTCTTTGTCGAGTCCCTGAGGCTCCAAAGTACCATACTTTAAAATCAGCAGGGTTTCTTTTTTTAAGAGTTTGTTTTTTAAAGACACACATTCACCTATGCCAACTTGCAATGTTTCCAAGACACAACCACTAAGAGAATCAGGGTTAGAGTTGTGTGCTATCAAAAAAATGACTCCAAAGGGGACTCTCTAATTTTTTTTATTTTTATGCCCCTAATATGTTCCTGCAACCGGACCCTAAAACGCCTATAAGTTTCCCCTATGTAAAACTTCTTACATCCACATCTCAGCACGTGCACTAACCCCTACAGTGTCACAACTGTATTCATACCAAGCTGTAAACATGATGCCATTAATATAGGGAAAAAAGCTTACTACATATTGACAGATGGAACAGCCATCACATGGAACAGTACCTTTATTTATGCTTAAGCTCTGACTGACATTTAACATCTGATAAACAAAATTGGTTATGTACCAGAATGTCAGACACATTCCTAGCTCTTTTATATGCAATACTCATAAAATCAGGTAGTATAGAATTCAAAATTTTATCCCTTAGAAGCATAGGCCACAAGCTGCGTGCTTTTTTAACTATTTCCTCAGTTATAACATTATAAGCTGCCTCTAAGAAAACTTTTTTCTGCTCTCCATTGTTCACAGCTGTATTGGTAGATTTATTTCCACCAATACAAACATTATATTTTCCACTAGCACGGACATAATGAGAATCTCTTGAGAGTTGACAGAATACCTCATGTCCATAATTTTTTGTTGAGCTTCCCTGACCAGCCTCTTCTAATACAAAATTTTTCTTCTTCAGCTATCTCTAAATCAAAGCTCATATCAAGGCTACATAGCCTATGAATTCGTAAGAATTTATTGTAGGGCAGTACCTTGACCAAATGTTTGGGGCGACAACTATTCCCATATAAAAATGCATTTCTATGTTCAAATTTCCTATGGAGACTAGTAGTAAATCCATCTAGGCTTATATCCAAAAGATTCACTTGTGGGCCAAGCTGTATACCATCAAAGCTTAAGCCCATAGTATTAGCTTTTAAGTCATTAACAAACCCAAGGGCCTCTGCCTGGCTTCCTTGACATAAAAAATAAGATTACCAATAAATCTAAAATATAAAATCACTTTTGACCTAAAAAAATCATGTCTATAAATAAAGTCATCTTCAAGTTTAGCCATGACTAAACTGGCATACTAGCCCCCATGGCAGTGCCCTGCAACTGCTGGAAAATGTCTCCATTGAACATAAACAAATTATTTTTAAACAGAACATAGCTAAATCTATCAAAAAATGAGACATGGGGGAGTCCCCCAAAAAATGGAACAAGGCCCGAATCTCTATTTCATGCTTAATATTAGTATATAAACTTTTGACATACAAACAGAGCCAAAACATGTGTATATTCCAAATTTTACCCTTTATTTTGTACAAAAAGTCCTGGCTGTACTCATAACATATTTCTTAAGATGTTCATGTAATAACACACTTATATTCTTCATAAAATACCTCTGTGCAGACACTATAGGTCGGCCACTAAGGTTAGTTAAACCTTTGTGTGTTTTAGGTAAGCAATAAAAAACTGCCATAGATCAGTTTTCCACTCCAAACTTCTTTTCCACATCCTTAGAGATGAAATACCACAGCCTTAAACCTTTGTCCAACAAAAGATGGTACTTCTGTCTTCAAAGTAATCAGAAACATCACATTTTCTATACATTTTCACAGTATTCAAATGTTTATAATGCATCTCTAAGCACTGTGTGAAGTGCATGATTACTACCTGGTTGGCCTTGTCAGATGGTTTAACCACCCATCTTCCATCATTCCCAAATTCCAATAGGACTAGCCATTGCTGCTTAGTTAAATTAAAACATGTTAGACTTATTCTCTATATGGGACCAGTACATCTCTTCAATCTCAAAATTAAGATTAGCAAAAAAATCCTAGAAGGTATTATTTAGAAAAGATGGAATAAAAGAGCTTTTAACAGAGATAGCATCAGCATTCAGTTGGCAATAGGCATTAAAATCATTCTCAAACAAGTCTTCCTGAGATGACAGGCATGAATAAAAAGAATCCTCATCAATACTTTCATAACAGTCATTAAACACAACCCCTCCCTCTTGTTTAAAGTAGTATATTAAATGCAGTTTTCTGCTAAAAGAAACGATTTCACTTTTAAGCACATGTAATCTCGGTAAGGCAGTTGGTATAAATTTGAGACCAAGACATAATACAGACATAACCACATTAGAAATTTCATGTTTGGGCAAATTTAACATGTAAATTATCACAAACTACATTAATACCAATGTTTTTTCTTGTTGTATTGTCCCTTCTTGTTATAGTTCTTTTGCTGGCCCCATTTTCTGTTGTAAGTCTGTTCTAACAGAACTGGAACTCCGAAAACAGTTCTGCATGTCTTTCGGATTTTGAGCTTTAGGCAAAGCTGGAAACTGTTCCACACTCCCCTGAGCTGCAGCACTCAATCCCTCTTCAGAAGCAGCAAAAGAAACTGAGGAAGCAGCAGAAGCAGTTTTAGCCCCCCTGACATCATTACTGCCATTATTGCTTCTGCTTCTAGATGAAAAAGATCTGTTGTTTTTTTTCTTTTCCAAAAAAATGCTTTATCAAGACTAATCCTTAATGTCACTGTTAATTTTATGGCTTTTATGCTCTACTAGTAATTCTTCGAAGTTCACAAGTCTGTCATTAATTTCTTCCAGCATGCTAGTCAGTTTAAAAGATGTTAAAAGTTTATCAAGTTCAACACTCACCATTCTGATTTCTTCTTTAAGCCTTCACTTCTTTAACTCATCCCTCTCGATTAGGATGCGTATCCATTCAGTGGAGCACTGGTGAGCTGCCTGTACCCATCTTTTTTGAAAGGCCATATCCTCAGCATTCCCCTCCTCAAAAGGGGTTGTAGGTGCTTTGTATGCTCGCAGACCTCCCGGGGTGATGTTCAGCTGTATATACCGCTGAAGGCAAAGAATATTATGTGTACTAGCCTCCATCTGCAACAGATTCTCCAGCTTCTCCCTAAGATTTGCAGCCTCTGCCAATAAAGCAGTCACAGCAGAGGAGCCCAAAGTTTGAAAAGGGTTCACAAAACGACGTTCTTGTTCCCCCATAAAGCACTCCCAAGCAGTAACCATAACCGGATCCTGAACAGCCGCTTCAAGAGTAGCCAAATTACCAGTCCCAGGCACATTAGAAGTACCAAATGCTTCTAGATTTCTAAAGCCTCTCTCATTTAGTTGTAAAACAAACTGCTGAATAGTCCTTTGACTGCCATCAATAGTATTATCCCTAAAGGGACGTGGCACATTATTTGCAGGATCAGTGGCCATACAAGTAGGAAATACAACTTAAAAAAACAAAAAAAATAAAATGATAAAATACCACCAAGACCACCGATCCAAGAAGTAAGCGGTTTTAATGAAACACTTAGCATCTCAGCTTACACAGCCTTCCAAGAGTAAAAACACTACAAAATACTGTTTGCTTATATACAGCATATTACACAAAACAATTCAAATCAGATACTTCCAATTACATTCTTTGCTGAGTCCCTGAGGCTCCAATGTACCATACTTTAAAATCAGCAGGGTTTCTTTTTTTAAGCGTTTGTTTTTTAAAGACACAAATTCACCTCTGCCAACTTGCAATTTTTTCCAAGACATAACCCCTAAGAGAAACAGGGTTTAGAGTTGTGTTCTATCAAAAAATGACTCCCAAGGGGACTCTCTAATTTTTTTATTTTTATGTCCCTAATATGTTTCTGCAACCGGACCCTAAAACTCCTATAAGTTTCCCCTCTGTAGCTATAGGTGTACACCATTAACAAACTGTTGAAATCAGTAAGAAAGTCAGACTATTCCAAATGACTAAGAACAAACCATAAGCTGATTTCTTGTAACCTCAGTACACTGGCTACTACCAAGTCTTCTCAGGTGGCGTATGCTACTGTGGGTGCAGTGTTTGTTCTAATTTCCTGTTACGGACTAATGATGTGTTCTACACTCATGCAAACCACCTGTTACAAAAGGAATGTTCCTGTTTAGGCAAGGTCTGGCTGGATATGTCATTATGAAACCACTATGTACTAGCTGTTCAAATAATTGTTATATATGAGTGCATACCTTTAAATGCTAATGAACTAAATAGAAATTCAACATGTCATGTGGTACAAAAGTTCCACAGAAATCAATTTGCACCACAGACCTTATTGAAGCTCTCTTGACATGATACGGTGTCAGACAGGAGAAAATATCTTCCAGAAATGAAACAATGTATTTGCTTTATTTCCACATAAAGTTATACTTCCATACATTTTCTTGTCTGAAAGTATGGAAGTATAACTTTATGTGGAAATATGACTCAACTGCATCCAATTGGAAAACCTTGTTCTGAAACCAAGAAACATTTCTGAAAACTGGAAGGTTTGGATCCAGATATTTGAATAATTCCTCACTGCAACTGGATTAAAGATGTTCAATATGTGACATTTCTACAACTTGCTGGTGAAGAAGCAATACAGGTGTTTTACTTTCCTTGATAAGGAAAAAAAATAGCAGCAAAGACTATTGCCAGCCCAGAAAAAGATATGCCTTTTATTAAACATGTATGCTTTACAAGAGTGTAAAAGTCCATAGACAGAGCTGAAACATAGAGCCAAAAGCTGTGAATTGTATCAACTATGTTTTTCAAGTAAAATAAAGAATAATTTGTGGTATGAGAAACAATGAATCAAGGGGCAAGCTTTTAAGAGAAATAGACCTGTCTTTATTAAAATGTGGATGAGTACGCAGCAAGCTAAATCAGTCAAATTACCAGAGATATTTAAAAGAATTAACCAAAGAAAATATTTAAAATAAGAGTCAAATATTGCAAATAAGGAAAAAAGCAGAATGTGCTGTAAAAGCATAGACATGGAAAAGCAATGTGACAAAACACTGAAGCAAAGATGGTGTTCAGACACAAAGCTCCTCAAGCACATAAAATTCAAGCCTGCAGCACGTACGGCTATAAACACAAGAGGAAACATTGTACAGCATTTACTCAATCCTGCAGAAACTGTGTTAGAAATGACCATTTTGCAAAGATATGTTCAAAAGAAACTGCACTGTTAAGAAACATAATAATGAACTGTTTTTGCTGATACTGTGGAAGTGAACAGAAGTGCATGGGAGAATGCTGAACAAAATACTTGATTACTTGATATAATGTTGAATTTAAAGAAGGTAAGTGAGCAAATAGTAGTACCATCTCAGAAAATCTACAGAGTTGGAGTAAGAAAATATATAAGACACAGATGTGTGTACACTGTTAACCTATTCTGGATATAGGGTGGCAGCATTAACTCAGAAATTGCTGGTTTGTCTGCAGGTATAAAGCATTACATCATCTTTTTCCAACAGATGCACTTGAACTGAATTATTTTAATATGTCCTAAAACTTTGTGTTGCATGTCTTGTCAGAAGCTTGGAATGGTAAAAAAAAGAAATCATAGTGTGAAAACAGAATTGCAAGTGTTCAAAATCAGCCACACTAACATCATGCAAACTGTGAAGAACCATAACACATATACCCAAGCATATACTTAGCAAGCATGTAAGGAGTTAAATGCACAAAAAATGTCAGTGATTCACAATTTGAGGGATGTACCTATAGAGATATGAAGTAAAGTTTAAAAGGTACTGAAAAGAATAGAAATGTAGCTGCCATTAAAAAGCAATTACAGTCAAAATAATGGATAATCAGTATGGCAACTGTGAAAAAAAGAAAAGATTGCATATACATTCATCCACCTGATCTGACTATAGCAATCAAGACAGAGGATTACCCATTGTTCAGAGATGAAGATAAGGTCTCAAGAATAACAAATATTACATTTTTCTAAGTTTTTGGCAGATAAATCTAGATCAAGAAAGCTCCAAACTGTGTGTGTTTAATATGCTATTACAATGGTAAATATTCTTTTGATGTCTGTTGTTTAGCACCTCTTCAGCAAAAGAGGTGTTCCAAACAGGTGCCTTTCAACTAATTTAATGTGTGTGTGTAGTCACTGTAAATATAACTTATCATTTACTGTTGAGCCAGACAAAAGAACAGTACAACAGCAGACTTACACAGCTAATGAATAGACTATGACATCAACCTTTTCATAACTGTAATGTAAAGAAGACCAAATATAAAATCACAAAATAAGGCTGACAAGTCTGAAATACATGGGTTATTTTAACCCTGGGGAAATTAAATATGGGCCAGAAAAATAAGTGTTTTTCTTACTTTAGTTTCTTCAGTGAAGTATAATTATCATATTTAATAAACTTGTGTTTGAATTCACTGTATGGTGAACAGCTAAACAGCTCTTCCTGATTTAAGGTCACCTAATAATGCAATTGTGGGATTAAACAGTTTGTAGTAGGTAGCAGTGTTTTGGTACATTTCAACGTACACAAAATGCAGCAGAGTTAGTCACTCAGTCAAGCAGACAAATCATTAAACAAGTAAATGCAGCTATGTGTACATAAACAATAACAAAGAAACTACAACTGGATAAGATTCTTACTAAGGTGAATAATGATTGCACTGCTGTCGGGCTATAATTGAGGTGATTCACACATCACTATTTACCTTCCTAAAAGTGATCATCCCATAGTTTCATAGGTATGTACTAGGCCAATGGCCCTGGAGCCTTTACAATCCTAGCCCACAGAAGTGCCCTGGCATCATGCTGCCATTAGTTCCCGGTGCCTCCATCAAGTAGAGTCACTGGAGTGATCCCCAGGGTGAACTTTCTATTTCCCATCCACTCATCAAGATTTCTCTTGAAAAGGGCCAGTGAGGTGCTCTGCTTGACATGTATGGGAAGTCTATTCCAGAGCATGGGCAGTCTCTGGGTTATGAACCTGTTCCTCCAGCATGTTCTGTTGATTGTGGTAATGAGGTTGAGGTCCCTGGAGCATGTGGTGCAGAGGGATTGGGATTTCTTTAGGTGTAACATTTCTAACAGGGTTGGGTCAGACATGGCTTTGTAAGTCAAGCAGAGATCGCCTCTTAATAGATGATATGAGCCAGAGAAAAGCTAGAGTTTTTTGAGTCTGTCCATGTAGGGCATATTTTTAAGATCTAGGATCCTCTTTGTGAGGTACTTCTGTGGTCTTTCCAGCTGTTGTTTAGTGAGGTACATGCCAAATGGGGCATTATACTCAATGATTGGTCTAATGAGAGAAGAGTAGAGAGAGATGATGACCACATTCTTCCTGGATGCAAAACCCTTGGTAATAAGATGTGCCACATAGAAGGACTTTCTGAACACAGTGGCAATGTGGTGGTTGAAGGAGAGGTTAATGTCAACCTGTGTCCCGAGATCTCTTATAACGCCTTCAGAGTTCAGTGGGCTAATATCAATGTGGTAATTAGTGGGAACTGAGTTTTTCCCAAAGGGAATGATGACACATTTTTTGGCATTAAGCTTAAGGCCATGGTTTTGACACCAGTCATTGGTCTCAACGAGGCCTTTCTGTAGGATGTCTACATCACTTGGGGAGTTAATAATGGCTCCCAGCTTGCAACTGTCAGTGAGCTTGGTCAGCCAGAGTCCCTCCATGTTGGCCTGGACTTCTGAGAAGTAAATGCCAAACAGGAGAGGACCCAGGACCAATCCCTGTGAAATTTCACTCGTGACTGGTTGGCAGCCTGACTTGGAGTCTGCTACTTTCACACTGTGGGTTCTACCTGTGAGCCAATTTGCAACCAGTCTAGTGATATAGGTGTTGATACCCACTTTGGTGATTCTATCAATAATTCATGAGTGGGCAATGGTATCAAAGGCCTTGTCCAGATCGAGGTAGGCAGTATGAACTGCCTTGCCCTCATCCACAGGTCTGGTGATGGACTCAAAGAAGTCAACCAGGTTGAGCAGGCATGATCTACCCTTCACATAACTAAACTGCGTGGGATCCAGAGTTTGGAGATTCCCTATATCCTTATTAATTAGGTCCATGATGATGCGCTCCATAGCCTTACATATCAGACTCGTCAGGCTAGTGGGGCGATAATTCCCAGGGTCTGCAGTCGCTCTCACTTTATAGAGAGGGATGACTGTAATAGTGCACCATTCTGTAGGGACAAAGCCTGAGGTGAGGCTGTGATTGAACAAGGCACACAGGTGTAGTACCAGTTCACTTTGTAGTTTATGTAGAATACAGCCAGGGATATTGTCAGGTTCTATGGAAGCTGCATTCTTGGCCTTGGATAATGCATTTTTAACCTTTGCTGCAGTAATGCTGGGTGCCTGGCATTGTTCCGGTATTGTGATTGGTCCTTTGGGGGGGTAAAGGTGGCACTAAATCTGATGACCAATATGTTGGCAATATCTGTTGGCTCAGTATAGGAGGTACCATTGTGCAGTAACTCAAGAGCAAATCTGGGTAATGCCACGGAGATTCTTGATATAACTGTAGAAGGCTTTGTGGTTATTTTTAGTGTCTGCCACAATTCTGTCTTCATAGCTAGCTTTAGAGGTTTTGATGAGGGATCTCAACTTTTTGTTGAGGCTAATAAGGGAGTTTTTCCAGACTTGGGACTTCACCTTTTTCTGCAACAGTTTCTTCCTTTTGTTGTAGAGTTTGTTAATAGCAGGGGACCATCACATTGGCTTCCTTTTTTTGGAGGAGAGTGTCTTGGTTCTGTTCGGTATGGCTAGTTCCATGCATTTATGCACGTGTTCGTACAGTGCACTGGTGTATGATTCAGTGGTTATGCACCTATTTTCCATTTGCATGGGTGCCACTTCTGTTTTTAGGGGCCCAAAGTCAGCTTTGGAGAAGTTTTTCATGGTGGTTACCTTTGTTGGTGGTGTGGGTGAGATGTGGATTTCCATGGTAATTAGTTTGTGGTCAGATCTAACCAGGGAGGAATTGACTATTGGTGTTGAGCAACAGTTGCCCATGTTAGTAATAACCAGGTCAAGGATGTTGCTTCCTCTAGTGGGGGTAAAAATGAGCTGGTCCAGCGCATTGGAATTAATGAATTGCAAGAAGAGTTGGGCAAGTGTATTGGTGTATGAGTAGTTCTCCCAGATGATGGAGGGGTAGGTGAAGTCACCCAGTATCAGAGTGTTGAGTTGGATACTAATAGTTTCCAGGGTGCTTAGAAACATGGATTGAGAGTCTTGGGACATGGTTGGGGACCACAGCAGGCTACGACCTGAATCACCATCTTGTCCACTGTTAGTTGTACCTGAAGTTTCTCTGATGTGTTATGCTGGGCTACTAGTCTGGAGGTGTTCATATCCTTTAGGAGTATGGAGACGCCACCACCTTTGGAGCTTCAGTCCATGTTCTTGGGCCGAAAGGTGTGGACAAGTATTTGTTAAAATGTAACATCTGTGTTATTACTCTGTATGCCAAACACTACATGTTTTGCTTAGAATCTTAAGCCACATTTTGTATGTTACATTTTGAAAATATCTATATTTATTTATTTGTTTGTTTGTTTGTTGATCCACTGGCTGACTCTTCTGCATTCTGTTCTAATTTATGCATTTAAAACTGCTGCAGACTGCAAAAAATACTCCTAGTCTACAAAGTGTTTATCCATGCAATGGTATCATTAGAAGGCAAGGCGAGATGATATGGAATCATGAAGTAAACTGGCAGCACTCCATAACTACAAACACAAGTTTAATAACTGTGTAGACATATTACCAATGAAGTAACTACATTGAAAAGTACAAATTTTAGAAATTGAAAACCCACCTTTCATTGTAACAGGATAATTATAGCAAAATAAAATGGCAAAAAATACATGTGTGTCTTCTTCACTGAAGTACAACCTGAAAGTAAAATACAGACCAGGCAAGTAGCTAATACAGCAGATATGCTGTTTACCAGAAATGCATGAAGAAATGCCAGAAGAAGAGGGAGAGATGCTCCAGGCAATATCAAAGCTGACAGAAGAAAAAGTAAAATAATATCAAAAGTGTAGTAATGCTGACCAAACAGTGCAGCCAAAGAAATATGTTACAATGAAGAGTTACATTGAAACATTGGTATGATCAAAATCATCCGTAAGGAAAGAAAAGGACACTTACTTTTCTTTCAGGGAAGAAGAAAGTTGTGTCTAAAGCCTATGTTCAAAACAACACTTACCAGTGAAATAACAAAACAGATGCCCAAAGAGTACACATATCGTACCTGAGAAAGTACAGTTGTATACACTTACCATAAATGTAGATGTTCGAGTGTATCCACTGTTGCAGTCATCACATTTGGGTTATCTGCCTGCAGGTAACCCTGAGCCAACCTGAATACCAAAATCTTCGGATTTCTGCGTCAGATGTGGTCGCTTCTTCTATGACGTCAGGGGTATAAAACATGCAGCCAACGCCATTACATCAGTTTTTCTTGCCCCAGATGTCAGGTGCCCCCACAATAGGAAGCAATTACATGGTATGGAACACCCCCAGCAAATACAAATGATATAATATATGCCAAACAAGGAGGAAAGGTAAAAGTCAAGAGAAGCAAGGGGGCTGGAGGGAGGGTAACCAGGACTGCAACAGTGAATACACTCGAACATCGACATTTATGGTAAGTGTACACAACTGTACTATGTTCTTCGTGTTTCACTGTTGCAGTCATCACATTTGGGTCGATTCCCAAAGCTAAGAAAGGGTGGAGGTAGTTAAATAGCATTAGGGCTACCAATAAGGCCCTGTAAAATTGTTGTGGCAAATCCAGCTCTGGCAAAAAATAGGCAGGTGGTAATGCTCGGTTAAAGTATGTACAGAACTCCAGGTTGCAGCTTCCAGGATGCCCCTAGTAGGGACTCCTCTGAGAAATGCAGCAGAGGTAGATGCAGCTCTGGTGGAATGTGTTCTTATCCCCTGTGAGGTAGGTTTTCCATAGTGTTTGTAGCAGAAATGGATACAATGTGCTCTCCAGTTGTAAATGGTTTGCTTTGAAATTGTCTTCCCCTTTGCACCTGCAGCAAAGCTAACTAGCAGCTGGTCAGATTTTCTGAGATGCTTAGTCCTGTCCAAATAGAATCTAAGCTGTCTGTGTACGTCCAGAGAATGCAGTATCCTTTCCCCTTTATTCTGATGATTAGGGAAAAAGTAGGCAAATGAATGGACTGGTTTAGAGCCACACTAGACACCACCTTGGGCATAAAGGATGGATTAGTTCTGAGGGAAACCCTGTCCGCATGGAAGATAATGAAGGGCTCCACTGCCATGAGGGCCTGCAGTTCAGGCACTCTTCTTGCTGAAGTGATGGCTAGAAGTAAAGCTGTTTTCCAAGAAAGGAATTTCAACTCTGCTGTAGCAGCTGGTTCAAAGTGGGGGAAGAGTGAGTTTTTCCAAAACAAAGTTAAGGTCCCAGGCTGGAGTGGGAGCCCTTCTGGGGGTCTTAAATGTTTGTCCCCCTCTAAGAAATTGTTTTAGAAGGGGATGAGAGAAGAGGGGTGGGTCAGTATTACAGTGTGCTGATATGGCAGAGGCATGAATCTTAATTGGAGAGAGAGAGAGATAGGCCCTTGTGGAGCATTTCTGTTAAATAATCTAGAATATGAGGTAAGCTGGGCACCATTGTGCCCATCCCCCTGAGCCAGGCAAGGAACATTATCTTTTCCACTTTTCTGAATAGGATTTTCTAGGAATAGGCCTCTTTGCCTCAAGAATGACATCTAGCACCTGCTTACTGGGGGTTGCTGGAGGTGAGGTCAGGGAATTAGCCAGGCTGCAAGGTTCAGGGTTTGAAGTTGAGGGTGCAGAATCTGGCCAGCCTGATGGGACAGCAGGGAAGGGGTCTGAGGCAGCTGCCAAGGTTGTAGCACTGTCAGACTGCACAAAAGGGGGTACCAGTGCTGGAGTGGCCAGTCTGGTGCAATTAGTATTGTCCTTGGCTTGTCCTGTTTGATCTTTAATATAACTTTCAAAAGGAGAGGCAGAGGGGGAAAGGCATAAACTGAGAGGCTTTCCCAGGTAAAGGACAGGGCATCCACTTTCCAAGCTTGACTGTGGGGAGTTCTGGTGCAGATTTGTTCAATTGGTAGTCCTAAGGGGAGGCAAACAGGTCTACCTCTGGTGTCCCCCATTTGTTCCTCAAGAGCATGAATATTTTGGGTTCCAGTTTACATTCGTGTGGGTCCATGAGATTTCTGCTTAAGTCATCTGCCAGTGAATTTAGTTTGCCTGGCAGGAATTGAGCTTGTAGGTTCACTTGGTAGCTCAAGGCTGTGTTCCACAGAGCCATGGCTAGTCTGCAGAGTGGGTAGGAATGGGTTCCCCCTTGCTTGTTTATGTACCACATAACTGTGGTGTTGCCTGTCTTTCCCAATAGTTGCCCTGGAAGAATAAGGTCTCTGAAGGCTGTCAGAGCATTCTGTACAGCTAACACTTCTTTTTGATTGATATGTAGGTGCATCTGTTTTGGGTTCCATTTGCCCTGAATTCACTGCCCTGCCAGGTGAGCCCCCATGCATATTCTGATGCATCTGTTGTTAGGGTTTGGGCAGCAGGGGGTAGAGTGAAAGGGAGTCCCTTGTTGTGGTAGCAGGCCTCTGCCCACCAAAGGAACTCTGCCCTTAGACAAGGGATAATGGGGATCATTGTTTCCAGTTCCTGAGAATGTTGACACCATAGACATTTTAGATACCACTGAAGTTTCCTCATATGCAATCTTGCATATGGAAGCAACTGAATGCAAGAGGCCATGAACCTCAGGGCTTGCAGGATTTTCCTTGCAGATAGCTGGGTTTTTGTGGCCAGTAGTTTGAAGTAGGTTGTCAAATGAACTTGTTTCTCTGGAGTGAGGAATGCCATCTGGGAAGCTGTGCTCAAGCTTGCTCCCAGGAATACAATCTACTGGCAGTGTAATACGTGTGATTTCTACTCATTGATGGTGTACCCCAGTGAAGTTAGAAGTCTCTTTACAAACGCCAGGTGCTGTAATAGCAAGTCCTGAATCTCTGCCTGAATCAGGCAATCATCCAAATATGGGTAAATCTGAATATTTCTCTGCCTGCAAAATGCAATGGCAGGAGCTAGGCATTTTGTAAATACCCTGGGCACAGTAGATAAGCCAAAGGGCAGTGCAGAGAACTGACAGTGCCTGGAGCCTGCCCCGAAGTGTAGGAATTTTCAGCAGGATTCCCTTACTGGGATGTGCAGGTAAGCTTCTTTTAAGTCTAGAGTTGCCAGCCAGGCATCCTTGGCTAGCATAGGAAAAAGCTGCTGAAGAGTTAGCATTTTGAATTTTGGAACTACCAGAAAGGTGTTGAGAATAGAAAGGTCCAGGATAGGACACCAGGAGTTTTCTTTTCTGGGAACCAGGAACAGTCTTGAATAAAAACCATGCCCCCTTTGTTCTGCTAGAACAGGTTGAATAGCTCTGATACTGAGGAGAGAGACTACTTGTTTTTGGGCCTCCACCCACTGGTTTGGGGGAAGGTCTGGCCATCCCCTTGGGGTTGGGAGTGAGTGGAAGTGGAATCTGTATCCTAGGGAAACTATGTTTAAAACACATTTGTCTTGGGTAATGAGTTCCCAGTTTTTTGCATGCAGGGTGAGCTTTCCACCTAAGGGAGCAAGTAGTTGAGCAAGGCTTGGTAGAGTTAAGGATAAGTCATTGTGCCATTTTTCCATAGGGGGGTGGCTTACTACTCCCTGCTTTGGAAGTGAGGGCCCCCACTGCTTAGATCTGTGTATACCCTGAGACTGAAGTCTTGGTGGTCTTGCTGCTCCTGGGTTTGGACTGAGAAGGCCTGGAAAGGACCAGTTCTTTGAAAACCAATGCCTGCAGAATCTAGGTGGCTGTACTTCCTCCATCATTTTGAGGACGACTTCTGCTTTGCTGCCTAAAAGGTGCTCTTCGTGTAAGGGTGCATCCAGTAATTTAGCTTTAACATGATCTGGCAAGTTTTGTTCCTTAAGCCAAGCATGCCTTCTAAGTACAGACCCAGTGACAGCAGCCCTGCAAGATGCTTCTAAAGCATCAAAGCCACATTGCAAAGTATGTTTACCTACTTGGTCAGCAGAATGCATTAACTCTTGTAAATCTTTGTGTTCAGCACAGTCAGGAATCAACATCATTTTTTGTTTAATTAATCCCATAATATGCTGCTGATACTTTAACATATGAAACTGGCAATTTAAAGCCCTAATGGCCAAAGTGGCAGAAGTATACACCTTCTTACCCCATCTGTCTAAACCTCTAAAATCCCTATCAGAAGTGGTAGGATTTTTGGCAGTAGTAGCCTTAATGCCCTTTGGTCCTTGGGAAAGGTCTCTGGATCTGCAGTCGGATTCTTGAAAAGCAATTTGTGAGAGTCAGGTACTCTGTAGTACCCGTCAGGTTTCCTGGGAGCTGGAAGCAAAGTGTCTGGGGTAAGGCTGGATTCCAAGAAAACATCATCTACAATCTACAGAACAGGCGGGATAGCTAGAGGCCTGTGTTGAGGCAGGTTTAAAAATTCCCCAAGTCTCTTTCTGGATTGAGAATAGTCCTGGCTTTTCCAGAGGAAATGCTCCCTAAAGGTATGCAAAGTTTCAACAAAAGAAAAATCTTCTGGAGGGGAAGCAGAGAGAATGGAATCCTCTGCATCAGAATCCTCATAAGTAGATAAGGGTAAATCCTGGAAGTCAGAAGGAACAAAAATATCAGATTCCTGATCAGAAGAATCAGAAAGAAAATCAGTTCTAGGTCTCCGAGAGGGAAGGCTAGCTTCCCTTAATTACGGTAATAAGGTCTTCAGCCATTCTAATAATTTGTTTTTGAGGCATATGGGACTGAGAATGCACTTTGGTCATCAGTTTTCTAGGCTTAGTGCGAGCTTTAGGCCTGAGGAATTCGTTACTCTTAGCTTGAAACAAAGTCATCGGTTTTATATGAAAATCGGTAGGCCTGAATACACCCTCAGAAGCCGGTGCTTTCAAAGTGGCTCTGGACCCATCCAAGGTAGAGACATCTGCAGGTTCCACAGTCGAAGAAGCATCTCGTGGCATACCGGACTCCGAATGGGTCTCAGTAGAGGCCTTCGAATCTGTAGTAGCGGGTATCAGGGGCTGCAAAAGCGCCTCACTGAGTACCGGCAGACTGGCGACTAGCCTATTGGAAGTGTTGTCAGCAGTTTTGGACCTATGCGGTCTGTCTCTGTCTTTATCCTTACTTTTTTTCAGAAGATCTGTAGTCGGATGGCTTAACGAAGCCATTTTGGAGTACGGAGATAGAGAACGAAAGTATTTAGCTACAAAAATAGCCAGACGAATAATTTGGGCGTTGAACAAGGCACAAAACCGAAAGCGAGGGACATTGTGATCTGGGCCTAAACAGGTGATGCAGTAAGAATGAAAATCTCTATGAGGTATTCCCTTTCCACAGGCAAGACAATTGTTAATTTTTTCTGACATCGGTTAATTAGAGCAAGAAAAAAGGATCCCCGAAGACTTCAGGTCTGAAACTCAAAAACAAAAATAGCAGGAGTTGGCCGACTGGCACTTGCAAATTGCTTCTGCTTCGGGCACCACATGGCAAGAAAGACTGGGGTAATGGTGTCGGCTGCATGTTTTATACCCCTGATGACCTGACATCGTGGAAGAAGCGACAGCATCCGACGCAGAAATCCAAAGACTCTGGTATTCAGGACGGCTGAGAGCTACCTGCAGGCAGATAACTCAAATGTGATGACTGCAACAGTGAAACACGAAGAACATCAGCAAAATGCAATAAAACAGCAACCAATATCTTTTGGCTATGTATGTCAACTCAGATACAGTATGTAAAGAGAATCTATGCCATCTGCAATGCCTACCATAACAGTATTCCTAAGAAAGAAAAGCTAGCAGGCCTAGTTACAGACTGTCCATGGAGCTGAGCAAGCATTGTTTTTTCAAGTTTGGAGATGCCACATCTCATGTCTGAAATCATACTCAAGGAGTCTTGACAGAGTAAAACTAAAAGACACACTGCAGTAGTAATTACTGTACAAAAGTCTACATTATAGAAAACGTGGATACCTGATGTCCTCTTGTATGGCAGTGGTCCGCAAACACAAATTATGAATTCAGAAGACTTGCTCCTGAATGGAAATTTGGAAACATGGCATTCAGTCAAGGGGAAATAACTAACCAGATGTGCACAGTAAATAGTCCTGTTAAATTCTCCAAACAGTGAAGAATCTAATGAAAAATAACTCTAGCAAAAGCTAGGAAGACCACCATTTGCAAATCTGAAATAGAGGCATACTCCATTGCAGGGTCTCTCACCAGCTACTTTTGTGATAACTGAGATTTTGCAAAAAATAAAACATGCTGAAATAGAGTCTGTAGAGTTAAGACATTACTTTCAGACTGACAGTTTAGAGACAAAGAAGAATTAAAAGCCACAGAAATTTCTACAGCCTGAAGATGAAATTGTTATTAAAGCAGAAAGACCAAGATACATATGCAGCTTGTGGAGAAAACAGTTCTAATAAATTCTACACGTATGGTACAACATTGATGAAATTAGACGTAGAGGAAATGTTCTGTAGTCTAAAATTATTCTAAGGTTTGACATACTTACAGCAGTCTTAAGGTTAATTTACTGTCATCAGTACAATACAACATAATACATGGTTCTCAGAGACATGTTTTTAGTTTAAAAAAAAAAGGATATTACTTATTGGTGTATACCTTTAAATGCTAATGAGCTAGCTTGATCAGCAGATCACGCAGTATACAAATTTCCCAGAATTCAGTCTGCAATGCAGATATCATGCTACTGTGGTTATTTATGAAGTCTAATCACATGAAAAGAAACCATGTAAATGAAGCAGCAACATTTGTGAGAAAAAACTCATTTGTCAGTGACAAATGTTCAACTCCACAGCACTGACAACACTTTACTAGTACATAATGGTTAACAATGCTCTATGGATACTTAAGACCGTAACTAAGTTGAAACAATAGAAAAGGACACAGTCAGACAAGATACAATAAATGAATTGTGTTTATTGTACAATTAAACAATAATATATCGGAAGATCAGAAACAAGCAATAACTACGAATAATCCTTTGCCCTTGCTTACACAGGTGAGTTTGTAGCACAATGGATTCATTGCAATACTTGCACAGACAGCTTATACTGTGCAAAGCGTCCTACACTGTGTACCAGGCACGAAGGCAAGATGGTTTAGTTGATGAGAAAAAATTATTTTCAACACAATGAAGAAAAAAAAAGAAAAGCCATCTACTCAGTTATCGAAAAGCATCAGATTCAGTTGCATGATGTCACACCACACTGTATTTTAAGCAGAAAAAGGGCACTTATCCATCCCCAGCTGTATATGCTTCACTAATGCTCTCCACAGCCAATTTTTCTGCTTTTCCTCTTCGTGGTTTATCTGAAATTTTATTTTGCAGAATTCTGCAAATGAATGTCCAGCTGTTGTACAACTCTGAAAAACAGCCTTGATTTATCATTGTACCTCAGAATGTACTTTATCTGTAAACCATTTGTATCTCACATAGTGCTGACACTGTATGTTCCAGTATACACTTTAAAAGTCAAACATATTCAAAAAGCTACAAATTCCCATGCAAAAAGGCCAAGACAAGCTACTTAAACTTTGAGAATGAGTAACAGATTACTGCTAGCACTATACTATTTACTGTAAACAGCATCAAAAACAGAAGGAGGAAAAAGAGGTAGGGGAGAAACTTCACTAATGAAAAAATATGTATCTAAACTGCTGTGGAATGCAAGTTTAAGAGGTTCAACTCTAATCTCATAGTTTACTTTTATTAAGTAAAATTTTTGGAAATAATGGCAGTGGATCCATTTCTTTGTCCAAAGACTACATCAATCAGATTTAACTATTTTTTCTCTTATTGTTCCTTTACACCTAACCAGGCATATCCAACCATTGGAATGTCCACAGTGGTTCCTCACTAAAATAAGACAGGGTGTAAGTAACATGTCCTGTGCAGACCACCTCAAGGCCCTATCCCTGTATTCTGTCTCATGCAGGCTGTTGAGGAGAGATCAATGCCTTGCATACAAGGCATTGTCAGAACCCACTCTGATGGAACTCCTGCATATCCACAAAACAAACAGCATCAAAATTACCAACTCTAAAGACTTAAATCTTGACTTTGACATAAATAGGACCTACTGCAGAGACCGGTATGTATCACAGAGATCAACCCCTTCTCTGGAACAGGCTCCCCATCCATATGAAGCAGAGTTCCTCCTTAATTGAATTCAAGTGGAACTTGGACAACTGGCTGGGGGACAGGAAATGTTCCCTGGTTTGGCACCTATGTCTCTAATGTACACAGGTAGCCTGTAAATGTTTCATCTCCCAAGCCCCTGCTTGTAAATGTTTTACTTCCCAAGCCCCTGCTTACACTTATCAAGGGTACCACAACTTGTCACTGATTTGGGATACATGGCTAGGTTAAAAGGCTCTTGTGGTCATTAGCCTAGTAAACGCCTATGAACCTAAAAAATGAAAGTAAGAGGTACATATGGAAGCAGAAGGTCTACCAATAAGATATGGCTAAGCTATACCAATTATACACACTGCTTCTTCCTATAATCCTGTTCCCTGCAATGACATACTTAAATGGCTAAATTAATATTTTAATATAGTATTCAGCTCCATAGATTACAGTATTTTATATTCATCATCTTTATTATTATTATTATTATTATTACTGATACAAGGGAAAGGAGATTACTATGAGCATTAAACAATTATGACATTCTACATGTCTACATGATGCAATGTCATAAAAAAAGAAAGCAGCAGAAATTTTATAAAATATGTTCAGGAAGTATGGGAATCACAGACTGATGACTTAATAATAATAATAATAATAATGGTAATCACGACTGAATTATTTCAATTCATGAAGTTCCAATTCCTTTTTTAATTTGCTAGTCACTGATTATGTTACCACCAATAATATACTTCTCAACCTCTTAGAACAAGGAATCTAGACAAAGCCTAAAATAATAGGGGTACAAAGGCCCCAAAATAGGTACAGATATTAAATACTGCTATTATAAACTTAGAAAGTTGCTAGAATAACAGAATTTGTGTTATCATGCATTTTTGAAGGATATGAAGTTTGAAACTCAAAAATATGTAATTTAGTGACTTCACTCCTCAGTAATTCCTCAGAAAACCACATATTTTATGAAACATCTAGACAGTTGAGAGATATAACCAGCAATAACAGAAACACAACATACACATATGATTATGATTAATGCCATATACATGTATGGAGTGGTGATACTTAAAGTATCTACTGTACAGCAAATTACCATTAATTTAGTACTAATGCATCTGCAAGCCTGGCAATTGAGTGCTAACAGACTGAATACAATATGGCCCTCTATGGATCTGTTGGTTACGCTAACATGCATTTATTACGGATTTATAACTACAGCCTGCAGCCCACACTACTGTACAATTCATTCTTTAAGAATACATCCAACTACATTAGTAAAAACTACATAAATGCACACAAACATACAATACAAAGAAAGAGAAAACACACTGTACTAAATGGCAATGACTACAGACCAAACTCACACCATGTCAATGTTGTAGACAATTAGCTAACACTGTTTAGCACACTATCCTATGAAACTATGGATAAGTTGTGTCCACAGATTCATAGAATTACAGATATTCCAAGGCCATGGAGTCTTATGACCATTCTCATATTAACAGTACCCACTCTCGGGTAGCACCTCCTTTTTTCAGGAAGGCCATACATGTCATTCTTGGAATAAAGTTGTGGATACCCATCCAGTTATCTAGTTTATGTTTAAAGGAAGATAGTGAGTCACACTGCTTAACATGTAGAAGTTTACTCCAGGGGACTGGGTTTATAAACCTTTACTTCCAGTGCTTAATCTGTTGGTGATAATTTATGTCCCTTTTTCTAGTATGGAAATAATGGACTTATGGAGAAGCAAGAAGTCCAGGACAACTGGGTCTGTAATGATGCATTAAGTGAGAGAGATATTTCCACTCAAAAATATACATGATACTGAATAAAGAAAGGGATACAGCTTCCAGTCTCTCTTGGTAATTCAGGGACTTTGGCACTGTGATCTTTCTGATTAGGACCCTTTGGGGTATTTCCAATTGTTTGATACATTTAGTGATATTGAATACAATGCCTCCTTGGGATGTATAAGTGGCCTGATCTATGCTGAGTATAAGGGAGTGATTACCTCTTTTGACCTTGATGATATTCCTTTGGCAATTAACTAGCCTAAATAAAAGGATTTCCCGACAAATGTTGTTACAAGATGGTCAAAAGAGAGGGAGCTATTAACCAAGTACCTAGCTTCCTAACTACATTTTCATTTTTGTATAGGTGTGTTCTCTAGATAGTATGATGAGAGGAGGGTTTGTCTACCAAAAGTGAAGATATTACACTTTTTAGCATTCAGTTTGAGACCATTTTAAGTATACCAAGAGTGGGCTCATTCTGGTGTAGGATTCTTAACTACCTACAGTTTGCAATTGTCTGCAGACTTTGTTAGCCAGCAATCTTAGCTCTCTGCTTGGAGATCTGCAAAGTAAATACCAAAAGGAGAGGTCCCAGCACCAAGTCTTGAGGGACACCACTGGTCACTTTCATACTTTCTGATGAAATACCTGCAACTTGCACTGTATGGGTTCTGTCTTTCAGCCAGTTTGCTATCCATTTTACCACACATGGGTTGATTTTTAAAGCATTTAGCTATTGTATGATGCTAGCACTAGGAATGGTGTCAAAGGAGCTAGCCAGGTCAGGATATGATCCATCCTCTGCATATCCACCATCTATAGATTCTGCAACCCTTTCAAAGAAATTAACCATATTAAACAGACTGTATCCACCCTTCAAAAAGCATGATGTCAGAGATCAAACCTAATGAGATTCTTTCTTGATATTACAGCTTATGAGGTCAATTATAATAATGTCCCTGGCTTTGCAGATGAGGATAGTAAGTCTGATAGGGCTGTAAATTACTTGAGTCAATTGTAAGGACACTTCCGTGCTCCACTCATTAGGGACAAAG